>NW_027305549.1:0-356510 GCF_039555335.1 Amphiura filiformis | reverse complement strand
AACTTGAAATTTATTTAAAGTTGCTAAAGAGAGAGCACACTGTTTATTCAATAGTATGCAATGTGACAAAGTTCACTTCTCTGTACCAAAGGATGTAAAGAAATGATAAGGATTTTTTTGTTTATATGAAAGTGAGAGTGCATTTAAAACTACAACACTAGTCCAACTAAATTCATTCCATACACCGCCTTTGTGGTATAGGTATTTAGTTTTTATTTCGACAGATCTGTGGGAAAATTTAGGTGTTACATCGCAAGGTAAATTAAACAATGAAATGAATTTTGTTATTTAATATTTATTTTGTTTGAGAAAATAAATGACCCCAACGCTTATGCACTCAATCATTTTACGTGACGCCAGGTGTTGTTCAAAAGAACTCTTTCCGCATTCCTAGGTCTATTCAGACCTATTTATTTTGAGCTAATAATAGAAAACGTGGGTTGGTTCTAGTTTCTGGCACAACAAATAACTATTGAAAACTACTTATCTGGAAACTTGTTTTGCAGATCGTCACGCCACTATTGTAATCAAAAAGAATGTGCCTAATGCACTGTCAGCCTACACAAATATTTAAGTTCAATGGAAAATCAATTCAATAAAGTATAATTAACATGTTTAAGTATAGTCTAAGATTTCCTTAAGGGAACTGGAATGAGCGTTTTGAGCGTTTCGACAGTTTTTTTTTGTGGGACATGAGAGCACATCAGACATATCGAATTGCATTCTGAATAATAAAAGAATGTCTTTATGATATCAAATAATTTTCATTTTATGAAATTTACGATATAATACAAATTTTATGACAAATTAATAAAATATTTTTCACATATTTTTTAAATATAACAGTCCTCGAAGTAAATTTGATAAATTTTATGATATATTCTTAAAGTGTATGTAGCTGGGAGGAAAAGCCGACGATCAATTGAAAATTTTGACCTTTCATATTGAAGATATGGATTTTTCCCCAAAAGACCCTTTTATGTTGGTGTTTTGGGGAAAAAAATCCATATCTTCAATACGAAATGTCAAAATTTTCAATTGATCGTCGGCTTTTCATCCCACTTACATACACTTTATATAAATCATCAGATTTATAAAGTTTACTTCGAGTACTGTTAAATATCAAAAATATCAATTTTTAATGATTTGCCATAAAATGTGTATTACATTGCGAATTTCAAAAATCAAAATTATTTGATATCAGAAGGACATTCTTTGTATTCAGAATGCAATTCGATATGTCCGATGTGCTCTAATGTCCCACATTAAATACTACCCAAACGTTCATACCCTTCCCTTAAGAAGGAAAATCTTTGTAAAAATTATCACGATATAAACATATGAATGGCGCCACCAATATGAATCGTGCTTTCTCTTATCAAGGAAGCGCGCGATTCAAATAAGTATTACACAATTCCTTTTGCACTCTACTAGACAGGAGTTAAATGACCATTCCATGCTTGATATCGGATAGAAGTTAGAACGACATACATCTATTTTGTAGGTATTAATTACGTCCACCCAAATGTTATGTGTTAAATGCCAATTTTGTTCTGAAAAAAAGAAGAAAAAAGTAAGAAATCACAGTCAATGCACGAACTATCACATGTATTGATAATATCTGTGAAATATATGTATGGAACATTCAAACGTTGCTTTTCAATATATTTTCACTTAAGCTTGTTTTTTTTTAGTTATTCTTAATTCCTTCTGATCAATATTACCCTAAAGTTAAATATTGCACAAGCCGTTGTGACATCCCACACACATTCCAAAAATTGTTCTGAGTACGTCTTGTGGAAAATGTATTAAGTTTCTTTTCAACAAATCTGTGGGAAACAGCAGATCAAACAATGTAATGACGTCAGTGTAACAATTGATTGAGCACTTGCTTTTCCAAGGATACAAAGAACGCCTACGCTTCCGCAATCGATCATTGGACGTGACACTAGCTGTTTGTTAATGTTAATTCAAATCTTTAGCTAATAATAGGGGTTCAATAATAACTATTTAAAACTACTTATCTGATAACTTGTTTTGACACCAATGAAATCAAATGGAATACGTTAAGGGGTGAAAAACTAGTTAAAGAGAAACCGTGAGGGATTAACAGATGCAGATTTTTCGTTTGCGAACCGTTTTGAAGAGCAAAATGTGGTTGCATCAAACAAAATACCTTGCTAACAACTCAGGAGATTAATTTGGTCAGGTAATAATATCTTCGTAATAAAAAAATGTCTACTGATAGCTACAGATTACGGGTAAGGTTTATCTTTAGTATGAGTTCTGACGAACACCATACAAACTTCGCGTTTTTAAAAATGTCTACAGAATTTCAATAAGAGTAAAATATTTATTGAAAGCAGGCATTCCAACGCACATTTTGCCCCCAAATATACATTCATATGTTGCTCGTTTTGAAAAAATCAGCATGATTACGTCATAAAAATAAATTCTTAAAAATTCATATCATAAATTCATAATTTTTGAACAATTGGTAAGGAAATAAAAAAGTTTAAGATAATATATGTGTATTTATGCCTGTAATCTATGGGCCGAAGGATTTTTTTCTATCTTTTCCCTAGGGACTAAAAATGTGAAAAATATGTCAAAATATGCCATTGTTTTCAAACGGACGACATTTTTAAATGCGCTTTTCAAAACTGAAACAAAACTATGATTCGTACATTTTTGTAAGATATTTCGCCCTAAACAAAATAAAGATGCATCTAGTCGTTTACTAGTTTGTCACCCCTTAACAATACCGGCGACCTGTACAAATATTTCCAATCAAATCAATAGTACAACATCCATCACTATTAACAATAGACTCATTGTACTACACGCTACTTTTGGTAAGGTCCAATTGTTTCCTCTCATAATGGGTTCAGGAATACCAAAAATTGCACTTTTGATTTTTATTTGCTTCAAAAGAAGTGTAATTGAAAGTTAGTAAATTTAGAGAGAAAAAAAATCAACCAAACAAACGTTTAAACAAACAAACAAACAAACAATTAAACTTTATAGCATGTATATCTTTTTTTAAATCCGTGAACAAAAATCGAGATTACAACACATCTCTTACAAGTTACAGGTCATCTTCTGCTGGTAAGTCGTATGGTTATTTACATTGTAATATAAAGGTCCTACTTTCAAATATCGCTAGAACATATTTAAAAAAATCATATTGGTTAGATTAGTAGTAAATAAGTCCGAAAATATATGTTATTAGAGTTTATTTCATATACCACCATTATAGTGTTTACCCATCACTGTCTAAACCCAGTCCTTACTAGCTTTAATTTGGCTCAGAATAACTAACAGCTATATATAGATAAGTTATATATTAAATTTAATTTCGATATTGTGCATCATGTCCTTTGTAAAAAGAAGTATACGATTTTATGTTATTTGATGAAATATGTGTAATGTTAATTATTATAATGTGCAATATTTAATATTTATGTTTTGAGTTCACTTGTCTCGGTGGGTTGGAGGGGTCACACCCCTCGGGTGAAAGTGTTCGCGCTCCTAAATAAATAAATATCAAACTGTGAGTAGCGCCATCAATTTGAAGCTGTGCTTACTCTTACAAAGGTAGCACGCTATTCAAAATCCATATTATAAACATTTCGCCGGTGTTTTGGCTTATAAGTAAATGATGTTTCAAGACCATACTTGCAAGACCTTTTTTGATTTTAAATATTAGGAGGTTTCATCAACCCCCTCAGGTCAGGGTCCACAAGTCTTGGCAACCCCCTGACAGCTGTACTTCTTGTATAATGAACAAACATCTAGTTAATTCAAATTAACTAAAATGCAATCATTCAAGTGTAACTGAACGTACCGCGCTTTCGCGTTTTCTTGTGCAATGTCAGATATATAAGTTGTTGCAAAATAGAACAACAATAATTTGGCCATATTTAGTGTACATATAAAACAGAAAATTAAAATGAATTGCGTAGACCCACATCACGCATGGAACACTAATATCTGGATAGATCGACATTTGTTTACAGCGTTGAGTAAATAAATGGATGGGGAGCATTTTTAAATTTTTGGTTTAAAAAATCGCTTTAAATTTATTCGGCATTGTCAAACACGCGGTTATTAATGATAATAACTGTGCATAATATATTTTGCGATCATTGCGTGAAATCGTTGGTGATTGTTTTGGGCTTCGACATATTTCTTCAGGAGCTGCGTTTGATCTCAGCTTACAATTCCCACCAGTGCCGCACCGGAATGGGGTGGTGATGGTGGTGGGAGGGGTGATGTGATGCAATACTTATCCCAGGGTGGTAAATTATAGGGGGGGGCAAAGTTCAAGGGGAAAGCAATTCTTGGCACAGGTATTTCTTGGCACAGGTGTTTCGATATTGCTACCTAAAATTTGATGTAGTAAACATGTCAGGATAGGCCTATGTTCAAATGGTTAGTGGGAATATTTTGGCATGTCAAAATATTTTGATGTATAGGCCTGTAGTAGCCATGAATGATCGTTACCTATTAAAACCAAAATAAACGGTTTTAGGGTCATTATGTTTGAAAAAAAAAAACATTTTAAGTTTACACAAAGAAACGTATACAAGACGTATAAAGTTGTTCTCTAAGTAATCAAATATCGCAGCGAGTGAAATGTTGGTACATTGGACGTGGCTTAACATTATTTTGTGTGTTTATATAAATTTTTATAATAAATTTGAAAATCATTCGTTTAAATCCTTTTTACGCACCATGTTCACAAGATCGAAAACGCGTTCCATGACGTTTTGTTTTCAAACGTGCCCCCCGTATAAAACCACGACGAGTGACTTTTTTCTTCTTTTTTGTATTGTACTACAAATCGATCAAAGAAACAATTTTGCCATATATTTTAAATAGTAAAAATGATTATAAATCATACTGTCTGTTCATCATTAATTTCTGAAGCAGATTCTTGCATTTTCCGTCGGTAAAAAACCCTCCATATGAGACCTTTAAACATACTATCGCTTTAGTATTTCTTATTTGAATAAAAACTTGATAAACATTTACGCTCCTTGCATCTTATTTACAATTAGCCACAATTCGTTTTTTAATTGTATCAGAATGTGCTCTCAATATTTGATTCGTGTTAGGCATACTATTTCATTTGTTACAAAATGTATAAAATGTATAGACCCAGATTTTGTTCTTACACCGATATTGTGTTTACTGTGTATCAAAACATTCAATCATGTACGATTCGTCCTTCCTATATCAGTTATAATGTATTTGAAACTTGATTAGTGCACTTAAGGTTATACAAAGAAACGTATAAAAACGTATAAAAGACGTATAAAGTTGTTCTCTAAAACAGAGTTTTCTCAGTAATCAAATATCGCAGCAAGTGAAATGTTGGTGCATTGGATGTAGCTTAACATTTTTCTTGTGTGTTTATACAAATTTTTGGAATAAATTTGAAAATCCTTCGTTTAAAGCCGTTTTACGCACCATGTTCACAAGATCAAAAACGCGTTCCATGACGTTTTTTTCAAATGTGCGCCTCGTATAAAACCACGACGAGTGATTGTTTTCTTCTTTTTTGCATTGTACTACAAATCGATTAAAGAAATAATGTTGCCATGGGGAAGAACCAAATACAGTACCGATTAAATTTTAAAAGCCCGTTTTTGGGGAACATTTTCGAGAATCTTGCTTGAGAAAAACTGTTTTGTAAAATTATCGATATCTTGATTACGGGACGTTAATTTAGACATCTGAATACCTACATTATTTCTCAACATTCTGCTAATTGCTATCCCATTTGATTTTCACTCCAAATTGAAGCTAGTATGGCAAAAACGAGTTTTTCCTCCATCAGTTCGTTCAAAATTTCAGCGCCGACATGCGTGTTTATTCTAAGAGCCATTGTGCGGACGCGATTGTAATCAAGTAATTGCGTCATATTAAAGTTATATATCCGCTTCGAGAACAAGCAATTGCGTAAGCTGATGTATAGCCGAGTGGATAGAGCGTTAGACTGGGAATCTGTTGTGAACCTTTTTTGTGGGTTCGAGTCCCCGTGAGGCTGAAGTTCCTTTTTTTTCTCTTTTCTCATTTTACTTCCTTTTTCCTATTTTCTTTCTTCTTATCTTTTTCATTTTTTTTTCATTTCTTTCTTTCTTTCTTTCTTTCTTTCTTTCTTTCTTTCTTTCTTTCTTTCTTTCTTTCTTTCTTTCTTTCTTTCTTTCTTTCTTTCTTACTTTCTTTCTTTCTTTCTTTCTTTCTTTCTTTCTTTCTTTCTTTCTTTCTTTCTTTTCTTTCTTTCTTTCTTTCTTTCTTTCTTTCTTTCTTTCTTTTTTCGTTCTTTTTTTTCTCTCTCTTTCTCTCTCTTTCTTTCTCTTTTTCTCTATTTCTTTATTCTTTCTTGCTCCTTTCTTTTTAGTTTTATTTGATTGATTCGCTGACTGCAGTGAATCGTGATTGATTGTTGTTCACTTTATATAATTCAGAAATTTGTAGGCCTGCTAAAGTCTGTCTCGTTGTTCTTCCCAAATTCGATTTGCAAATAATTGCTTTTTGATATTGTTGTTGATGTTATTGTTGTACCCTATTAGCTCCTATTACATTGTAATCAGGGGACTAGCAGCATTGATTTATTTCATCAAAGATATCAAGGCTATAAATTCAAAATCAACACATTTTCCAGGGCGTAGCTTGACGAAGTGCCCCCAATCAATTTTAAATGTTTTAAAATCCTTATGAAAATTGCCGAAAACGGCTTGTGCCCCCCCCCGCATCCGCCCCTCATGACCCCCCCCCCCCCCCCGCCGACTCACGAGCTCCGGGCACGAGCTAAGTTTCTATGATGTCTTGACCGTGGATCGATATTCTATTGTAAGTAGGCCTACATCCCAGTGTACACGCTTGTTCATTTTCTGCATGGCTGTTTCTGTTATGAACTCATGAAAAGCTCTCGGCTAACCTTAAGGTTAGCAACTATTTTAAACTGTTGCGATTTGGTAGCTCACAGCATCTTGATAATATTGGTCAATGGTATTGAACTTTGGCAAACAATTTCATTGATCATGTCATAGCGAGTGTGAAGAAGAATTCAATTATCCCAGATATACTTTTGTAGGTCCTGTTGTTCTTGAGTTATGTTGAAATAAGACTGAAACAACAACACGTATGTAAATCATCAAATCAGTTAAACAATAAATCATTAGCAAGTTTTCAAAGTATATCATTTGAAAAATTAACTTTTGCAAAGCATCAAAGTGTTATTTTTCAATAATATATTGATTTAAACAATGAAAATCGATTTTTTTTTTTTGCTTCGACCAACAATACCTCGTCTACCCTTAAGGCCTAAATCATGTCCATTTTTGTATCAAAACATGCTACCCGTTTGCGATTTGTGCACTGTATAAAGGTTTTTTGTGTTTAAAAGCTTGTTACCGTTTTGTACACCCTATTATAATTTCGTAGTTGCCTCAACACGTTCCAATTATTTTATTGCATCATTATTTTTACCATAATTATGATGACGTGCTACCCAAGGAAGATTCTTGCACCCTATATTATTTCTGGTGTGGATTTTGAATGTGCTACCCATTAACGATCCGTGCATATAATTAAACGTAGTACCTGTTCCTGTTCGTTTGTTCGTGTATGAACGTGGTTTGTCGCCCTCTATCTTCTGGCAGTTGTGTTATCCTTTTTAACCTAAAACACACGTCCAAGCAGTGCAAATAATTAGCTTTTTTTTTCTATTAATTTCAAACATGTCAAGTTATTCGTCTGAGCTCATGTATCACAGCAATAGGATCACGTTTTAAAAACAGAAACTAAAAATGTCAACAATAGGTAAAATAATGGTATACTTAGTTTGACACCAAGCTGTCTGCGGAGAAGTCTTTTCATGTGTGCTTGAATTAAAACACAAAAGACAGGTATTTGACGCTATAGGTTCAATAATATTTGTATAATGAATCGTTGAGTGGAATGTTAGTGACGTGCATTGGTGAAATAAATCAAAACACACTACAAAAGATGGTACCAAACCTCACGTAAACTTATCACGAACACCATTTGACCAGTTGATTTGAATACAAAGGACCCGTTAATTCAATGAGGCGTTGCCAATGCCATGTTTGCCGAAACCAATATATAGTAAAGGAATGTAAATGATGTTAATGAATCAAAACTCATAACAATATACATCGGCCTATTTATTTTGTAGCTTTTTGTGCCAAGTCTCCCCCAAAACACCTGTTCAAATATTATCCACGAAGGCTTACGTGATGCAATGTAACACACCAGAATAATGAATATTAATGAGCAAGTTCGATTAATGTATTTCCTGTTTAGAAACCTAGCTACAGAACTCATACTCACTGATTAATGAATATCCTAAACATAATCAGGTCAAGTTAACAGTCAGTTAAGCCTATTTGAAGTCTTAATTAACATAGCAATATACATTTTGAATTGCTTTTTGGATCCTACTATTAAGTTTCCTCCCAATGATAATGATAATAATAATAATAATAATAATAATAATAATAATAATAATAATAATAATAATAATAATATAATAATAATTATAATAATAATAATAATAATAATAATAATAATAATAATAATAATAATAATAATAATAATAATAATAATAATTTTATCTCCATACAATCCCTTACAATATTGTTTATTCATTGTATCAATGAACATATATGTATTGTGTATACTGGTTATACTATATATTTTTCAAGGCTTGATTCCAGAGGGGCGTAAGTTAATAATAGAAACAGTCATGCAGAAAAAAATGAACTCAAACGTATACTTGGTGTATCAATCTACATAGAGTGACCACGACCCTATGAAACCGTGGCAAGTGAGTCATCCTATGTTGCAGGGATAGGGAGGGGGCAACCATGATAGGGGCTGCCGCAGCCGGTTTTCTGCAATTGTCCTATGGTATTTTATAAATTTTATTTTTTTTAAATATTATCCTTAGATGATATCTGTCGTGAAATAAATCAATGCCGCTATCAGTCCGGTCCGACTGCCTGATCAGGAAATACTGCCGAGTCAGGCAACATGGTATCCCACAATGCAATGCTCTATTTCAAATAGAGCATATTTTAATATACCGTTATTTCTTTAAATAAAGGTAATTCGCATATTTAAATTAATTTTTTAAAATTATTTTCCTCCCGGTGGAATTTGTTTTCGCCCGGTGAAAAATTGTCAACTTACATGTAGCTCATGTGTGTCAAAGTAAAATTTCCACCGTTCTTTTATAAAATCACCATGAACAATTTAGTCTTTAGTCTGTCAAATTCGGAAGGGTTACCAAAGCCTGTGTTGCCTGCGCAAGCAACACGCTGCCTGACTCGGCAGTATTTCCTGATCAGGCAGGCGGACCGGACTGGCTATAGGCTATATTAGGCCTAGTAGGCCCACCCTGATTATGCAATATATACAACAACAACTACAACAACAATAACAAAACCAACAACCAATATCTAAAAAAATATTCATAGGCTTATATAATAGGCCGCGCCTATTTAGACTAGTAATTCTTTTGAATTCCTATTCATGAATTATACAATAATAAAAAAACCGGCAAAAACAATCAATCACTGTAGTCAGAAAGAAAGAAACGAACAAGAAAGAAGACAGAAAAAGAGAAAAGTAAGAAAAAAATTAAAATAATAGAATTTGACCACACATGGACTCGAACCCGTGCTAGTTGACCAGTTCAAAACTATTACATAGTCGAGTATCCGTCAAGCGCGCTAATCGATTGAGCCACGGAGGGAGATTACGAAAACTGATGGTCGCAAACTGAGTATATAAATATGCAATAGTACATGCAGGCTGTTATGATAAACAAGCGAATTGCCCCGCAAAGTCGGACGCATCGATGACGAAAAAACACGTTTTTTTGTGTGCAAAAGTAGCTTAAATTTGGAATGAAAATCAAATGGTAGAGTAATGGACAGACGGTTGAGAAATAATGTTGGTAGTTAGATGTCAAATAAACGTTCCACAATTAAGATATCGATAATGTTTTTTCTCAAGCAAGATTTTCGAAAATATTCCCCAAAAACGGGCTTTTACAATTTAATCGGTACTGTATTTGGTTTTTCCTCATGGCAACATTATTTCTTTGATCAATTTGTAGTACAATACAAAAAAGAAGAAAACAATCACTCGGCGTGGTTTTATACGGGGCGCACATTAAAAAAAAAGCGTCACGGAACGTGTTTTTGATCTTGTGAACATGGTGCGTAAAAAGGCTTTAAACGAAGGATTTTCAAATTTATTCTAAAAATTTGTATAAATACACACAAAAATGTTAAGCTACATCCAATGCACCAACATTTCACTCGCAGCGATATACGTCTTTTATACGTTTTTTATACGTTTCTTTGTGTAACCTTAATGTATTCTGCTTATAATTCTTAATCATGCATTACCATATTGTATTACTATATTATGTATTTATTGTATTTGTCGGTGGTAGTAGATGGCTGTCCGGGCTTTTCTGTTCTAGCATTGAAATCATCATTCAATTTAAGAGTGAGAGTGATATTGTGCCTCTTCATTTCTCTATTGGAGAATACCACAGGCATGATACATAGCTTCTATATTCTGGACATTTATCAGCATTACAGTATATAAATGGTATGCATGCATGTTAATAACAAAATGTTAAATACCAAAATATCATGAATATAGCATTGAATGACAATCAGTGGGTCTCAGAACCCATAAATCTAAAAAAGCTCTCTAGTACGGGTTTTCAGCCATTTCAAATACCCTAAATTACCAGTTTATTTCGATGAAAATTTAACAAATTATTATAAATAACATTTAATATTACAATTTACATTTCTGTGGAAATTGTAAACCTTGAACTGGTGAGTCATCTAGGTAACAAAAATACTGAGCTTCCATGGGAAAAGCGGGGAAAGATATGTCCCACGTTTTGTCTCCTTTCAAACAGAACGACAGACATATATTGTTAGCGAATTTATATGGCCGTCATGCATAAAACACAGTAATTGGAATGAACATATTTTCACAAGAAGTTTTTAGTCTACTGCTCTGGTATTATCCGCCCATTAATTGTGTGTGCAAAGCGTGACAACAATAAAGAACTTGTACTCTGACTAAACAGCATCGTAAAGAAGCACTTACGAATATATCAGTTCGATAAAACATTTTGAAAAGTTAAAATCCAACTTTACCAACAGGCATAAAGACATATACTGTGCCAAATAAGTATCCTTACACTTGGAAAATAATTCTAATTTTCTAACTTAACCATATTATATATTTGGGTAATATTTTTTAATCATGCGCATTATGACACCCCATTGAATCCAATGTGACCTGAAGACGTAAAGTTACAAGCAATTAATTAGACGAAGGTCAGTTTTAAAAAATGTTTTTATTAAGGTAATAATAAACTAAATTTTTTAAAACAATTTCGCCTTTGCCTCTTGTTACAAATTATTCCACGCTCATAAAATGGGTAAGGTTAACTGTAGTACATTTAACAAATAAATATTACATACAAAATCCTTAGACCAGCTGATAAGGTTGTTTTTTGTTTTTTTGTATCAGATTAGTTTAATGATTATATTGGGTTAAGATTTTTTAACCCGGACTTGATCCGCATGACACTCTCACACACTGTAACTTGTCAATAAAAAAATAATTTTGTGTGTACTGGAAGCTGACCAATCAGCAGCTCTTATACAAACACACCCACTGCTGAATGCTTTGTTCTCATGAATTTTACCTCTAAACATGACAATTTTCATCCCATGATTGCAGAAAACTGTAGCCTTTTCTGGTTACCATTAAGACTTTTAAGCCAAACTTTCACTTCCTGTTTGTAGAGAATTACTATCATGCACAGAACACTATGCACTGTGTATTGGTGACCTTTGTTTGCTTAGCCATTGTTATCTGTTGACCTCGCTCATAAAGCGTGGTAGTTTATTGATTTAGCCTTTCCGCCACTCAATGAGGTCAAGTGTTATGCATATGTTGTGTTTTTTAAAGTAATATTTATTTAAATATTTGCAACTGCTTGTAATTAACGATTAAAATAATAAACTCTGGATCATGTTTAATATTTTCTTAGTTTGATATTTCGAATTATTTTCATTTTCTTAACATGAGATAGTGTATGGGCAAGTTACACTGTGTCTCATAAGCAGGGCTGTCAACTCTCACGCATTGGCCGTGAGTCTCACGCATTGGGTCACTTTCTCACGGTCTCACGCCAAGGTAGTATAATCTCACGCCTAGGTAGTAAATCTCACGCAAAATGAGTAAAATCTCACGCATCGTCATGAATAATTTGTTACATAATGTGCGCATCAATGCAGTTCATTCCAAGTTTGTTCAATAGGCGCGTTTTTGCTCGCCGCTTCCTAATGTTTGTGTAAATATTAAATTTATTCCACATTATCTATTTTATAATCCGGTGTGTGAGAAATCTTTTAAGCCCGGTGGAATTCTTTATGCAATAATTCTTTATGCAACATTTATATCAACATTAACGAAGAGATATTTACAAGTATCGAACATCATCTTATACAGTATTCAACCTTTCATTTTCAATATCGTGCAGATTTTCAAATTTGAACACAACCTAATTAAATGTTTTGCAAGAAACAGATTGTTTAAAAAGAACAAAAAGGATTTCACCGAACACAATCCCGTTGACGGTTAACCACTAGTGCGCATTGTGTTGAATGATCTTTCTTTCAAACTTGGAATGAAGTGAATCGACGCATGCGTTATGTAATCGCTCATTTCTTCGTAATCAGTCAGCTGATTCTGGTAAAATTAGCGTATAAGATGCAGAATGAAATGGGCTATACGCAAATATTTAGAGTTTTGGATTCTTATGTCTATTTCTTGACTTACGTTAAAATTCATTCGCTCGGTATTTTTTTCTGGGACACCCTGTATACATCTCAATTAAATAACAAGGAAAAAAAAGTATTATATTCAGCAATTGGCTGGCACAGAGTTTCAGAACATATTGTTATGCTACGTGACCCGATTAAACACCAAAGAAATTGTTGGGAATAATCTGCTTTAACTTAAAGGGAAGATCACTGATTAGCTCAAGTACAACACATAAAACTCTTTATAATTACTAATTTGGCTGTTTTGAGAACAAACACGACATTGTGATGTGACACTTAGCATAACGGTGAGAATGGATAGACGTATTATTTTATTTCCCGCGCATATGATACTGATGGTTAAGATATACGAACGCAAACAATTGACGCTGATGTCCTTTCATGGGATTTGCATTGGCAATGGTAGCCATGGTTGATTTGAAGGCATCTGTGGTAAATACGTAACGCTCCTATTTGAATAAAGCAAGCATAGAAAGAAATAAGAACACCCGTCTCTTCTACCAAAAAGTTCCGTCTAATCAATTCAACACAGGTGAAAAAAATTATACTCAAAAATATTGTTGGTTGTACTTGAGTGCGGTTACCCTTAACTAATGAACCCGGTTGAAACGTAAACAGCGTGAAACACATTTACAAATAACAAAGATTAAAAACAGGGAAAATATGAAAAAAAAAGGTCAAAATATGCCATTTTTTTCAACGGTCGCCATTTTTAATGCGCTTTTCAAAATGAAACAAAATACGTTTTCGAGAAGAAAACGATCTAAATTATAATATAATTATGATTCGTACACTTTTGTAAGATATTTCGCCCTAAACAAAATAAAGATGCACCTAGTCGTTTACTAGTTTGTCACCCCTTAACAATACCGACGACTTGTACAAATATTTCAAATCAAATCAATAGTACAACATCCATCACTATTAACAATAGACTCATTATACCACATGCTACTTTCGGTAAGGTCCAATTGTTTCCTCTCATAATGGGTTCAGGAAGACCGAAAATTGCACTTTTGATTTTTATTTGTTTCAAAAGAAGTAGAAATAACGAACAATAAAAAACAAAACAAACAATAACAACAACGACGTTCAAAAATGGAAGTTAAACTAAAACGCACAAAACACAGGTTTTCGATCTTTAATGACCACTCTTTTTAAAAAGTATATAGAACACATTCTGGAATTGGTAACAACTTTTAGTGAAAGGGATACGAACAATAAACTTTATAGCATGTATATCTTTGTTTTTAATCCGTGAACAAAAATCGAGGTAAGATTACAACACATCTCTTACAGGTCATCTTCTGCTGGTTAGTCGTATGATTATTTACTTTTTAATATAAAGATCCTACTTTCCAATCCTGCTAGAACATATTAAAAAAATCATATTGGTTAGATTAGTAATAAATAGGTCCGCAAATGACTAATATTAGAGTTTATTCCATATACGTGCACCATTATAGTGTATATCCATCACTGTCTAAACTTAATCCTTACTATATAGCTTTAATTTGGCTCAGAATATCTAACAGCTATACATAGATAAGTTATATATTAAATTTCATTTCGATATTGTGCATCAGGTACTTTGTAAAAATTGGTGTAAAAGAAGTACACGATATCAAACTGTGAGTAGCGCCACCAATTTAAAGCTGCGCTTAATACGCTATTCAAAGTCCATATTATAGAAATGTCACCGGTTTTTTGGCTTATAAAATAAGTAAATGATGTTTGCAGACCATACTTGCAAGAACCTTTTTCTTCAAAATTTTGAATTTAAATATTAGCAGATTCCATCAAACCCCTCCTACCTCAAACTCTGACAGCTTACCCTACCCCGTATAAAGTGGTACCCCAACTTTATTTCGTCAAAATGAGAGCAATAGGTGGTCTAACAATTAGCTAGATGCCCTAGGTCACTTTCTTTAGCATTCTAACGCGACCGGGAAAAAAATCCTGGGGGGTGGAGGTGAGTGGTAGAAAGGTTAAGTAAGGGATCTACGCCCGGAATCGAAATTGAGCTATTTGGAATAATCAAGGGGTTCCATACTAGCAGAAACATTTACAACTTTACTATTGATGGCATTTGTAACTTCATTATGCTTTTTAGTTTGAACCCCAGGTACCTGATTGCATACATACAATCACCTTGAATTTCTGACCGAATGAATAAGACTATTTGTTCAAGTTTATTTGGTTTAAACATCAGTTATCCTGGCTATATTTGAAATACAATGACATATTTTTGAGTTCATTACAAGCGTAACTGGACGTACCATGCCTTCGCGCTATCTTGTGCAATGTGTTAGTTGTTGCAAAATAGAACAACAACAAAATCTAACCATAAAACAAAGAACACAAACTACAGGAGAATATGAGCACCTTTACGTAATACGTGCAAAGACAGTCCAAAAAGTGTGGCTATATTTGGTGTACATATTAAATAGAAAATTAAAATGAATTGCGTAGACCCCATTTGTTTGTCACATCACGCAATGAACGCTAATATGTGGATTGATCGACATTTGTTTACAGCGGTGAGTAAATAAATGGGTGGTAACCATTTTAAAATATTTTTGGTTAAAAAATCGCTTTAAAGTTATTCGGTATTGTTAAACACGCGGTAATTAATAACTGTGCACAATATATTTTTCGATCATTGCGTGAAATCGTCGGTGATTGGTTTGGGTTTTGGCATTTTTCTTCAGGAGCTGCGTTTAATCTCAGAAAAATACCTCACCCAAATCATCACTTCTGATTTCACACAATGACCGCAAAAAAGACGTTGCGCAGTTATCATTGTCTACTTACAAATTGCACTTGTTTTGCTTTTTGAAAATAAACAACAACAAAAAAACCCTAGTAATATCAAATAAGATAAGTACATAGATTTACAAAATTAACAGAGCCCGCTGTTTATTTCTTGTTGCCATGGTATCAACTTTATGTTTATCTTTGCTTATTAGCAACAGGAAAAATGAATTACAGGTACAATTAACTTTTTACTTTGAACACAAAAGATAAATGTTCTCTATTCATCAAACGAAATGCTTGCCGTGCCTACGCATATTCAAATGAATTGACCCGTTGATAATCACAATCTGGAGAAAATACCTACAAATTCCCATAGGCATATGTTTTGTTCAACTTTGTCATTTTGATATTGATTAATGAACCAGTGAATTGTTATAGTTCAACATCGAATAATGTGAAAAGTTAGGCATTTTAAGTGTATCGAGCAAATTGACAAAAATAAAAATGTGATAATAGGTAGACCTAGATAGAATATGTCAAAGTATATGTTGTTATTCTATTATTATGCAGTGTCATCATTCTGTTACCGATAGCTTAATTACATACATTTATGTGTACTTTTATACCAATTTCAGGGCTTCTACCTGATTTTATCATCAATGACGGCGACCTATGAATATATGAAAAACTGTAAAACACCATGCCTTACACAATTACATTTATTTATTAGGTGAGGCCGACTTGCACGATCTAAAATTCGTCAGAAAGATAAAAATGAATTTTTGCATTTTTGTGTTCGAACCATGCTGTGACAACATGTATGATTGACTATACACATTTGTGAAATCTAGAATATTACGTTTAATTGTAATTAATCTTTTATTGTTCAATTTCAAGTGGATTTAGTCCCTTTTTGAACAAAACTATTCAATGTTAGTGGAGCTAGTGCCTTTTAGAACAAAATAATTAATACTATTTGACAAAATTCGCACAGTAAAGTATACGAGAAATACCAATTAATGAGATAAAAATAGTTTGATTCCATGAAACTAATGTAGTAACACTACACATTGGTACAGATAACTCAATTTTGACCAAAAGTGGAGTTAGTCCCTTTTGGAATTGAGCTCTTTATATAATTGGTGTGTGTTCTAAGTGTGTGCATTAGACAAGTCCCGCGGCCTCTTTTAGAAGAAGCCGTTTCCCACAGTTTGGGAACCTATGGCCCTAATCATACACTACATTCGCTTATTGCTAACCAGGAAAATGTTTATAAACTTTGAGTTGTATAACATTAATATTCGCTCCCTGACTACTTAATATTTTAGAAAATGTGTTCATCTAGTATTTTTGTATTACTTTAATACCAACAACAAACGATGTAAAAAGTTAGGCAGCCCGTGTGAAAAGTTCGGCATTGAAAGTATGTCCAGAAAAGTGGCGAAATGTTTTCAGAGGTTGGCAACCTTAATTTCAGGAGGCAGGGGCTATGAAAGTTAGGCAATCTGAAGTGTGACCAGTCATGCTAGTAAACTTATGAATGTATTAAGACTAGTTTTAGAAATTGGCCATTTCGAAGTGTGTCCACGCAGTAAACTATGCTGATGCTACCACTAGGTAACAATTCTGTTGTTTATACCCACATACTTCTACAAGGGTAATTGCACAGATGTTGGTGAAATGGTATACCCTATCATACAATGCATTTGCTTATTGCTAAACATGCAAATAGCTAAAAAGCTAGAGGTATAATAGTATAACAACTACCAAGGATTTTTTGTAAAATATTAATCAGTACTTTTTTATTTCTTTAAACAGACTTCAATGTGATATTGATATTTGAATATATTACATTATATTAATTGAAAAGTATAGCTACTAATCCTGATACCATGCAAAGTGGATACCATGTATGGTACTTGTTCTGAAACCCTGTTTTGTAATTTTGTTTTTTTACTTAAAATTGTTTTTTGTATGTTGAATTTAAGCCTTATTTTTAATAAAGCAAATAAAGTTCAACATATTTCTTTCAAAGTTAAATAAAGCTTGCCTCGCGTGATAAACGAGGATTTGGTGATTTGCCACGTACAATGGCGGAAAATCATAAAAGAAATGCACAATTGTTTTCGCATATTTTTGAACCCACACTTTTTTTTTTTTGCTTTAATAAACACATTATTGAAAAACAGTCAAATCTCAAATCATTTGATGTAAACAATTGAAACTATTCACATGCTACGGTTACCTGGATCCAAATGCCAGGTCAAAAACAAACAAACAAACAAACAAAACGCCAACATAACATCACGTACATAATTAATTATAGCCCCTTCATGGGATGACAGTTATTCATATTACTACCAAAAGTAGGCAAAATGAAAATATATAATTGTGAATGTTGGAATGATACGGTTACCTGAATCCAAATCCCAGGTATAGGTCTGTAATAGTTAACTTAAACATGGTTAATTTATATGGTTTGCTTATTGCCACCTCAGGAGATGACAGCCATTTGTTTTATTCTCAAAAGAAAGGAAAAATAACATATTTGAGGAATTTCGTTGTTTCGAATGATCATGCACCTAATATGGTAACTGGTACAAATTACTATAACCTACCTACCATCAAACAAACAAACGAAAACAGATCAGACGAGCAAATGCGAATAATTTCTAACACACTGTCTCATTGCACATATTGAATTTTAGTTTTGGTTTTGGTCACGTGGTTTCCTATTATCCTGCCTAACCTCTTAGACTCACAAGATACTGATATCTTGTTAAAAACCTAACATTTGTATCAAGGAGATTCTGTTTTCATTTCAGTTTCTTATGTAAAGGAGTGAAGAAGAAATCATTTGGTTTGAAGTTACCTGATCTAAGTATACAAAAGAAATGTTTAAATTTCGCAGTGCAATATTCACGGGGAGAAAAATCGAGCATGTCGATCTAAAGTCTGCACAAAAAGTAACTCAATTATTAACAATTATTAGTTCTGAATATATAGGCGTATTTTTAACAGCTGAGTTACTTTTTGTGCAGACTTTACATTGAAAAACGTGGTTTAGAAAACCCAATAAGCTATGGCTATTTTAGCTGTTAAAAATATAGACCATTGAAATATTTACATTCGACATTACAAAAGGAGCGACTCAGGTGTTATAAACAAAATCGAGTTATGTTTTTAATCCCATGTATTAGAATCGCTGGAAGGCCATTATATGACCTCCAATATAAGCTAATGACTTTTACTGAAGCAATGTTTACTGAAAACAAATAGAAGAAAGAGGTGGAAGCTTGCAAAAATCAAAGTTTTCTTGGACAAAATGTTGCTTCAAATATTGCCATTAATGCAAAAGTTTTAACTTAAAAAACCTTAAAGCATTAAACGTAATATAGGACAGTATAAAAAATAAGAAGCTCTAAGCTCATGACTTAATCGTGTTAAGTTTCTTACAATTCAGGCACTGTGTATCAATGTAAAGGCAAATGTTATATTCAGGTTGTTCATCTTAAGTGAAAACATGAATAACATAACATCATCGTATAAAATAGATCAGGAGACTGAATTGTATGAGATACACACACTTTACGAAGGGGTGAGCGAGTATGAAATAAAAAAAATCCTTTAAAAGGAATAGGGCGGGCAAATGAAAAATTGTCAAGAGAAATGAAAGAATGAATAAGTCTTCACTATTAAAAACAGGGAAAATATGACACAACATCGATTTCCAATGAGGGAATAGCACAAAACGTATAAACAAAGTTAAAAGAGTTTTTAACTTTATACGTTTATACGTTTGTTATTCCCCCATTGGAGGTTGTGTCATATTTTCCCTGATTTTAATCTGATCTAGATTGCTTATCCTTTGTTATCTGCTGGTCAGTTGGAACATATTTTTCCTGTTTTTATATTAACCCTTCGCATCATAACAGAAGACGGTTTATGTTCAATAAATCAAGTAATGATTACAAAACTCGCCGTAAACTATCACATCTGTGGGTGTTTGGGATATAACCGGCACGAATATTTTCTCAACACTGCGGCATGTAAAAAGTAGGTAAATAGTCAGAGAATATAGGGCGGGTGCGGCACGCACCCGCCCATAAAAAGTGATGTTGATCAAACTTGGAATGAGATGCATTGATGTGCGCATTGTGTAATCACTCATTTCTTCGCATCCGGTCAACCGAATCAAATAAAATTTGCGTTATGTGCACACTAAAATGAGCTACCTGCTGATTTTAAAATATTTTAATTTCGATGTCTATTTCTGGACTTCAGAGTTGTATTCACCTGGTTATTTTTCTGGGACACCCTGTACTATGAAAATTTATCTATAATAATGTGCATCCCTTTCAGTGTTTTACTTCGATAATTCCAGCCTGATTGGAGTTTGCTGAAAGTTATGAAAGTTCCATGTCTGAATTACATTGGTGTGTTCAAGAAAATTGATCAAGAAATCTTTACATTCAAACCCATTTTTACCCAAATTATTATTATTATTTTTTTTATATTATTAAATAAAAAATAGATTTATAGATATCTAGGACCATTTTTTTAAATTTTGGTCAACTTCACCCCTCCCCAAAAAAAAAAAACAAATGAAAATTAATATAAAAAAAATAGACTTATAGATATTATGAACTTCACCTAAAAAAAAATGAAAATTGACCGAAAATCAGGCTTTTTTTTTCATTTTTGTTTTGGCAAAATTGAGCATTTGTCAATCTGTTTTGGTTAAAATTTCTCAAATTTTTTGTGTTGGGTATGTTTCCCGAAGAAATTCGGGTATTTTTTTTTAAATTTTCTCTTCTCCAAAACTGAGCATTTTTGCCCAAATTTGATCTTGCAGATGAATTCCTCAAGTCTTTGTCATTTTAAATATGTATACTTTAATATACTTTAGACCAAAAATGTAGCAGTTATGAGGACCAAAAAATGTCCATAATTCCCTGAGGGTTAAGACCAACCTTAAGAATTAATTCTGTCACTGTTATGTCAGCAGCGCTCGAATTAAGGCGCGTCCTTGCGTCAAATACCAAAGAAAGGAGGCGAAGACCCGAAGACCCGTAAAAATTGAACCAAGCAAAGAGTAAAAAATCCTTTGCTGTTCCACTGGAAAATCTGGTTCACATAATACATAATCTGGTTCTCGGAGTACACTTTCATTTTAGTTTCCCATCAAGTTTTGAGACCGGGTTTTCAATTTTCTACTGATATAATGTAAGTGCACAAGCAGGAGGTATTGCTAGTTAATGAGGTGAGGGAGTGCGTGCAGCCTTGAAACATTATGGCTACCCAGATTGGGCTATGGACAAAGTAAAAAAATCAAATGCAAAACAAAACCAAAGATGCTGAAAAACTAAGATCAAAGTAAAGCAAGACAAGAGCAAAGGCATCAGTGGCGTATCCAGAAGCCCCTTATCCCGGGGGCTGAGCTAGGTTTGTGACGCCCTGGAGAAAGGATACAGTATGACGCCCTACCCCCCCCCCCCCCACACACACACCCACCCCAACTCACACACATAAACAACATCAGCATCTCCAAAGAAAATGATTTTGAATTGATTTCTTTTGAAATGAAGCTATTTACACATAAAAAAAATTACCTGATCCTCACGTATGTACATGGAAAACAAAGTGACAATACGTAGTGTATTGTCACGGTGAATACCGTGCTTGGAAGAGTATGCTGTATGCTAGCATACGTATGGTCACGGTGTATACCGTTGTCACCCCCTCCCCCGACCAAAAAAAAATTCACTATTTTGGCCCATGTTTTGGCTGAATATTGGTAGAAAAGGGGCTCCTTGTCCCTTTTCTTTTCCTTTGCCGTCCTGATTTTCTCTTTCATTCTTTGTCAGAGGGGCACTTTTTTCTTTAATTGTTTTGTCAGGGCTGCCCCCCCCCCCCCATGACCTAGTAGTGTTTGCACTTAAATATTGAGACAAATAAAGCCGAAACACACGAGGAATGGGCTGCAGGACGTTATACAAGGGTTATCATATATCTGCCCCTACTGCATGATTTCTCTCGGGAGGAGGGAAAAACGCCCAAAATTTTAATATAGATATTAATATTATTGACCTTGATTTATGAATCGCGCAGAAAAATAGATTTTCACCGTTGGAAGTGGCTCAATTAAGATCCATTGAAGGGGCGCTGAATACAAACAAGAGGTCATGGTATAGTTCTCCATTGACTCCATTAGTTACGCGACTGGTCATGCGCTATTTGTTTTTCTGACCCACTGAATTCAACATAGGCGGTACGTTCCCCCATTGACTCCCCTAGTTTTCTTTCATAATCATTAGCTTTGTTAAAATTCGCGCGAAGCGGGCGAAATTTTAGATTTCCACTGCTTGGGAGGGCTCAAAAACCATCGAGGGGGCGCTGAATCCAAACAAGAGGTGGCACGTTCCCCCATTGTCTCCATTATCATGAATACTCGGATAAACTATTTTGTTCATATTGCTAACATAGTATTCTTGTGATGAGTAAAAATTTGCTGTAGGAACTTTAGAGTTTAACTGATACCATAGGGTAGGCCTATAGTTATATTCCATGCTATTATTCTGTACTTAACTGCAAACTGAAACTCGCTTTTATAAACCTCTACCTGTTTAAGTATGTCTGTGTGCTGTAATACATCCGATCGCATACCGAGGCGTTGAATATGTAGTAAAAGGCAGGTCCGATAAAATCCGAAGATATGACCAAATTGATGGTTGAAGGCGGAAAAATCCATTGTCTCCCCTAGCCTTGCATAATGGTTGAAATGGTTGAAATTCGCGCGAAGCGCGCGAAAATTTAGGTTTCCACTGCTTGGTAGGGCTCAAAAGCTATTAAGGGGGAGCTGAATCCAACAAGGGGTAGCATGTTCCCTCTGAGTCCCTTAGTTATGAATCTGGTCATGTGTTAGGCCTATTTCTTTTTAATGACCCTCTTAATTTTGACCTCGGATCTTTGATAATGATTAGTTGTGTTAAAATTCGCGCGAAGTGCGCAAAAAGTCAAGATTTTCATTGCTTGGAAAGTTGGAAGGGGCTCAAAATTCATCGAGAGGGCGCTAAATCCGACAAGGGTGACACGTTCCCCTGGTTACGCCTCTGGTCATTTTTTTCTGACCCTCATAATTTTGGCCTTAAACGGTCTTTTCATATCACTTTTATAATGATTTAGTTTTTTTTTTGCAATTTGCGAAAATTTAGACTTTCACCGCTAAGGGGCTCAAAATCCATTGAGGAGGCGCTGAATCCATCACGGGGCGGCACGTTCTCCCTTGACTCCATTTTTTTACGCCTATGGTCATGGCGTTGTTTTTCTCTCCTACTCCCCAGCTCTTCACTGCTGGTTGTAAAAGCCAACATGCGGGTCTCTCTCCTTTATCTACTTTTCCCCGGTTAGGCATACTGAACCGCCTTCCTTCCCCACAGAGTAGCTAGGGGTCGTGGAGCCAAGGGCTAAGGATACATAAGGGCGGCTCACCCCTATTCCTGAAACAAATTTTGATTATATTGAAGTTGAATATTGGTCTTCAATTGTTCTTCAAATGATATGGTGCTGAAATTCGCAAAATTTTGACTTTCGTTGCTCGGAGGGGCGCAGAATTGATGCTGAATTGGTCAATTCGGCGCCCCTAAGAGTGGACACAGGGCAAGCGCCCCTCTGCCCCCGTCGCTACGCCACTGGTCCCACAAGCCACCTTTTATATGCCGCACACAAGTCATCCTCCTTGAATGTGTCACCATGCACAGCGATATTTCACCTATTGACCACGTACCAAATTATTATTTCTCTACTGGACTCGAACCCAAGACTGCATTGTACCTTTTGTCAAGGATGTACCAAGCACGGCCAAAGCATGTTCAAGAGACAATACCAGGCAGTTATCATGAGGGCTACCATGCTGGTATCATGAATACTCGGATAAACTATGTTGTTCATATTGCTAACATAGTATTCTTGTGATGAGTAAAAATTTGCTGTAGGAACTTTAGAGTTTAACTGATACCATAGGGTAGGCCTATAGTTACATTCCATGCTATTATTCTGTACCTAAGGGCTGGGGTATGAGCGACCTTGAAGTACAGGTATCTGGAGAAGGGAAGCAACGAGTTACCCCAGATCACAGCGACAGGTAGTGACTGGGCCGCCGAGTGCTAATATATATTTATTTTGGAAGATTCGTGTTTGTTTTAAATTTTGGGGCGTTTTTCCAAAATTTCATATTTTTGGCGATATTTCAAAAAAGCGACATGCCAAAGACAAATATTTTTGCACATACTTTGTTATTGCTAATACAACTCTTTTCTGCATACCTACGTTACAATTCGTTGTGGTGATTTAGTAATATTATAAATTTTGTGACTGCATTTTTGCGTTTTCGATGCGATTTTAGGCTTACCGTGATTTAACGTTGATATCTGGTCTTGCTCCTCTTATAATTTTACTTTGACCGTCGGCTTTTGTAAATAACAGAATGTAGATTGGCTCTGAATAAGTATCGTAGTCCTCTTGGTGGGTTTTTTCATGATATAATTAGTTTGTATTTGCATGTAACAACCCAAAATCGACCTCTGAATTCGGGGTTGAATGCTGTTTCCGGAATACCTGTGGACTCAAACAAGTGCACGAGTGGCGACTGTGGTTTTATACTTCCCGCATTCATGATTGCGTCAACGCCTAATAATATACTTCTTTGTATAGGTTGAGTGTAGCTGGTATACAAAAAAATTGGTTACATGTCAATGACCATTAACTTCAGGGATAGATCCTTTGCACGCCTTTCTATCATGCAGTATCTTTACCCACAGACATGTGCCCGTGTCACGTGCCAATATTGCGCAACGTTAAAGGTTAATATATATGGAGAAGACTGTGTGCTTCTATGGCCGAGTGGTCTAAGGCATTGTGCTTTCTTCGTTGCTGTTCTCAGTGTCGCTTGTTCGAATCCGAGCGTCTGTTTCTTTTTCTTATGCGCTGATTTATTTTTCCAGCGAAGGTCCTAGAAAAACTAATTTATAATATAATTTCTTTTTGTATTATTTATTTATTTATTTATTAATTAATTAATTAATTAATTAATTAATTAATTAAGTAATTAATTAATTAATTAATTAATTTATTTAATGACGTTTTGGGGCTCGAGAGAACGGACACATTTATTTATTTGTTATTTATTTATTTATTTATTTATTTATTTATTTATTTATTTATTTATTTATTTATTTTTCGATTGATTATTTGATGATTGAGTGAGCAGATTTATCGATTGCTACTTTAGTTGTGGGACTTCTATTAGAGTTTGAATGACATCGTACATTAATATTGATTTTTCCGTGAAACATTATCAAGAATTAATATCACAGGTTTTATTGCAGATAGGAAGTTGGCTTAGTGATACTATCTGTTGATTCAGAACCGGAAGGTGCCGGGTTCGATTCCCACCTATGTCTATTTTTTAAAGACTTGGAAAATTACTGCAGTAAGTTTATTTGGCGCGCGATCTCAGTTATTCATTTTCTGATGGCTGTGCCTCTTACAGGCACCCTCCCTCTGGAATCCAAACCACGGTTCGCTCATAACACCTCCCTTAACTGCAAACTGAAACTCGCTTTTATAAACCTCTACCTGTTTAAGTATGTCTGTGTGCTGTAATACATCCGATCGCATGCCGAGGCGTTGAATATGTAGTAAAAGGCAGGTCCGATAAAATCCGAAGATATGACCAAATTGATGGTTGAAGGCGGAAAAATCCGCCAAAAGGCGGAAGATGCCATATGCATGTATCTGTGCATTGTACTTGTATTGTATCGAAAAATATTGTAAAACTGGAATACTGTAAAACTGGAATCATCATATTGGCCTTTGATGAAAATTTTATCAAAATAGCCTTTCGGAAATGGCTTGAATCTATTCAAATATCAACCCATTTATTTTCCACAATACAGTATGTACTCTTGGGAATATGAGAGTTGTGAAATGAGAGTTGTATGGGTAGTTTTTCATAGTTCAGTTACTCGGGATGTTTCGGAAACGCATCAAAATATCGCCATCAAACATTCCCGTATATCAAGAGATGGCCCTATTTTTTTGGGTAGGGAAATATCGCTGTGCCATGTAGTCCCATAGTTAAGCATGATATACTTTTTCACCCCCTCTTTTCTCCTTGTACAATCAACATGTACCGCACTTAATACATATTATATGTGACTGACAATCGTTTTTCCTACTTAAAACTTTGACTTGGCTGAAAACCGCCCTCCTTGTATATGTGTCACCCTGCAGGCCTTGTTATAACGCCTGTTGTTCTCTTTCGCCCATCTTTCTCCTGGTAACTCTGGTTACAAGCCATTGTGCCGCCTTTAACATGCTAAATTGGTTACTGACCAGCGTTTTTGTCTCCCCTCTTACTTTTTTTCTTTGATTATAAGCCACCTTCCTGGTACGTGCCGCCCACAAGTCATATTACTTCCATGTGCCGCCCACCCTCCTTTCACACCGAAGGCCCATAGTTATAAAGCGTAGTATACTTTTCCAGCCGCTCTTTTCTCCTGCTTTAAGTCACGAAGTGGCGCCATTTATAAGTGACTGACTAGCGTTTTTCTCTCTCTACTTTTGTTCTGGTTACAAGACACCCTCCTTGTATGTGCCGCCTCACAAGTCGCCCTCCTTAAATGGGTCACCCTGTAGGCCTATAATGCGTGTTGTAATTTTGCGCCCCTTGTATATTTTCTCCTGGTAACAAGCCAACATGTGCCGCCCTAAATAGGTGACTGAAAGCGTTTTTTCTCACCCGACACAGGCTACCATACTTATGTGCTGCCCCACAAGCCACACTCCTTCTATGTGTCAAAATTTTAGGCCCATAAAGCGTAATCTACTTTTCCACTCCTATTTTCTCCTTGTTAGAAGTCACAATGTGCCGCCCTTTATAGACGACTGACAAACGTTTTTCTCTCCTCCCTCCCTCCCTCTTCTTTTTTCCTGGTTACAAACCACCCTCGTATGTGCCGCACGTCACAAGCCGCCCTCCTTGTGTAGGTCACCCTGTAGGTATATATTTATAACGCCTGTTGTACTTTTTCGCCCCCTCTTTTCTCCTGGTTACAAGTTACAATGTGCCGCCCTTTATTGACGACTGACAAAAGTTTTTCTCTCCTCCCTCGCTCTTCTTTTGTCCTGGTTACAAACCGCCCTCGTATGTGCCGCACGTCACAAGCCGCCCTCCCTGTATAGGTCACCCGGTAGGCATAAAGCCTGTTGTACTTTTCCGCCCCCTCTTTTCTCCTGGTTACAAGTTACATGATGCCGCCCTTTATTGACGACTGACAAAAGTTTCTCTCTCCTCTCTCCCTCTTCTTTTGTCCTAAATACAAACCGCCCTCGTATGTGCCGCACGTCACAAGCCGCCCTCTTTGTATAAGTCAACCTGTAGGCATATCGCCTGTTGTACTTTTCCGCCCCCCCTTTTCTCCTAGTTATAAGTTACCATTGTGCCGCCCCTTATGGTGACTGACACGCCTTTTGTCGCCCTCCTTGTACAGTTTCGCCCCACAAGCCGCCCTCCTTGCCACCATGTAAGCCTAATAGGGCTCCCCCCTTACTTAAATGTATCCCACATTATAGGTGATAAGCGTAATTTTATTTCTTTTTCTCTTCTTTTTTTCTTTCCTTCTTTTTTCCTTTTCTTTTCTTTTTTCTTTTCTTTTCTTTTCTTTTTTCTTTCTTCTGTTTTTTTGCCGCCCTTTTTTTTTACCCTTAAGCTCCCCCCCCCAAAAAAAAAAAGAAAAATACGCGCATGAATGGTAGAGTCGAATTATGGATAGCGTCTCGATACGGATATCCATAAATATATCATTAAACAAGTGGAACATCATAATTTACAAGCCTATTTGATACAAATATACACAACATTATCGAAGTTCAAAATAATTCTTTTGGGATTGAATTGATTTGACAGCTTTACTTCGCTTCGCTTACGTGCCAACATTCAAAATGTATCCACGACATAGCATGACTTACAAATGCATGGGCATTATCAAGCGTAGCACGAAGTATTAAGGGGACTGATTTAAATCGTGGAGATTTGTCGCCCATTTTTAAAGTGTATCAACACTTCAACGATTTGATTTGAAATTACTTGTTACTCTAGGTCGGTAAACATGAGTAAGATTTGATCTTTCCCTAGAGAAGTCATTTTGAGAGGGCTGAGCTTTCGTAACTCTAGCGAGTGCCATCTTCAGAGCAACTACATAAACATGATGATACGCCTTATATACACTAGGGGGAACTGTCAATGGGACATGTCAAAGTGATTGACATAAAATGTCAAGTGGAGGGATGTCAAAATGATTGACAGGTTAGTGTCAATATAGGAGAACTTCCTGTGTGGAGAAACAAACAAGCTAATTAACTTGATCAGAGGTCCTTTTTAACAATCTATTCCATTCAGGAGGAATGTCCACTCCTTTGTCCCTATTGAAATTGTCTGGCGTGGAATGGATATGCCAAGCTTCCATGACATTCCTTTCAGACCACTTGGTGTTCATGTCCAAAAACTTGGTATTGTCCCAGTCAATGTCGTGTTGGTTTTGCCACACATGCTCAGCGACGGCTGATTTTTGTGTGTTACCAGAGTGTGTTACCAGAGTCTCTTTGGTGTTCTCTAGTTCTCTTCTTCAAAGTTCTGCCAGTTTCACCAATCTAAACTTGGTCACAAGATCCACAAGGAATAGAATAGATAGCTCCTGGCTGGAGATCCTTGGGAATTGGGTCCTTGGGGTGTACAAGTTGCTGTTTAAGAGTATTGGGTGTTTTGAAGTAAACGCGAAGGTTTTTCTTTCGAAGAACTTTGCGTATAGCTTCAGAGGTCCCAGCTACGTACGGCAAGATGACATTATGCCTTGGTTCGTCGGGATGTAAATTCATGAACAAACTTAGAAGGGTACTTGTTGAGCTTCAAAGCTCAAAGCGGATGTGAGTCTTTTCATGGCGTTTCTCTTCAATGTTCGACGAAACATTGTCAGCTCTTTGGAACAGTGAACGCAGCACGGAACGTTTGGCTGATTATCGATGGTGCGAGTCAAAGTTAAAATACTGGTCAGTGTAAGTTTTCTTCCTGTATACTGTAGTATGAAGTGGAAGGTCAGGCTTTCTCTTAACGAGGATGTCAAGGAAAGCAAGCTGGTCATTGGTCTCCTCCTCATAAGTGACTTTGATGACATCCTTACGAAGATTGTTGAGGCGGGTCAAAAAAGATAACACAGAATGTGTCATCAACATAGCGTTTCCAAATCCGAGGTGTGTTAGGAGCGTTCAGAAGAGCTAGTTGTTCACAAGACTCCATAAACAGGTCAGCCACTGGTGGGGAGATGGGGGAACCCATCGTCAGGCCATCAATTTGAAGGTATAGGTCCTCTTCAAACATGAAATAAGCATTGTTCAAACAAAACTCCAGCATGCGTCGAATGTCAGAAACGTGGAGAGATGTCCTGTCAACAAAAGTTGGGTCGTCTTTTAATCGGTCCATGGTGATACCAATAGCTTATAGCTTCATTCACAGGAATGGATGTGAATAAGGATTCTACATCAAAAGATACTAGCATCTCAGTGTCTTTGAGGGTCACACTCGAAACAAAACAAGAATGTGTCATCAACATAGCGTTTCCAAATCCGAGGTGGGTTAGGAGCGTTCAGAAGAGCTAGTTGTTCACAAGACTCCATAAACATGTCAGCCACTGGTGGGGAGATGGGGGAACCCATCGTCAGGCCATCAATTTGAAGGTATAGGTCCTCTTCAAACATGAAATAAGCATTGTTCAAACAAAACTCCAGCATGCGTCGAATGTCAGAAACGTGGAGAGATGTCCTGTCAACAAAAGTTGGGTCGTCTTTTAATCGGTCCATGGTGATACCAATAGCTTATAGCTTCATTCACAGGAATGGATGTGAATAAGGATTCTACATCAAAAGATACTAGCATCTCAGTGTCTTTGAGGGTCACACTCGAAGCAAAACAAGGAAAATCTCGCGAGTCCTTAACATGAAGTCTTGCCAGTCAGAGGTTGAAGTATGCGGGTCAAACCCTTGGCTATGTTGTAAGTAGGCGAGCCAATGGCTGAAACAATTGGTCGTAAAGGTATGTCAGGTTTGTGAATTTTGGGTAAACCATAGAACCTAGGCGCTTGACTAGAGGAGGATAACAACCTCCAGTAATCTTGACTATCAATAGCCTTGTCATAATCGCGAAGTCTTCTAAGAAACTGTCCGATCTCGCGTTCTAGATTAACTGTGGGATCGCGTTTGAGAGGCGTGTAACTTTTCGAGCTGAGGAGTTGCTTGGCTTTATCCGAATATTGCCCTTTAGTCAGAATGACGGTAGCGCGTCCCTTGTCAGCAGGGAGAATCTGAATAGATTCATCTTTCTTCAAGTCTTGCAAAGCGCGTTGTTCGTCAAAGGTAATGTTAGATTGAGGGGGTTTAGCATTCTTCAAGATAGAAGTGACAGCATTACGAGTTTCTTCGCGGTCATCTTTACCTAAATACTGTAATTTCGATTCAACAGCAGCGACGATCTGAAGTTGCGGTATGTTCTCAGGGGGAATAGCAAAGTTCAAGCCATGTTGCAGAAGTCGAGTTTCTGCATTGGACGGGTCACGATCAGATAAGTTAAGTATCCACCTGTCATTAGTCACTTGGTCATTACTAGAATTGCGTTGAAGGATCGATTCCTTCTTCTCAACAAGTTTGTCAAACTTTTTGATTTGCCGAGCTTTGGCTTTGGCGAATTCGCGGATGTACACACCACTAGTATTTCCATCAATTTTAGTGTAGTCGTCAGGAGTGAGAACAGATATCAAGGTATTACGGAGTTTAGTCAGTTGTGAAGTCAAATCCACACATTTCCTCTGGTTGAGAGCAACACGTTCGCGTTATAGTCCGAAGCAATACCGTCGGGTCCAATCTCTAGCCGAGTATGTCTGAACTGGAGCTGGAGACTTAAGTCGTAAGTCCCCTGGTAGAAGTTTCGAATGAATGCAGCGTACACAAAAGGCCACATGGTTCCTATAGTTAGCTAAACGTCTAGTCAAGTGTTCAAGGCGAGCAACATCTTGTTGTACTTTAAGTCCGAAAGTGTCACGAAGGTACGATTTGAAATTACTTGGTACTCTAGGTCGGTAAACATGAGTAAGATTAGATCTTTCCCTAGAGAAGTCCTTTTGAGAGGGCTGAGCTTTCGGAACTCTAGCGAGTGCCATCTTCAGAGCAACTAAATAAACACGATGATGCGCCTTATATACACTAGGGGGAACTGTCAATGGGACATGTCAAAGTGATTGAGGGATGTCAAAATGATTGGCAGGAAGTGTTAATAAGTCATTATAGGAGAACTTCCTGTGTGGAGAAACAAACAAGCTAATTAACTTGGTCAGATGTCCTTTTTAATAATCTATTCCATTCAGAAGGAATGTCCCCTCCTTTGTCCCTATTGACTACTTCCAAGGTTTCATTTATACATTTTCAGATTCTGAGTACAAAAACCCTATTTTTTTCCAATAAGCAAGATTTCCAAAGGTTTCACTGGGTTTTATTTTGTTTTGTACTGCACTCTCTGTCGTTGCTATGAGCTAGCAGAGGACATAAGGCTATTCACGGTACAACATTAGTATTATCTTGCATAATACGGAGATTACCACTTGGTTTATTTTCAATGAAATTTATTTATTATACTTCATGAACTATAGTTATTTGTGTGCTATTTCGTGACATTGGTGACATTTGTATTTTGCATGCAGGTCTTTGTATAAAGTGTTAAATTGCTCCTTATATAATTATACTATTAAAACTTCTGAATATCACATGGCTAAAACGTATGCCATAAAAATTACTGCTATAGTACAGGTGAATAAACTTTAGTTTCAAGGCCAATCTATTGGCCAACATTTTTGTACTGCTACAAAAATACAGACTTGACATTAATATGGAATATTTTTTCGCAAAATTCCAAGACTGGTCTGGAAGGGGTCTGCATAAACCGCACGGGATAAATATTAATTAGGGTGTATCGAGAGATGGTTTAATGCAATTGTTTGACGGAAAATGTGCTTTCCATTAGTTTAAATTATGGTTCTCATAATGTAGTGAATTAGCCTAAAATGGCAGATTTAGGGAGACTGAATTTGATTTTTATGGGGGTTAAAATGTCTGAATTTGAGCAACATTATTCTAATATTATCAAGTTTATTGAGGTTTGAGGTGATATTTACTGAACCTAAATACTATAAGTGTTCGTCAGAACTGAAATGTACTGTAATCTACCAGTTTTGAAAGTGGGAGGAGCTTTAAAAATATGGCTCTGAAAAGGGGTACGCACTCAGAAATTTTAAATGGCCCCCTGGGGCCAAATGGTATAAACGTACTGTAAATAAAGAAACAGCGTGAGTTCATTGGACAACCAAAAATCCGCGCAGTTGTTTTGTACCTCAAGTTTATACCATTTGACCTCAGAGAGGCCATTCAAACTTTTAGAGTACATACTACTATTAAAAGCCACATTTTAAGCTCGTCCCCTGTTAAAAATATTGGTACATTGCAAGTGTATTTCAACTGTGATGAATGCCAATTGCTGACTAACTTTAGGAAATATCACCTCAAACCCCTATACATTTGATAATAACAGAATAATGTTACATAAAGTTTTAGGCAGATTCGCTACATTATGAGAACCATAATGTAAACTCATGGAAAGCACATTTTCTATCAAACTCTTATGTTACACCATCTCCCGACACACCCCAATTAATATTTAGCTCGTGCGGTTTATGCAGACCCCTTCCAAACCAGTCTTGATATTTTTTGAAAAAATATTCCATACTAATTAATGTCAAGTCTGTAACTAGAGCTACTGTGATTCAAGAGCCACGAATACAGGCGGTGGATCTTGACTGACCTCATTGGACCAAATCGGGCAAAGTTCAACATTTGGCCCCGTTTGACATCTGATGACGTCTAGTTGATTTTTTTCATGATCCTGGCATATGAAGGGTTATTTATACTAGATTTAAGCCCAATCGGACACTGATTTAAAAAAAAGATCACTACAAACTTCCCAAGCCCAATCAACCCTCTTCCCGTATTGAACATGCTTCCCTCCCGCACATTCCCTGTCTCCGTGTATAATTAAGCTCGATCTGTCAAAGCCCGGGGAAAGTAATAACCGGGCAGATTGAAATGAATACAAAAAAGAGTATTACAATATATTTGATACTGTTATGAGTCGTACTGACTCAAGGCCAAAATCACCTTTTACCCGAACTCACACGAATGCACAATACACTGTTTGATTATGCTAACAGAATCTAAGTCTTTAATTGAAAACAAAGTATGATTGGTACATATAACAACAATTGCATACACAATAAATCACACAATCACAGTTTTATTCTACAAGTCCTTGCAATGTTCTGGACGACTGGTGTATATATCCTTATTCACTTGTCCTGCGAAAATCAGCGAAATCCATTGTACACTTGCGTTTATGAATATCCTTGTGTATGAAATCCTCATACGAAAATGATTTATGCAATCACTTATCTTTTTGCGCTGCTTTCTCCAAAAATGGTGTTTCTTACACCAATCACTCTTTCTCCAGGGAACAGGCTTCTTTAACAACGCTCCGCTGTATTTTACAGATATAAATTTACAGCAATTCGACAGAAGAACTTTAATCCTTTGATGAGGAAGAGCACATGTGTACTCAAAAGCTCCTTTGTTGCTGCATTAAAAATAGCTCAATATTATTATTGGCTATGTAAACTGGTTAAAATGTATTTCTTTTTTGAAGCACGAAGACCATTACACACATGTGGAATTTTACAATCTCCCATGACATTCTGTAATCAGCAGAACTTTCTTAAATGTTTTCTTCTTTTATATCAACTTCAACACATTATTAACTTTGGGTATTTAAAGGGGGTACTACACCCCTGCCCAATTTTGTGCCTATTTTTGCATTTTTCTCAAAAATGATAGCGCATTGCGGACAAGTAAGATATGTATATTGTAGGGGCAAGGACTACAACTACTGCACTGGAAATGTTACTTCAGCACAGACAATAGTTGTGGAGTTACAGTCAAAAATGAGGGAAAACCATTATTTGATCAATAAATAGTAACTACTTGCTTTGAGTTGCTAAAATTTCAGTACAGTAGTTGTAGTCCTTGCCCCTATAATATACATATCTTACTTGTCACCAATGTGCTATATTTTTTGAGAAAAATGCAAAAATGGGCACAAAATTAGCCAGGGGTGTAGTACCCCCTTTTAACTCATCATACACAGTGACTACTTGTCACACAAGTTCCCTTTTTAAAGGAATCTTTGTTTATCAGGTTTTTTATGCAATTCTGGAAAGGGCATCAGCCATTACATTTTCTTTTCCCTTAATATGTTTGATGTCCAGATTGTACTCTTGCAAGGTCACCCTCCACCTCACCAGTCTTTGGTTTTTGTTCTTCATCCTGTTGATAAAGGTGAGGGGATTGTAAAAACAAGCACAGGGTATATAGTCTAGTCAAAAATGTCTCCATATGAGTGGTAGCTTTATTTTTGCTATAGTCAGTAATTTTTGGATATGTTGTACAATATACACCAGAGAAGCAAAAAGTATTTGCTACATTTTTTATTTCATGTGGGTGAGGCCTAACCAGCCAATTTCAAAATGGCCGTCATTTTCCAGATTTTTTAACTATATCAGAAACGGGAGCTGTCATTTACACCCCTAGGACTTACTCAAATCAGCTTTTTTAGGTTCCTTATATGACCCCAAAAGACATCCAATATATTCTCTGAAATAAAAAGTAGCCCTAATGCAGATATTCAAGATGGCCGCCAAAATGATCACGAAAACACGTTTTTTGACTAAAAATACACTAAATCAACTTTTCACGCGGTATTTCATAGCGAAAATTAATGGCAAATCATACTGATCCAGAATTTTTAGACACTGCTACAGGTCTACCTGGTTATCAGCTTCACACTTCTTTTTCAGATCCACTTCCAATTATACCCTAGCAATTGCCGAACCCCATTCGCCAAAAAATCGCCAAAAGTTTTTCACAATTATTTTGTTCTTTTCGGACGACACATCAATTCATATAATAAATATTGTACATCGACACGCTATTTCGCAGCCGAGTCCCGTGGTCTAATGGTAAAGGCATTGGACTCCTATTCCGGGGACTGGAGTTCGAAATCCGATAACCAACTTATTTTTTTTACAATCTTTTATTAAACAATTAATTTTCGTTCACCAAGGATAACATAATTTTAAACATATGGTGCTATTGTGATATTATTTTTTTAAATCAAAGCAAGATGTTTTATTCTCAGGGAAATTGTTTATTATATGAAGAACCTATTAAAAAAAAACACTCACAGTGTCATATAACATCATCAATAATAGAGACCAGTTATATGTATCCAACACAACATAGTCGCTATCAACCCTGCCATCTACCTGTCTCCAATGACTCCAACTGTCACCAGATCCTACAACCCATCCAAACTTTGCACTATCACCAGTCGCACCCAGCTGTACGGAAGTTCATTCTTCCCCAGAACAGTCCAACTCTGGAACTCCCTCCCGGTCGCCTTCCAATCTGTACCAACCTTGGAGGCTTTCAGGATTGGCGTATCATCAAGCCCGTAAGCAGCAATCCAGTTTTTACTTGAACCTTCTAGTTCAGCGCACCAGATGAGAGTCTTCATCAGCAGCACCCTTGGTTCTTCAGGTTTTGTTTACAAGTTTCACCTATATGTCTGCACTGCACCTGATCATCATTAGTCACCCTTGGCGTCCAATCTGATGGATCTTGCTGAGTATTCAACGTAAACGTAAACGTAAACGTAAACGTGTACTGAAGCCGTTAGCGAACAAATAATAAAACAAATCTGAATAACACAAGAAACTACATCAGGATAACAATACCACGTCACTAATTGCAGAGTCATTCTCACGTCGTGTTCACACGGTCGGACATTATCATCATCAGTCGGCTCCGAAGCAGGCCACTACAAGTTTTCTCCAACAACTCCGATCTTGGGCAAGCGAAAAAATTTAGTTTGGCTGCAGCAGTGTAATGAAAGACTGTCTTGAGATAATTGACTGCTAGTTTGGACGAAATTATGTCCTCAGGTGTATCGAGGTGGAAGCTGAGCATAGATGGTTTATAAGCGAATCGTTTCTGTAGCCAAACCTTTTATTATGTTACTGCTAATATGTCAGGTTGACCATTTCATTTCATTCCACTGCGAAGCAGGCGACTACAAAGTTTCTCCGTGTACTACGATCTGAAGCCAAAGTGGCAATGGCATCTGGCAGTAGAAAGTTGTCGAAATAACCCAACAGTTTTTGCACATAAGACAAGTAGGATGTTCTTTGCCTTCCAGGTCTTCTTTTACCATGTAATGGGATGTAGAGAGCATATCTTCTGCATGGTTCATCTTCCTGCGTCCTCAGGATATGTCCCAGGAATCGTAGTTGTCGTGATCTGACAGAGTTGATAAGAGGCACAGTGTTGGTGATGGTATAGACCCTTTCATTACTAACATGGTCAGTGCGCTTGATGTTCAGCATTATCCTGTAACATGATGTACCAAAAGCGTTGATCTTATTTTCCATGTCAGTAGATATCACCCAGGACTCGCAGCCATAGAGCAATACTGTAACACAAGTGGTGTGAAACAGCTTGACTTTTGTTGCTCCAGGTGCTCCAGTTTCCAAAATGCATACCCGGCTGACCGTGTGAACACGACTTCATTGAAATAAAATTCTGTCCTACCACGGCCCAATTCGCATGATTCAATAGGACAATAAAACATATGAATGTTGTGGAATCGATCTAGAGACCTGTCTTTCTGTCATCTTCAGCTATCTTAGAACTGCACTCCAACATGGCTGCCATTTCAATTATTATACCGCTAATCTAGACACAAGAAGAGTCTAAACTTTACGGTCCTAAATTCACGGGAAATTGTACGGCTCCAATTGACTTGTGTTTGGTGTATATGCACTTACGAAGTGGCTCCTAAAAATAGTCTTGCATTGAAATATGTACTAACCATATTGCCAAGTTATAAGCAAAAGTCGATGAAACTAGCGTCTAAAATAGTCAAATATCTCCCAATGAGGCGCGTACAAGTGGTGATTTGGAAATCATGTTTTATATTGAAATGCAATACAAAAGAATTGCACTGAAGCAAAGATAATGTATTCTATTCATTCGTACCAATGGTAAGCTAATCTGATAATTGGCTGGGTCTATATGTAAGGCTCGGGTTTACTTTAAATGTTATTTTTGCAGAGCTTATTTTCAGTCATGGATCATACTGATAAATTTCGCAACGGATGGAGAGGGATGGAGGGAAATACTTGAAACTGAACAAGTGAGAGTGGGACGGGTGAGGAAGAAAGAGAGACTGAAAGACTAGAAAGAGAGGAACTCGAGAGGAGAGAGTAGGGACTGGGGAGGGAGTGGGGAGACTGATCATGGGGGGGGGGGCAGGAGGAAGCAAAATAGGGAGATAGACATTGATAGAAAGGCGACACTGTGGCCATGCACAAGTGCTTTGGGGTTCGACAGGCTCATAAGCGGACCTTATGTGATTTTAGGGCTTATTTGCAACGTTTTTACAGAAAAAAGTGGACTTTGTCATTCGGATTGGCATGCATTTTGTCAAATTAATGTAGATCAATTTACCAAGAGGGCGCTAGGCCATTAAAAACACTGGTGTTAACATAATCGTTTCTCTCCCGGTTTTATTGACATAAGCAATCACCTCTATTGAAATAAGCTGATTGGTACTTCAGAGTTAACAATGAAATCAGATTACAGTAACTTACTGAATCCCTTGCGTTTTCGTATCTGAACAAAAGACTCACGGAAACTGAAAAGATAAAAAGACCCTAAGATCCCGAAAATGTCGCCTACCAGTGCATGCAAAACCAGCATAGATAGATGATGTCCACAAATAGACATTATAATGTTGGATATGTATCAGTATATACAAAAAGAAGCTACACCATTATTTTAAATTCCATCACAGGTGCAATCACATGTTCACTGAAACCTTTAGAGTCTAGCATCAATTGAGAACAATTCCATCAACATCAACGTCAAACAGCAATTACGTCATAATCATTGAAAGTGCCAAACCCAAAAGTGTTCCTTATTACAGTGGTTGCAAAAGTATGTAACTTGACATATCTGACTCACTGGTTCCTCATGCTGTCGTGAATAGGTGGAACTTTTTTGGTATAACACGATAAAAATAACTCTGGATATCGAATCTCTGCATAATTGACGGATTTCTGGGCTATGATATGGAGGAAGGTTTTGGTCTTCACCAAAATCTTGAGACGCCAGAGTGAACATCAATACTAGCAGCGTCATTTGTATAATATAAAATCCATCATTACTTCATTACTTCTATCATATCCAGAAAGTATTCAATGTGTCCCACGATTATTTACAATGGCCACCACGAGATCAGCCGCAGCCTTTTGACTTCTCTGGACAGGTGATATTTTCCATTGGACAAATTGAATATGATCTACAATGGAATTTCTACATGTAAATGCTCCTGGAATGTAACCTGGAAGAAGCAGTTTCTAGTCTGTTTTGCTATATTTATGGTTGCTAGTTGATATGCCTGACTCGCTGCTTTCTCGTTCGTGCCTTAGCGGTGACTGAAATTGGATGAACCGGTGTAAAGTCCTTTTATGCAACCTAAAAGCTAGAGGAACTTATGAATTACTTTAGGATAAATATGTTTTAAAGGCGAATTTAGTGCATTTTTAGTCAAAAAACCCTGTTTTGGCGGCCATTTTGGCGGCCATCTTGAGGGCTACTTTTTGGTTTGGGGAATATAGTGGATATTTTTATGGGTCATACAAGGAACCCAAAAAGTTGATCTGAGTAAGTGTTTTAAAGGCTAATTTAATGCTTTTTAAGTCAAAAACCCGTTTTGGCGGCCATTTTGAACACCATTTTGAATTTAAGCATGATATCATCATAATTTAAGGACAGCTGATTTAACTAATGGCCTAGAAGCCTTAACTTATGAATTACTTTAGGATAAATATGTTTTAAAGGCGAATTTAGTGCATTTTTAGTAAAAAAACCCTGTTTTGGCGGCCATTTTGGCGGTCATCTTGAATATCTGCATTAGGGCTACTTTTTGGTTTAGGGAAAATAGTGGATATTTTTTTTGGGTCATACAAGGAACCCAAAAAGTTGATTTGAGTAAGTCCTGGAGGTGCAAATGACAGCTTTCCTGTCTGATATACTAAATAAATCCGGAAAATGGCGGCCATTTATCTGATTTATCTGATTTCTCTTTGAGCCACTTTTCCGCGTACTGTGTGTCCAAACACTAACTCAAAAGGACTAAATCCTAAAGTTTCCTGAACAGCTTCCCTAGCAGCAAACAACAACAAGTGTACTCCTTCATCCCAGTCCCTCTGAAATTCCAAACAATATGTCTTGATCATGTTTTTCAATGTTTGGTGGAACCTTTCTAGTGCACCTTGTGATTCTGGATGGTAAGCACTTGAGGTATACTGTTCTATACCTAATCGATACATGACCTGCTATACTCCAGAAGTAAAGTTTGATCCTTGATCTGACTGTATGGACTTGGGGAGCCCCACAAATGTGAAGAACTTGGTTAAAGCTTTCACGAGGCCCTCTCACTCATTGCCCGTGTCACTGCACATGCAGGAAATATCTCCTTTTCCTCACTAATATCATCCTGCATACAGGGCTTATCTGTGACTATTGGGTCAGGAAAAACCTTCCCCCCCCCCTGCCAATTCATTTCCCAGCAACATGGACACTCCTTTGACTGGCAATTCGTGTCCAACTCCTATGGTAACAGGACCAGAAACCAAATCAGATTTCAGATCAAATCAGATTTCAAATCAGAAATCAGATTTAAGTTAATTTTGTGGAGAGGTACATTGAGTATTTCCATCCAAGTACCCTGGATCAAAGCATTACATGATGAACTATCCTCATTAAAGGGCAAATTTCCTTCCCGAATCACAGAACGTGTACAACATGTGGCTCGCACAATCTTTATGGGCTTTGGACTACCATTATCACCTAGTGAGTCAAACACAAATTCCTCACACACCTTGTCTGTGTCACCTCCCTTTTGTGGGAATTCTTGTTTCTTGATTTCACTGACTTGTTTCTTTGACCCAAATGACACTGCACATCCTACAGTATTATTAGTAGATGACTGTTGTTTTTGGGAGTCTCGTTTGCCTTTTAAGAATAACACTGAGTCATTATATGTCCTGGTCTCTTACAATGAGTACAAGTTACTTTGGATTTTAATTCAGTCCCAAATTTTGATTTGTTACCTGAACTCCCTGAGGTCCCTCTACCACCAGCACTAGATTTGCTCTAGGTTGATTATGTCTGAACCTGTTTGAATAACTGCTGTTATGACTAAATTTATTCGCATTCAATTTGTGAGTTAAGCCATAGTCGTCCGCCATCGTCGCCGCCTCGTTCAGCGTCTTAAGTTTGCGAGCGCTTTCATCCGAATGGGTTTTAATGTCAGCATGGACACATTTCTTGAACTCTTCTATAAGAACCAATTGCCTAAGTTGGCCGAAATCATCTTTGACTTCTTTTGAACAAGCCACCTGTCAAACATTTGTTCTTTTACTCTAGCAAATTCTACATGGGTTTGATCTGCTTGCTTTCTTGAACCTCTGAAATTTTGTCTGTACGCTTCAGTCACCAGTTCGTAGGCATTTAGGACTGCTTGTTTGACTTCTTCATAATTATTACACTTCTCTATTGGTAGAGCTGCGTAAGTCTCCCTGGCCTTCCCCACAAAACTGTAAAAGTATGGTCCAATGCTCTTTAGGTTATTCCAAATTTGTAGCTACCTTTTCAAAATGCTGAAAATATTCGTCAACATCTTTTTCTTTGAATTAAGCACCATCTTCACATACTTTGTAACATCAAACCCTGAATTTGAGGAGAAACTTGATGAGTATTTGTCACCTAGCTTTGCCAACTTCTCTTGTTCAAACTTGTATTTTTCCTCAATTTCTTTTTCTTTCAAATGTGCTTCCATTGTTTTTCCTTTTCTTCCATTTCCAATTTTTGTTTTTCAAGTTCTAATTTTGCTACCTTTCCCTTTTCTTCTGTTTCTAATTTTTGGTGCTCAAGCGCCATATTTTCTTGGCGTGCTTTCTCTTCTATTTCTAGTTTTTGTTTTTCCATATCTAATCTTTCTTGTTTTTCTTTACTTTGCATATCTAGCTTTTGCATGTCTAACTGCAATTGCATTTTAATTTTTTTCCATTTTCAACTGAACTTCTAGTTCTTTCAACTTAACTGCATCACCACCGATTTCAATTTGGACCTCTTTTCTCTTATCCAAAATGGAGTCCTCAAAATACTGACTCAAGGCCAAAATCACCTTTTACCCGAACTCACACGAATGCACAACACAAATACACTCTTTGATTAAGCTAACAAAATCTAGGTCTTTAATGGAAAACAAAGTATGATTGGTACATATGACAACAATTGCATACACAATAAAAACACAATCACAGGTTTATTCTATCAGTTCTTAACCAGCGGTCTTCTTGTTGGTGATCCTAGAGTTCATGCAATATTCTGGACGACTGATAATCCTTATTCACTTGTCCTGCGAAAATCAGCGAAGTCCATTGTACACTTGCGTTTATGAATGTCCTTGCGTATGAAATCCTCACACGAAAATGATGCTGCTTTCTCCAATCACCTATCTTCTTGCGCTGCTTTCTCCAAAATATATCTCCTTGCGCTGCTTTCTCCAAATATTTATCTCCTTGCCCTGTTTTCTCCAAAAATGGTGTTTCTTACACCAATCACTCTTTCTCCAGGGAACAGGCTTCTTTTACACCGCTCCGCTGTATTTGACCGATGGTTTTCATAAACCCAGCAAACTCCAGCAATTCGACAGAAGAACTTTAATCCTTTGATGAGGAAGAGCACATTTGTGTACTTGTATTAAAACTGGTTAAAATGTACTTCTTTTTTGAAGCACGAAGACCATCACACACATGTGGAGTTTTACAATCTCCCATGACATTTTGCAATCAGCAATCTCAAACTCTCACATTTTTATACTCCCAATCTATTAATAGACCATTTTGTCACATTTACTTTCCGAGGGGAATTTCCAAAATGATATCCATTTCACAATCCAAGGGATTTTCCCAAGATCAATTATATACATTAACCTTTCACATTACATCACTTGGGGGGGTCCTATGGTGCAATACACTGAACTGGGGATTTTCAAGTTCCAAACATAGATCTGAGTTTGCTTACAATAATTTGAGGGGTATCCTAAAATGACTTTACAGACCAACTCTTGCAAGTGCAAGGGGGTTTCCCATTTCATGAAATACTTCCAGCTTGTAAACAAAGTTAAATAATTGAATTAAATTACTCAGGGCACATCACAATACCAAGAGGTATTCACCATTATTGCACCAAGAGTTGAAACTTCTTCTAGCATGCACCACAAAGTGAATACCATTTATCCATAATCCGGGTACATAATAGACTTACTTAACAGTCCTGTACAATGATTTTATACAGTCGATAATATATTATCGAGTGGAACTTACGGAGGCAGCCATTAGCAGACCACCCATTGTCAGATGGCTGCACACACAAATGAATAGGAGAATTTTGAGAATGAATCATGACTTGTTGATAAATCGCTTCCTGCAAAAATTCTGAGCACTGGGTGATTCTAAATTTCACATACAATGCACAAAAAAATATTTGTAAAGTCTTTGTCGAGAGATTTAAAAGGTTATCGAGAGAATTTTCTGTAATATTGTTTTAAATTAGCACAAAATACAATATTCTAAGCAGAAAAATAGCCACAGTTCCTATCTTGCCATTGAAAACTCAGGAAGACCACCCACAGAGCCACATGCCAGACAACCTGACGCCAACTGCAAATGGCTGCGCCAATGTGATGTAAGTCGTTTATATGTTATCGACTTTATAAAATCATTGTACAGGACTGCTTAAGATGAAATATGATTCAACATTATTACATTGAACTGTCAGAAAGCATCAAAATTGTATATTAGCATTCCTCCTTATGCACATATCAAATGCATCCCCGGCCCCTGGGGACCCGGGGATGGTCCGGGACTTGACATCATGTGACCCGGGATTGACTCAAAATGTGTCCCGGGGTGAGCCGGGTGTTGGCCGGGATTTGACGTCGGCCAAAACCCCGGGAAATTGGGCCGGGACTTTACCAGGGCGAGGGCCGGGATTATGTCGTAACTTACCCGGGGTTTTCCAACCAGTAAAATGGGCCGTGAACATGGCCATGGGTTGCTAGTAAGGATGCATTACAAACCTCTGTGAATGTGCCCTCCCTTCCAGCTTTGTGCCCCGTCAAGCATTACAAACCTCTGTGAATGTGCCCTCCCTTCATGATTTGTGCCCCCGTATAGCATGACAAACCTCTGTGAATGTGCCCTCCCTTCAAGATTTGTGCCCCCGTATAGCATTACAATCCTCTGTGAATGTGCCCTCCCTTTAAGATTTGTGCCCCCGCATAGCATTACAAGCCTATTTGAATGTGCCCTCCCTTCAAGATTTGTGCCCCCGTATAGCACTACAGACCTCTGTGAATGTGCCCTCCCTTCAAGTCTTGTGCCCCCGCATAGCATAAAAACCTCACTGAATGTGCGCTCCCTTCAAGATTTGTGCCCCCGTATAGCATTACAAACCTTTGTGGATGTGCCCTCCCATCAAGATTTGTGCCAGCGTATAGCATTACATACATCTGTGAATGTCGCTTCCTTCATGCCTTGTGACCCCGCATAGCATTATAGACCTCTGTGAATGTGCCCTCCCTTCAAAATTGCTGCCGCCGCAAAGCATTACAAACCTATGTGAATGTGCCCTCTCTTCAAGATGTGTGCCCCGTATAGCATTACAGACCTCTGCGCATGTCCCCTCTCTTCAAGACTTTTGCCCCCGCATAGTATTAAAAATCTCTTTGAATGGGCTCCCTTCAAGATTTGTGCCCCCGCATAGCATTACAAAGCTATGTGAATGTGCCCTCCCTGCAAGATTTGTACACCCGTATAGCATCACAGACCTCTCTGAATGTGCCCTCCCTTCAAGATTTGTGCCCCCGTATAGCATTACAAACCTTTGTGAATGTACCCTCCCTTCAAGATTTGTGCCCTGCATAGCATTACAAGCCTATGTGAATGTGCCCTCCCTTCAAGATTTGTGCCTCCGTATAGCATTACAGACCTCTGTGAATGTGCCATCCCTTCAAGATTTGTGACCCGCATAGCATTATAGACCTCTGTGAATGTGCCCTCCCTTCAAGTCTTGTGCCCCCCGCATAGCATTATAGACCTCTGTGAATGTGCCCTCCCTTCAAAATTGGTGCCGCCGCAAAGCATTACAAACCTATGTGAATGTGCCCTCTCTTCAAGATGTGTGCCCCCGTATAGTATTAAAAATCTCTTTGAATGTGCCCTCCCTTCAACTCAAGACTTGTGCCCCCGCACAGCACTACAGACCTGTGAGTGTGCCCTCCCTTCATATCTTGTGCCCCCGTATAGCATTAAAAGCCTTTGTGAATGTGCCCTCCCTTCAAGATTTGTGCCCCCGTATAGCATTACAAACCTCTGTGGATGTGCCTTCCCTTCAAGGTTTGTGCACCCGCATATCAATACAACCCTATGTGAATGTGCCCTCCCTTCATATCTTGTGCCCCAGCATAGCATTAAAAACCTATGTGAATGTGCCCTCCCTTCAAAATTTGTGCCCCCGTATAGCATTACAAACCTCTGTGGATGTGCCCTCCTTCAAGTCTTGTGCCCCCGCATAGCATTACAAACCTATGTGAATGTGCCCTCCCTTCAAGATTTGTGCCCTCGTATAGCATTACAAACCTTTGTGGATGTTCCCTCCCTTCAAGATTTGTTCCCCCGTATAGCATTACAACCCTCTGTCAATGTGCCCTCCCTTCATGATTTGTGCCCCCATATAGCATTACAGACCTCTGTGAATGTGCCCTCCCTTCAAGCCTTGTGCTCCCGCACAGCATTATAGACCTCTGTGAATGCGCCCTCCCTTCAAAATTGATGCCACCGCAAAGCATTACAAACCTATGTGAATGTGCCCTCTCTTCAAGATGTGTGCCCCCGTATAGGATTACAGACCTCTGCGAATGTCCATTCTCTTCAAGACTTTTGCCCCGCATAGTATTAAAAATCTCTTTGAATGTGCCCTCCCTTCAAGACTTGTGCCCCGCACAGCACTGCAGACCTGTGATGAGTGCCCCCGTATAGCATTACAAACCTCTGTGAATGTGCCCTCCCTTCAAGATTTGTGCCCCCGCATATCATTACAACCCTATGTAAATGTGCACTCCTTTCAAGATTTGTGCCGTCGTATAGCATTACTGACCTTTCTGAATGTGCCCTCCGTTCAAAATGTGTGCCCCCGTATAGCATCACAGACCTCTCTGAATGTGCCCTCCCTTCAAGATTTGTGCCCCCTGTATAGCATTACAAACCTCTGTGAATGTGCCCTCCCTTCATGATTTGTGCCCCCGCATAGCATTACAAGCCTATGTGAATGTGCCCTCCCTTCAAGATTTGTGCCCCCCTATAGCATTACTGACCTTTGTGAATATGCCCTCCCTTCAAAATGTGTGCCCCCGTATAGCATCACAGACCTCTCTGAATGTGCCCTCCCTTCAAGATTTGTGCCCCCCGTATAGCATTACAAACCTCTGTGAATGTGCCCTCCCTTCATGATTTGTGGCCCCGCATACCATTACAAACCTCTGTGAATGTGCCCTTCCTTCAAGATTTGTGCAACGGAAAAAAATATATTATTAATAATCAATTATTGATCCAATCCACTTTGGAAGGCCCAACAGGAAAAATATCAAAATATTGATCTGTAAAGCCATCTGATCACTCAAGTAGTAAAACACAATCACATGCGACCTTCATATCGCCTGTGCATTGAAAGAGGTTGGTCACCACTGCTGTTGTGCACGCCCAGTAGAGCATTGATACGACCCAGTGACTCGGTAACTGGACACGGTTGTTTGATGTATATAGAATTGGCTTCATTATTAACTAAATGCAAACTATAGATGGCGCTATTGATCTTAAATCATATTTCGTTATTTGCAAGGGTTAGGTGATTAATACTGCCATTAAAACACCTGGAATAGGTGAAACAAGCAACAAGGAAATTTTATAAACATATTTGATCAAACGATAAAAGGAATTATTTGTATTGAAGGCTTGAAAGAGTAATTTTCAGTAACTAAATAGCGCCACCTATTTTGTCATTAATAGATACATTTTATATCCAAAAAAACTTTAAAAATGCTATAAAAGTGAATAATTTTGTAAAAGAGGGGAAATTAAAGTTGAGAATGACTCAAAAGCATCTGTATACATTAACATGATATTACTTGTGGCTGTTTAAGCCTAAAATTTGGTTGTACATGATGTTTTGTTTGAAAAATTAATAAATGATCCCATCAAACAACCGTGTGGAACTTCTATATTGAAGCTATGCTTATTGTGCAAAGCTATTCGTTGTGGTAAATTTAGTTCACATGCTTCGTTACCTTTGGTAAATAGATATCCGTTTGAAAAGAAATGGTGTTACCTCATAACAAAGAGCAAAAATTGAAGGACGAATTCTCTAATCGTAACGCCAGGTCAGGCTCCTACGCATAATGTACAGGGGGCAACAATAAAATTTATACAATTGCATTTTGACTTCTCAGGAAAAAAACTAAAAGATGTATGGCACAAATGTTATATGCAATACAATCAGTAATATATTGGCTAAAAGAAGACGTTTAGTTGGTTTCTTTACTAGCTTGGGTTCAAAAGTTATGTCCGATTAATTAAATCGTCCAGAAAACGTGTTGGGCCACTTTTGCCATGTTTGCGCATATCAAGTTTGAACCGCTTATCGTGCATTAAACATCAAAGAACTGACACAAAAGAATAATAAGTGGTGTTTCTGCATATAATTAACATGAACTTAATAATAATATGATATTTCTTTCAAATAATCTTATAAAGTAATTTCTCATATCCCTGAGATATCATTGGTAAAACTGAGAACAGTTTTTGCATCCATAAGTACAAATCAATTTAAAATTTTGAAATTAAGTTTAACTGGGCTTCTAGCTTTTTCTGGGGGACCACTATTGCCAGCTTTTCTGTTAACAAATTCTACATAATTTACTTCTCATAGTTCTATGTAATTGTATGTACTGATGGAAGACGTGAGCTTGGAAAATGAGCTATAAAGTAATTTTATGGTTTCTGCTTGACTCCATGTGTACCGAATGTCACAACCATAAAAATGCGCTCTTCCAACATGAATTGGGGTTGAAGTTGTTGAGCTGCAGCCACGATTTCTAGTAAATGAGGTTGTTATGTCAGTGCTTAGTTGTGAATTTCAAAAACTCAAGGAGATATTCTATTATGTAATCATTTCTACCACTTCGAATACCCCATTGTCATGATTGTTCAAAACTACCTATCATCAGAGCACCGTCCAACTGGTCCAGGGTTCAACTCTATTCAGTCAATTTTGTAACACTTAGACAAAAGTGGCCCAAGCGGTTTTAAGACAAGGTTACATAATTGGCCATATCTTCACTTGTATACCATCGATTTTATTGGAACAAAGCTTATCTGGTAGCTAAAGAAATTATCTTGATAGATATATATATATATATATATATCAAACCAAAGAATACGCGACATACTTGTGCCATTCTATTATATTCATTCACATTCATATTCATTCATACATATTTTATTTCCATAAAAATCAAAGACATTACATAAAAAATATATATAAACACGGTACATATGGAGGAAAAGGCTGGAAGACCAAAAGGTCTGAAAGTTAGACTTTCCCTGAAATCAAATGAAATTAACAAAATAAATCAACATAACATAACATAACCAAAGGTGCTCACGAAAAAGATTAATTATATTTAGAGATCAGTTTTGCTTTTAATTGATTACGGAAATTTTTAACAGATTTTGAAGCTTTCAGATTTTTATCTAAAGAATTCCAAAGAATGGGACCTCTTGTACGTATGGCATGATCAGAAAAGACTTTCTTATTTTTGGTTAGATTTAGGTCATTTACATATCGTGTCTTGTAGTTATGCATGTCAGAACGTTTGGTAAAATAATTATCAAATGAACAGGGCAGCTCATTTATAAGGCACCTGTACATGAATGTACCTAATTCCAGTGTGTACATATCTTCAACTTTTAATATGTTATAATTAGCAAACAATGGCGCTGTGTGGTCTCTGTAGTGACCGTTTGCCACCGTTCTAATAGCCCATTTTTGAATTTTTACAATTTTATTTAAGTAAGTTTTACATGTATTTCCCCATAAAAGTACTCCATAATTCAAATAAGGCAATATTAACGTACAATAAAGTGTAAATAAAATAGGATTTGGAACAAAATGTTTCAATTTATTCATGACACAGACATTTCTTGAAATTGTTCTAGATACGCAATCTATGTGACATTTCCAAGTGAGACATTCGTCTATTATAAATTTCGTCTATTATCAAAATTGTACAAATTTTATTGTTACACCCTGTACACGGTGTCCCAATAAAAACGGAACCCATATTTGATTTTTCTCAGGTACAATTTATACTCAATAGTATTATATAAAGACGAGATAAATATGCACTGACATTATCATTTATAATAAAATCACTCAATATTCATGTTATGCCAGTGAATTCATATATATATATATATATATATATTTTTTTTTTTTGGGATTATAATGCTACGCCAAATTTGTTACCAACCTCTTCTTCCGCAAATATAATTTCTTTGTAACATAAAATCACCAGGTTAAGTAAAGCACTCACTCTCTCACAAAAAATTGCCAATAGGCCTATTTTCCGAGTGTTTTCGTATCACTTGTTTGCTGATCATCTGGTGAGGGCGGCATTACCCGTTGAACGCTTATGATGGCAAAACTCGAATTGACTCACCACATGCCGTGGTGGCGCAGTTGGTTAGCGCGCCCGAGATCTGACCGGGAGGTCGTGGGTTCGAGTCCCATCCACAGCAAGTTCTTTTTTGGGATTATAATGCTACGCCAAATTTGTTACCAACCTCTTCTTCCGCAAATATAATTTCTTTGTAACATAAAATCACCAGGTTAAGTAAAGCACTCACTCTCTCACAAAAAATTGCCAATAGGCCTATTTTCCGAGTGTTTTCGTATCACTTGTTTGCTGATCATCTGGTGAGGGCGGCATTACCCGTTGAACGCTTATGATGGCAAAACTCGAATTGACTCACCACATGCCGTGGTGGCGCAGTTGGTTAGCGCGCCCGAGATCTGACCGGGAGGTCGTGGGTTCGAGTCCCATCCACAGCAAGTTCTTTTTTGGGATTATAATGCTACGCCAAATTTGTTACCAACCTCTTCTTCCGCATATAGCTATATATATATATATATATATATATATGTATATACAAAGTAATGAACTAAAGTTTCTTCAGAGAGTGCTCAACTTTAAGTGTAAAGGAGCGATAAATAAATAAATATACAGATGGATCAGTTCATTAAATTTTATTCATATCCTACAAACTTGTTTCAAGAAGACTGCTGTCTCCTCTCATCAGGGATAGTCAAATGTAATGAAAACAAAACAAAACAAGATGAAGTGTATCTTTCCTGTGCGTAATTGACACTTCAACATAGCCAACCATTTCACTTGCACTTCTTGTAGTCTAGTTTATATCATTATCTGCACCCGTTGCAACATCCTCTATGTCGGGGAAACCTGCAGAAGACTTGCTGACCGCTTCACTGAACACCTGCGGTCAATCAAATGCAATTTTGATGGTTTTCCTGTAGCGCGGCATTTTAACCCCCCTTCCACATGTACCATCAACGACATCAAGGTTACCGCTGCTATCAATGCCAGAGGAAACAACAAGGATCGCATCATGGCAGAACATAAACTCATTTTCAAGCTCGGCACTGTTCAGCCTGGTGGCTTAAACAGCAAATTTGACACTTTTAGCTTATGACTCATTGTTTTTCATGTATCTGCGGCTCTAGACAATTTTGCTTTATTTTATCATGTATCCGCTGTACTACTTTTTGTAGTTGTAATCATTTTCTCACTTACCACTGTTTTTGTATACAAGTTCTGTCAGGCACAAAGGATGTTTTCTTCTCCTTTTTGCTTGGTTTGTTCTTTCTTTATCTCATTATGTAAGTGTTTGGTCATCACCAATGGGTTTTTTTCTCCCCTTTGTTCATGGCCTCACACATTTTTTGCTTGCTTCTGTAAGGTATTCGCTACTTGCACGGTTCCGCCATTATGCACTATGTGCGGGGAGAGCCTCGAACTGGCAGCATACATGAAAGGAAGAATTATGTAACCTTACACAGAACGTTATGACTAGTTCAATTCCCATTCATGTATGCTGCCAGTTCGAGGCTCTCCCCGCACATAGTGCATAATGGCGGAACCGTGCAAGTAGCGAATCATTGCATTTGCTCACACTTGTAAAAGGGTTAGACCCGAAACGTCGTGTAATTTAATGTATTTTACATTATTATCAGGCGCTGTGCCAAACTTTGTTTACCCAACTGTCGACCATATAAATAACCAGCGTCACGCAGAACTTCGACCTCTATATATATATATATATATATATAGGCGTAAGAAATTTGAATAGACGACAACGTAGCTGAGTAACATTAACTTTAATTCCAAGCTTTCGCCCTCAGGGCTTCATCAAGGCATAGGCAAACTGTTAAATGAATAAACAGAGAGAGGATACATAAATACCAGGCAATAAATCCCTACATTACAAGAAAATATTATACAATCAAAAAACCTGAGCAGACCAGAAACCAGAAGTGTGCTGGTTACGGATCATTGTCTTTCCGTAACCAGCACACATACTTTACATCTAGCATCTCCTCTCTCGGTAAGTTAAGGTTTTGCTTTGGTTTTTATAATATTCCCATACTCATTATGTTTTATTGTTGACTTTATACATCATAGCATCAGAATTTTGCAATTTTTGCATCATCAGTTTGTAATATAATACCTTTTCTGTATAATCTTTATACATGAACATTGTTTCTGGTCTGCTCAGGTTTTTGATTGTATAATATTTTCTTGTAATGTAGGGATTTATTGCCTGGTATTTATGTATCCTCTCTCTGTTTATTCATTTAACAGTTTGCCTATGCCTTGATGAAGCCCTGAGGGCGAAAGCTTGGAATTAAAGTTAATGTTACTCAGCTACGTTGTCGTCTATTCAAATTTCTTACGCCTATATAATATTTCACGAATGGATGAACCAAGTCGTAAAAAAGCCAAGACCAAATCTCTCACACTATATATATATATATATATATATATATAGTGTGAGAGATTTAATCTTGGCTTTTTTATATATATAAGACGAAGACTCGATCAAGTTACTTGTGTACCGGACGAAGACGAAGACTCGATCAAGTTACTTGTGTACCGGAAAAAAGACTCATACGGACCAGTACTTGCACTTCACATCTCACCATCCATTAGAACATAAAATCAGTGTGGTCAATACGCTCATGGACAGGAAAGAAAAAGTAGTCTCAGAACCAGCGGACAAAGTCATCGAGGAGGGAAAAATAAAACACGCGCTGAAGCAATGCGGATACCCTGATTGGGCCTTCAACAAGAAACGCGAGGACAAGACTGGACAACAGAAAATGTCTAAAAAGAAAAGCGAAACGAACAGGAAAAGTCGGCTGGTCGTAGTTCCTTTTGTTGAAGGATTGTCACATAAAGTGAGGAGGATTTTTAACAAACATGACGTTGCAACAGCCTTCAAACCGCACAAAACAATTCGTAATATTTTAGTCCACCCCAAGGACAAACGGGACATATCGCAAACCTCGGACTGTGTGTATGAGATCCCTTGCAAGAATTGTAACAAGACCTACATTGGCGAAACTTCACGCTTGTTTGGCACTCGTCTAACAGAACATCAAGGAGAAGCGGAGAAGGCAGCACTTGGGGTACATACTCGGTCACAGAGAAAACAATCGCTCACAGAAGTAAATGAATCTGCTATTACAGACCATGTTGCGCAAAACAACCATGTCATTCATTCATTCAATCTATCTTTATTCTGGTAAGCTCTTTCAATACATAAGTACTGATCTCCCAAGAGGTCCAGATCAGACAATATATATATATATATAATTACATGTAGAAAAATAATTAAAATGTGCAGAATACTATAATACAAAATCATGATATGGGAATGATACAGTAATGTACATTGTATAATACAAGCATGAAAAAATATTATAATATTAATACATGTAATAGTAACAATATATCATTACCAAAAACACACTCATAATTACATAATTATATATAGGCTACACAGTATTGTTAAACAGCAATAGCATTCTTGAACTCATACATACTCATGGCCATAAAGTTTGAACGAATGTTCTGAGGGAGATTATTCCAGAGTACTGCAGCTCTGTAATTGAAGGTTCTTTTACCAGCAAGAATATTCCATGCAGGAGCAATCAGGGCATTATGGGTTTGACTTCGAGTACATTTGTTATGTGTTGCGTGTGAGAAAGTGAAAATAGATGAGAGGTAGGATGGAGCTATTTGTTTCAGACACTTGAAAGTAACAATCAGAGATTGATTGTCCCATCTACAATTAAGTTTTACCCAATTCAGGTCTTCCATCATTTGGTCAATTGGAGTTCTGATGTCAGCATGGAGGAGCATACGAGCAAGCTTGTTCTGCAAGACCTTGAGCTCATGATGATGATAAGCATAGTCAAAATAGTCCAAATGAGGGAAGACTAGAGCTTTAGCGAGCATGTTCACAGTACTAGGTGGAAGATAATTCTTGACTCTACCAATTACACCAATACGTTTAGATACATTAGATGACATATAATTTACATGTTCACTCCAAGATAAGTTTGGATCAAATACAACACCTAAATATTTATATTTATTTACAATTTCTATGCTCTCGTTTCCATAGGTAAGAGATATGTACTTAAATTTACTTAATTTCTGACTAGAGCCAAAGAGCATGATCTTAGTCTTCTTAATGTTTAAAGTGAGTTTATTAGACTTGAACCATCTAAATTAGAAAAAAAAATTGACTTCAACACTACTCAAAATTTGATCGCTTACCGGGAGCGCTTTCACAGTACCAACTGCGTCCTCAGCCGGATGTTATGGCTCTGATGATTTATGGCTTGTTGACCAACGCTCTGCAGGGTCTATTGTTCTATTGTTTCCGATTAGAGCGCTGACATATTGGAAAATGTTGCCAATCAATATTCATGAGAGTGTACATTCAACGTCCAGTTTGCGAAATTGGGTGAGTTGTGTTTGGTAGGTGTGAAATACATCTGACTGGGCGTTTTAATTACGTAACGAATAAAGGCATTGACATCATCGAATGGCTGCCCAGTGCTGTTATGTGTTTAGTTATTATATAGGCCTAATAATTATTATTATTGATCATTCCTTTCTTTTCCCTTCTCTGTACTTATTCTTTCCTAGGCCTACACTTTATCACTCCCTCGCTCTCATTGTCCCCTCTCACCCTCCCTCTCTCATTTCCATAATTTTCCTTAAATTTCTATTTATCTACTTGGCTTTATTATATCTTTTTATTTCTCCATTCCTCCAGCCCTCTCTCATTCTCCATACCCCCTCCTCCCCTCATCCTCCCTTCTCCCCTCCCAATACTTCTCACAGAGGCGAATTTGCCCCTCCCAACCCCCTTCCCTCTTTGGGTACGCCACTATTTTTATACCAATCTCCTTCTTAAAATAAAATTAAATGGACATTTCTTAAAAACAACCTTTATAGGCCTATACTTATACTTACATGTATACGTATAGCGATTACCATTATAGTGTAATATAGATATATGGACTGGACAATGTCCAGTGGACATGGCAGCCTTCATACATTCTAATGTGTAATCGATCAGCAAGAGCATTCTATTTATTTAAATGAAACGCCTAACGTCAGGTGGGTGGTAAAGATGATTGCATCGACAGCTAAAGCCTCCTTATAGACTTCAGACCCACACAAGCACACATTTGGGATACGTGAGTACAATGGTACCACTTTACACATGACTGCCCTTACACATGACTGTAGTGTGGTCACTTATTGATACTCGCCTGTTTTGTAGAGCGTTAATATGATGCCGGATCAGTGACCAATTTAATAGCGGAACCCCTTTATTCAAAACAATGGTACCACTTTTATGAATAGCCTGTCGCAACTTCTAATCGGGGACTGCTCTATAATCCGACGCATCTATAATCCGAAGGTTCTTAAGTCCGAAGGTTCGCTAGTCCGAACATGTGTTCATAGCTTTCGCTAGTCCGAATTTTAAAAGAGGTTCTTTAGTCCGAAAAAAAATAAAAAGAGGTTCTTTATTCCGACGCTTCTTTATTTCGAAGGTTCTATAGTCCGAATTTTAAAAAAGGTTCCCTAATCCGAATATTAAAGAGGTCCTTTAATCCGACTTTTAAAAACGGTTCTCTAGTCCGAATATGAAAATAGGCTCTATAGTCAGAATTTTAAAAAGGGTTCTATAGTCCGAATATGGAAATAGGCTCTATAGTCCGAATTTTAAAAAAAGCTTCTATAGTCCGAAATTGCAAAACGGTTCTATAGTCCGAAACGGACACCGTGTTCTTTAGTCCGAATTGGTAAACGGGTTCTATAGTCCGAATTTTATTTTCATCATTTGTTTCAGTGTCACATCATCAATTGTTTAAATACATATCCGATAAAGTTCAACATGGTTGCCTTTTCTGGATATTTTCCGTAGCATACATTGACGTTTATCTTTATTCTGATGGTATTTTCATCATTTTTATCTGTTATTCATTCCGTTATAATATTATATAGTAAGGGACTCAACACTCTACGGTGTATTTGAGCTCTAGTTTTAATAGCGCTATCCTGCGATGCACGTAAATGCTGCGGCTTTTGTCTAAAAACAAATTAGTTTACACAATAGTATGATTTTATCTTGCGATTTGAAGGGGGGTGTAAAATATCCTGGCTGGCTTTTATCAGGGATGCGAGCGGGTAACATGCATGCAATTGGCAGTGATGGCGGCTGGCCCTGGGATTGCTTGCCCTTTTTCGTGTTCGTTTTCATTCTGTCTTTCATTGTTTTTTCTTTCTTTCGTATACCTTTTTCCAATCGTTCTTCTTTTGTTCGTCGTTTAGTTTGTTCTTTAATTCATTTGTTCATTGTTTCATTCTAGATTTCGTTCGATATTTTTTCATTCCCTTTCCCATTTTGTTTGTTTGTTCTGTATTCAAAATGTAGTATACGTAAAATTCGGACTATAGAACCTTTTTACCAATTCGGACTAAAGAACACGGTATCCGTTTCGGACTATAGAACCGTTTTGCAATTTCGGACTATAGAACCCTTTTTAAATTCGGACTATAGATCTTATTTTCATATTCGGACTATAGAACCCTTTTTAAAATTCGGACTATGGAGAATACAAAGAACCTTCGGACTAAAGAACCCTCGGACTAAAGAACCGTCGGACTATAGAGCTTCCACCCTTCTAATCGGCATCAAACGAACAAAAGATTATATAATCTATTGCTATTTAAAAGCTCTTTGTTGTTGACAACCTTCGATGACGTCACACTAGTAGAAGATGACGTCAAAGGTGTTGTCCTCGTCCCCCTGGTGGTCTTGGGTATGAGTAGGTTGTCCCAGACTGGATCTAAGTCCAGTCCAGTGTATCTGTTCAAGTTCGGTCCTTTTTTCCTGATGTGAATGGCTTCTAGGACCCTTCTGGAAAATTCTTTGGGTTCTTTTTCCAGCACATTTACGTTTTCCCAGTCTAGGGGGGGGGGGGCTGATAACCATCTAGCTATCATATCAAGGTTACTCTTGAGATCAGTCTGTAATATTGTTGGATCTGGTGAACTAACTAATAGAGTTGTATCATCTGCATACATTACGCACTTACAATTAACAGAATCCGGTAATGAATTAACAAAAATAATAAATAACAGAGGACCCAATATTGATCCTTGTGGTATCCCAATATTAATATCTTTAAAATCAGAAAGAGTAGAATTTATATTGACAGCTTGGGATCTACCACTCAGATATGATTTGAACCAGTCCAGTGACATGCCAGTGATACCATATGAATACAATTTATCAAATAAAAGATCGTGATTTACTGTATCAAAGGCTTTTTTAAGATCTAAGAAAATTGACCCAGTTACTTTACCGTCATTCATGTTACTTAAGATATAATCAGTTACATCTAGAAGAGCAGTATTAGTACTGTGATTATGTCTAAAACCTGACTGACATGCATTTAAAATATTGTTTAAAGTAAGATAATTGTAAAGTTGATCATGAACGGTTCGTTCTAAAATCTTAGATAATATTGGCAGAACTGATATAGGCTTATAATTGCTGACTTCATTCTTGCCACCATCCTTGTAAATAGGTGTAACTTTTGCTTTTTTCCACATAGAAGGAAAGACAGAAGTGAACATGGAAAGGTTACATATATATGCAAGGGGGTGACAGATGACAGGAGCAGCTAATTTCAATAGTTTTATACACACATTGTCAATACCAGTACTTTTGTTATTTGAAAACTGACAAATTTGATCAAACACAAAATCAGGTGTTATAATATCAAATTTAAAATCTGCATTTTCAACATTATAATAAATATCATTATTGAGTTTACGAACATCATCATTACTACACTTAAAGTTATCAGCTAATGTGTTTCCAATAGAGGTAAAGTAAGTGTTAAAATGATCAGCTGTTTCTTTATCATTTGAAGTGAACCCATTCTGAGTTTGTACATTAGTAACATTAGATATATTCTTAGGAATTATTTTCCTAATTGTACTCCATAATTTCTTAGAATCTTTTACATTTTCGTTGATGGCTTTGTTACAATAGTTCCTTTTTAATGTCTTATTAAGTTTATTGACTTTGTTTCTTAATTGTCTTGCCATATTCCAATCATCCGAATTATTGGTTTTATGAGCTTTAGCAAAATAATAGTCCCTGTCCTTTGAAAGTTTAATATAATCTCCTGTAATCCAATAAATGAACCCTTGACACGCTTCTCTTTAACAGGGCAATGAACGTTACAGGCATCATCAAACATAGTTTGAAAAGTATGGTATGCATCATCTACATTTGAACATTTCATAACATCATCCCAAGTACCTTTTTTAATAGTGTCAGCAACATCATGTTCATTCAAATTTTTAAAAGATCTAGATTTAATGGTTTTCGATGGAGCCTTAATTTTCTTATTTTTTCGTACAATATAAATAAGTGAATGATCAGAAAGCCCTAAACTATGCACACCTGAACATGATACTTTGTTAGGTTGTGATACAAATGCTAAGTCAATAATTGTTTTAGTTGTTTCAGTTATTCTGGTATAGTCACTAATTAATTGATTAAGATTACTGTGATTTGAAATTTTCTTAACTTTACTTGCATTTGGGCGTTTGCATATATCAAGATTGAAATCTCCAACAATTATAACATCATCATATAAAGATGTAGTGTTTTGAAAAATTAAATTTAACTTGTTCAAGTAATCAACCGTTGAGTCAGGTGGTCTGTACACAGTACCAAGAAGGATAGGTATTGAGTAGGGCAGGTTGAGCTCTATCCAGTGTGCTTCAACATTACTATTTTGCAAATCAGATTTTTCATTAAAAACAATACCATCCTTAATATAACATAAAATCCCACCACCATCTTGTATATATCTATCAAGTCTACTAATATTATAACCATCTATATGAAGTTCACCATTGTCAATATTATCATTTAGCCATGCTTCAGTTAAACATAAAATATCAATGTTATTCTCATCAAGTAATATTCTGATATGATCAACTTTATAACGCAGACTTCTGATATTTACATGAGCTATATTTAAACCTTTTGAAAGAGAACATTTAAAATTAATAAAAGTTTCACCAAATGGAAGCTCATCATTGCACACTCTAAAAAAGCAATTGCTACAGATCCATGAATCAATATTGTTATAACAGGAAGTATTCATATCAGTTCAAGATACATGAAAGTCAAGATTACAGTTATTACACACAATATAATTACAGTTATCAATTTTACAAGAACACTCACCACAATTATTATAGTTTTTAGACGATCTTTTCTTACTTTTTTTAATATCCTTGGTATTATAAGATTCATTAGGATCAACATTCAATCTTTGATCAGTATCATGATTTGAACATTTTATATTACCATCATTTCCATTTTTTACATTATCATTTACATTTTGAACATTATTTTTCAAAATAGTTTCATTTTTAATACTATTAATTTGTTTGTTATCAAAATAGTTTGTAGCATTATTTTCACTTACAATATCATCAGTAGAAATATCAATAATTGGTCTATTAATGTGATTGCTTGAAACATGTTTAACATCATCAATACAGTTTACATGAAAATGTAATGAACAGTGTTTACATATAATATATAAAGTTTCTGGCCTAATTTTCTGCCTACATTTATCACAAAAATCTTCAGAATTAGAAGACTTACAGGTATTCTTTTGATCTGTTTCTTTACACCTCTTTTTCTCATCTCCAATATGGAGATGAGTTTGATTTTTCACATTATTTGAATTTAAGTGTTTGGAGTATATGGCATCCAGTGAGGGTAAACAGAGGTTATTGCAAACCGTAGGTTCATGATAAGTCTTCCTAGGCCTGTGTTGTTCAGATGAACATAGTCCCAATATAATTCGTTTAGTACTTCACCTGTGGAGGTGACAAAAGAAGAGGCATTGTCTACAAATGTCAAACGCGAGTTATTCCTGCAATTTCTCTCAAACATAGTATTCAGTTCATTGGCAACTTTATTCGGAGCATTGCTTCTGTATCTAGCGGACAAAGTCTTGGGAGAATTACCGAAATAATAACATGTGCTGAAGGGAATTTGCGGAGAGTTGTGTTTATTAATGCCTCTGCTTGTAAATGGCATTCTTCAGTTGATTGTCTTGTGGTGTTGTTAGTCCAGGCCTGAAGAATGACAATTTCAGGAGACTCATCAGTAGCATCGATGACAAGTTTGTGCACATCTCCAATACTTGCATCACTCTTCGCGTAAAGTCTTGTTGTTTTCCCTTTATAAAAACGATGTTCTTTGATTCTACTGCATATGGAATTACTGAAGATGAGTATATATATGTTTCATGATGAGGTTGATGATTGTCATTTGGATTCACTTGTGGCTGGCAGAGGGTCTGTTCAGTGTCATTATGAGATGATCCTTTAGGACTTCGCTGGGGACTTCTTGGTATACGCTGACTCCTTTGTGGGGGTTTAGGGGGGGTCAAGAGTGATACGTGAGGGGCACTCGGTGCAGAAGGCATGTCCATCTGTGGGGGAGTGTCCTCAATATTCAGAACACTAAAGGAGTTTTGAAGTGGGGCAAAGTTGGTTGCAGAGTTGGATGACACACAGCTAGTATGCCTTGGTTGTGGGTGGCTTGAGTTGATGCACTGTGCTGCATACATGTAGTAGCTGGCATAGGTTTAGGCTGAGAGGTGTAGGTAGCAGATGTTTGCAGGGCACATTTAGCCAGTAGACTGTCATTTTGGGCTTGTAGTACTGTGTTTCTCTCACAAAGTTCATTGAATGACTGATCTAGCTGATTGTGTAATTCCCTTATTTCTTTGAGTTCAGTTTTGAGTTCACTGTTGTGTATTTCAAGTCTTGATTAGATTTTGTCTTGTTTTCTAGTTGTTTTTGTAAGTTCACAAAACAGTTCAAGGATTCACCATGCTGGGTTCCAGTAGAGTGTGTTGTCATTGGAGTTGTTTGTGATCCAGTTGATGATGATGTGCATGCATTTATTGTACCGGGGTAGATGTCCTGAGAAAGTGAATTTCACTATCATCAGGATCACTGAGGTCAACTTTTGGTTGATGTTTATCCTCATCCATTCTCTCTTCAATTTCTGGTAGAGTGGACTCTGTCCAGGCATTGTGATTAGTTCCTTAGACATTGATGGTGGCAGTGGAGGTATAAACAGTGATAGTTGCTGTGGGGTCTATAGCTCTAAATATAAGTCCTTTGATACCCTTGTCCTCTGGGGGTCCATACATGGCACCCAAATGGTAAAGCACTTCATGTATGAAGTCTTTATCCACAAATATTGTTGTAGAAAAAGTTCTTGGGACAATTTCCCATTTTGTTCCACAGTATATTTCATCATTATTGAAGCCATTGAAGGATAGGTTTGTGTAGGCACTGGAATGCTTGTTGTTTTCTGCTGAGTTCATTGTCATATTCCAGGAAGTAGCCATTGTGTCCAACTAGTTGCTATTGTTGTTGTTGCTCTTGAAGTGATCAATATATATTGATCCAAAGAAGGATGCGGTTACACATGCACTATATAAGTTCAGTTACAGATGAAAATTCAGAAACACAATTTCATAATTTGAAGAAAATATCTGCAGTATCCATTAAAATAAAGCATACCAGTAGATTCCTGACATTAAACTGAAGATGTCCATATAAAATTAAAGTAGTAATCCAATGTAAAAACAGCAAAATTAAGTGTAATTGTGGGAGCTCCAAAGATCTGTGTGTACTAGAGTTGCCAGCCTAGTAATATACCTTGGTTGGGAGGACGCTAATATCAGATCAAGGGAGGCCAACAGGAACAAAAGACAGATTAGAGAGGCAATTTGGATCAGGAAACGAGGGCGAAACACCATGAACAGAGACGAGGGGAATTATTTCGTACCGAATATTTTCGACCAGCTTCTAGCGCCGCCACCGCCGCCGGCAGCAACTTCAGGAAAGAAGAAGAAGCTGGGTTGCCAGTCTGATGAAGTGCTGCGTAGCAGCATGAAACTGTAACAAGGTATGTCATCTAAAAATGGATTTGATAGTATGAATTCCCATCAAATAGTTCCCATCTTTAAGTTGTGCAAATATGTTATAATAATTATTAACTTTCCAAAGAACATTTGAGCCAAGAATGACAATGTTTAAGTACTTACAGCTTTACGTGTGATTTTTGGTAACATGCAACATTAATGTTGAAGTTTTAAAAGATTTAAACTTTGCATTACAATTTGCATTACAATTCCAAAAACGTTAATGTGCCGTGTGAGAATTTTTTTTAAGCCAGCTGGAATTTTTTATGCAATAATTTATTATGCAACATGTTTATATCAACGAAAAAATATATTTACAAGTACCAAGCATCATCTTACATACAAGCTTTCATTTTCAATATCGTGCAAGATTTCAAATTTGAACAAAACCTAATTAAATGTTTTGCAAGAAACAGATTGTTTAAAAAGAACGAAAAGGATTTCACCGAACAAAATATGAAGCCCATTGACAGCTAACCACTAGTGCGCATTGTGTTGAATGATCTTTTTTTCAAACTTGGAATGAAGTGATTTGACGCATGCGTTATGTAATTGCTCATTTCCTCGCAGTCAGTCAACTGAATCCATTAAAATTAGCATATAAGATGCACAATAAAATGTGCTACACGCTGATTTTTCAATTTTTGGATTCTGATGTCTAATCTCGACTTACGTCCAAATGTATTCGCCCGGTAGTTTTTTTCTGGGACACCCTGTATATATAGGCGTGCGAAAAAATTTTCAAATCGGAAGTAGCAACTTTTTTGTTCAACATTCTATTGAGCTTTCGGGATTAACACTTCATCAGAATCTACAAAAAAAAACACACAAAACGAGCCATAACATGAATGAATGCTTGAATAAATACAGCAAAAAATATTTGAAAAAATATAGAAAGTGAAAAACAAATTTGTTATAATGATAATATTAAAGCTACTAAACGCTCTAAATAGACCAGAAAAAACATGATTATACTCACAGTAATATTGTATGAAACAACTAAAGATTCCAGATAAGAAAAAAAACCGGGTGCAGAAAAACAAGGTAAACCAAACTAGACCATGGCAAAAAACATAACGAGGAGAATAAAAATAAACCCATAGAAAAGCATCGAATGTAATTTATGAAGACACCTGGGACTAATGGACCGTGGAAAAATGGGTGTGGCAGAGATCAAACAAGTAAAGCGCAAAAAAGGGGAGAGCGCCGACGATGTGATAGAAAAGAAAACAATTTAAAAATCATGATTACAACAAAGTGAAGAAAGACGGATACAGCATACAATGACATCCCCACAACTAACACCGAGCTCACCAAGGTGAGGGAGGAGAATAATGGAAAGAGCAAAAATCATTCATCAGCATTAATCCCTTTCGGGGAAAGAGTGCAGAGGTTTTTTTATCCAATATGATTCTCTTTTTCTGATGATATGTTCCTCCCTCCTCCTGATGAGCTCAATAGCCATTATGGAGACGTCACTGAATGAATGGTCAGCCATGTTAAAGTATTTCCCCATAGGGAGTTTCTTGCCCTGTGGTGCATTGAAGTGTTTGATATCCGAGTGTAAAGGGATGTATTGGTCTTCCCTACATATTGCATTGAGCATTTTTTGCACGTGATCAAGTAGATCAACCATTCCATCTTACAATGTAGGTGATCAGTGATAGGAAAACTTTGATGAGTAACACTACAGGTAAATTTAGTGCCACTTTTTAGAGGGACTAGGCTAGTATTTTTACTGTTTCGTGAGAATAATCTTGACATCTAATACCGCATTGTAGTACAGTTAATTGGGTATAAACCTAAGCAGCTTAGTATGACAGATTAAAAAGATTATGTCTATCCCCTGACCCCCTTTGTAAGGCGAGGGTCAAATATTGAAGCTCAGAAAAAGGCTAATGCTATTCCGGGGGCACTCGACACAATTGCAATTCGGGTATGTTCCTCCAGAAAGACCCCTGATTTTGAGCCGCGCAGTTCCCAAAGACCCTGAATTTTGACCAAAACAGAGCACTGAAAGACCCTTGAGTTTGATAATTTCAGCTCTGAAATATCCCTAAATTGCTGATTTTCCACATTTCTGTGTTTTTTTTTTTTTTTTTTTTTTCTTCTTCGGGCAATTGTCAACCATAAAGCCAAGAAAGACCCTTGATTTTGACTGTTCGCAGCTCCAAAACACCCCCTTTTACATGATAGCGGTTCCAAAAGACCCCCTTTTACCGGTACCCACCTCAAGTTCCGGGGAGCATACCCACATAAAATGTAATATGTGAACACACCCCCATGTCATTTTGACGTGTTGCATTACACATCTGATTATGCCTGACAATCAATCATAGCATGATGCAGTCATGTCTACAGTAGAATTCATCTCGAACTTTGCAGGACTTAACCCCATTAAAAGCTATTAAACCAAGATAACACTCATTGAAACAGCTCAACTGATTAAATCGGATCTTCTCTGGTTGTACACAAGTGACTGTTTTCATGTGCGATATCGCAATAAAGATGGTATTCATAGCTTCAGTTGGGTAACCGATTATAAAGGAAACGAAAGGAAACAATGTTATGTGTGGCTTTGTTCACGAAATCAGACAATGTCGTGCTTTTTGTAAACCAGCATTCTTGAAAATGAGCAACATAATGATTTTTGACTTAACACGGTTTAGAAATAATTTCTTCATATTTTTGGTGTTATCTGTCGTTTACATGTCCTTCCTAAAACACAAAAGTACGACCCTCTCCAAACACCTAAATTAGCTAAAAATTTAGGACATGTTACAAAACTTTATTTTCTAGAACCTATTTAGAATAATTTAAATGTAGCTTTTACCGGTTTTTTGTGGCATCCTTCAGAAGTGAGCGGTCCGATACCAATATTTTCGGTCAAATCTCCATTCAAATAACACGGGGAGTTGGCTAGCTATGCCTTGCCCTCACTCATATTTTACAAAAGTACGACCATTTCTGAACATCTAACCTAGCTGTAATTTTAGGTCATGTTAGAGAAATATATTTGCTAGAAGTTTTGGAGAATAAATAAAATATTGGCTGGTTATTTTTCACACAGTGATGTTAACTAGGCAAGTGTCCATTCTCCCAACATACATCATTTGTAGGGGTCACGCGTCAATGGTGAGAGCACTGTGTATTGTGTATAGGAAAACGGACAGTAACTGCAGTATGGTACAATTAGCCATTAGCCGAAGCGATTTTTTATGGAGCTACTTATCTATACACTGATTTGAAGAGGAATTTGGCCATATGTGATGCGCTCAAGCAAAATCAGTCGGAACTCGGAAATATTGATTTTGAGATATAGCCAAACAAAGGAAATATTTCCTTATGTTTTGAGTTGTTTTGGAAACTCATCAATTGCTCTTATCTTTGAAACTGGTTGTTCAATTTAATTGGGGTTTTCTGCAAAATACAGCTTTGTAAATGCATTTTACTATCCTATAAGAAACTGAAAATCTAATATTTCCGAGTTCCGACTGATTTTGCTTGATCGCATCACATATATGATTGACATTTTATTTTTTAAGCTACAAAATAAATATTGATAATTTCAGGATAACTTTTGTTTTCAAGCTACACTTCACGCCCATGTCCATTACCAGGTCCCGGATCAGGTTCTGGATCAGGTTCTGGACCAGGTTCCGGACCAGGTTCCGGACCAGGTTCCTCACTGTCAGTGCTGGAATAGTTGAAATATTCCGAATCATCTGCTGTTGCATCCTGGTATTGTTGGTACTCGGACACCAAGTCATTCATGTTGCTCTCAGCTTCGGTGAACTCCATCTCATCCATACCTTCACCAGTGTACCAGTGTAAGAAAGCCTTACGACGGAACATAGCGGTGAATTGCTCAGATATACGCTTGAACAGCTCCTGAATGGATGTGCTATTGCCAATGAAAGTGACCGACATCTTGAGGCCGCGAGGCGGGATGTCGCAGACAGCGGTCTTCACGTTGTTGGGGATCCATTCTACGAAGTTGCTGCTGTTCTTGTTTTGCATATTCAACATTTGCTCATCAACCTCCTTCATGGACATGCGGCCACGGAACATAGCAGCAACTGTAAGGAAGCGCCCATGACGAGGATCGCATGCAGCCATCATGTTCTTGGAATCAAACATTTGCTGGGTCAGCTCTGGAACAGTAAGAGCACGATATTGCTGGCTACCACGGCTGGTCAGAGGGGCAAAGCCAGGCATGAAGAAATGGAGACGTGGGAATGGTACCATGTTGACAGCAAGCTTGCGTAGATCAGCATTGAGCTGACCTGGGAATCTTAAGCAGGTCGTGACGCCGCTCATGGTGATTGAAACAAGATGGTTAAGATCACCGTATGTTGGTGTTGTCAGTTTCAGGGTACGAAAGCAAATGTCATAAAGGGCTTCATTGTCAATGAAGTAAGTTTCATCTGTGTTTTCTACAAGTTGGTGAACAGACAAGGTAGCGTTGTATGGTTCTACAACAGTATCTGACACTTTCGGAGATGGTGCAACACTAAAGGTCATCATGATGCGGTCTGGATACTCTTCACGTATCTTGCTGATCAGCAGTGTGCCCATACCTGACCCTGTACCTCCCCCAAGAGAATGTGTGAGTTGAAAACCCTGTAACAAGACAAAATAAAGGACACAACGTAAATCAATGTGTAGTTTTATTTATTATCGTGGAATGAGAGCATCACAATGAGTTAACAGAACACTGGCATCTTCTGACTCGACTCACGGCAGCTATTGCAGTTGCACTGGACCATTTCATTTTGAGGTGCTCAGTCTATAGAGTAAACTCAAACAGATAATAAATCAACGAGTAAAGGTTAATTACTAACCATTTGGGGGGTCTTTTTGAGAATGGGTTTGAGATCCGGAAGATACACATATGGTTATGGAGGAATTGACATATGTGACCCGGCAGCACAAACGAGCCGTAAATTCCCTAAATTGTATTCTGAGTTATGGTGTAAAATGTGTACGAAGGTTGTATCCATCGGTCACTTAAGCTGGCGCGACATCTGTCTTATTTTGATAGTCACAACACCAATCAGTAATCCTATTATTGAAGTGGATAATAAGCTTCTACCTTAGATGGCTATAGAACTTTTAAAAGCTCTGGTCTTTGTTTGCTTTTGATAAATCCTTTTCAAGTGGTGGGTTACCAGGCATTGTATTTTGTATAGGTATGCATAACCAACAATTAACAATGAGAGAACCTTCTTAAACCTCGTTGACTTGGGGATGATTTTAAATGACCGCCAATTATGACTGTTTGATATTTATTGCCAGCAATGTGGAAAAAGAGACACACTTAGAAACGAAAAAGCTATAATTTTGTTGAAGGAGCAAAGTTTAACAAACCATAACCCCGCTTCTGGATATCGTTTGAAGTCATATGATATACCATTTTTAAGTTTATGGTGTTTATTTTTTAAACACGAAATAAAACAAAATTGACCGGGGGAGGAATTTACGGCTCATTCGTCATGGACGGTCACATATGGGTGAATCAATTGTTATTATATGGTATTTTCCTGGTAATTTCTACGGCAGTAACCAGTAATAGTCCTTTTAACTTACCTGTAAGCAATCGCAACCCTCGGCTTCTTTACGCACTACGTCCATCACTGATTCTATAAGCTCAGCACCTTCTGTGTAGTGTCCCTTAGCCCAGTTGTTTCCAGCGCCACTCTGTCCGAACACAAAATTGTCTGGTCTGAATAACTGTCCAAACGGGCCAGAGCGGACAGAGTCCATGGTTCCTGGTTCCAGATCAATGAGAACTGCCCTGGGCACATATTTGCCTCCTGTAGCCTCATTGTAATAGACATTAGCTCTTTCCAGCTGTAGGTCTGAATCCCCATGGTAAGAACCTGTAGGGTCAATTCCATGCTCATCAGAGATAACCTCCCAAAACTGCAAGGATAAAAATACACTTGTTACAATATTGTTAAATAACAAACCGCCGGGTGAATTAGGGGTTCATTCATAGGATTGAGGGCATGATCGACTTCTCTATACATGTTTGCACGCACATTAGTTTGTCGCGAGCGACAAGTCTTTCAATTCGCTCGAGTGTCTTTGACTATGCTTCGGTGGTTATGAAAGGATCCCCTGCCCTAATAATCCCAAGCTTTTGTCTGAGACTGCTCCACGGAGGATGCTTCATTATAGTTCAGTCTTCGGTTACGTGTAAAGCGATTATCATTATATGGACTATATCACGCATTAAGTTCTGAACCTGGATCATAATGATCGCCATACAAAAATTGCTTGACTCCGATACCACGGAGTAACGCACCCACTTCGTGGTCGTAGTAGATAAAGGATGAGAAACAGACCATTACCATCGATAATCGGTGTCTTGTTGAGGTATGGTGAGCATGTTAGTCGCTTGGAAGGCGAGACCCCGAAGGGGTCGAGCCTTCCGAGCGACTAATATGCGAACTATGGTAATGGTCTGTTTTGAACCGTTTATCTTACATACACGCCGAGCCAAAATAAACGAAATTGTTGTAATGGTGTATTCATTTTTCAAAAGACAAAATGGAAACAACTGATGTATTATGTTGTAAAAGTTATGGGTTTTTCCCAAAATAAAAAACACCCCGAGATAGTGTAATATTCTTCCCATATGTCCTGCGTGCGAGTCTATGAGTCTATTTAATGACAAATGCAAGTAATTTAATCAAATCAATACAGAATTGATCTCAATTGATATCTCAGTATTTGAAGTGGTTTGGTAGGTTATTCACTTGCATAGTTAATCCGCTGGAGTGTATTCACCCTGTGACCATTGTTATTCAAATGATTAATGAATAATGAAAATTGTATAGAGTTGTCAACATTTGGACTACGATCTATTTCAACACCATGAAATTTATATCTTAGACAAATGTGAGTATAAGCAGATATTTGAAAAACATAGTAACGTTTTGTCTAATGGTGCTCCCCATTACGGGTAGGTCACAGTAAAGCTTTGCACCCCCAGCCTCTTGACCTGTAATGAGTACCGCAGATTAGTTTGCGAAGCGCCCCTGGTCGGGTAGTATCCCGGGGGTTCTTGCCTAGTAGCTAATTCGCATGGACCGTTGAGCGTTTTTGGGTTGGGCAAGGATAAAGACAGATTCCTTTCTAAAAGTTAATGGCAAGTTTATGTACATGTACTGAGTATACATTCAACGAAACGGTAACTCCTTATTTATGAATTTTTACTTCGTTATGCTAATTATAATTTAATTTGCATAAATTTAACTGAGCACCGGTGGTGTTATATGAATTACTGTTATACGGACTGCAGGAGCCCTCTATAATTTTCCCTTGTCATGTAACATTTGCATTTAAATCGAGCTGTAAATGCATTTGTTCCGTAATTCTATCCGAGACTAATAACCAACTCAAGATGTATGTTGTGATCCTTTTCATAGTGTTTCTATAATGTCCATAGTGTTCCTTTTGTTTAGCCCGCTACCCGAGACCGTTATCTTGAGCTATTGTGTTGATAATGGTCTCCGGGCAGCTAGCTACTTTCATTACTCTAGGTAATGGTTGAGGCAACGAACCTTAAACAAAAGGAATACAATGGATAATCTGTGAATAGAAAAGGGCTAGACGTATATTGATGGATATGCTCTTTTGTCAGGTCTACTAGGGTACGATCCTTTTAATAAAATGAAAAAAAGCTGAGCTATTATAATGAATACATCAATAAAGTAAATAATACACTTTAGCCTTGTTCACACAGTCGGACTTAAACCACTTAATACCGGACTTAAATTACGTCGGTAATAGTATCGGGTATAAGTGGCAGTGTGAATGAGCGTCGGATATAACTATATCCGACGTAATGTGGTTTAAATCCGACAATTTAAATCCGAAAATGACCAGGGTTAAGAGCTGTTAAGACCGATCGAAACGTTACGATCGGTAAAAGTAATTACGTGTGAACACTGAACAGCGCTTTTGGGCTGTCGGATATAACTGTGACCTTTCACCTTTCTGCGTGATTCAGCGTGAAGAACACTTCCGGGTTAAATTAAATCACTCGCGCAACTGATTTGAAGCAGAGTATAAATAGTGTGACCAGTGAGAGATAAAACAAAATCATCATGGATGCAGGTGCGAATATCAAACGCAATAGAGGAATGAACTGGCAAGAGAAGGAGACATTAGCTCTGCTGACCATTTCCGGTTAGTTATGACCGGTAATAGCTCGGATATAAACACGTCGGACATAGAGCTATTGCCGACTCGTCGTGTTCACACAGTCGGACTATTACCGGACTTAAATTACGTCGGTAATAGTATCGGATATAAGTGGCAGTGTGAATGAGCGTCGGATATAAAAAAAATTACTATATCCGACGTAATGTGCTTTAAATCCGACAATTTAAGGCTGAAGATGACCAGAGTTAAGAGCTGTTAAGACCGATCGAAACGTTACGTCCGGTAATAGTAATTACGTGTGGACACGCAGCACTATTGGGCTGTCGGATATCCTATATCACTCGCAGAAAATTTTAAGCAGAGTAATTTATGGCTGCAGCTGCAAATATTAATATAAACTAGCGGGATGCAGGCCTTGCCGTTTAGATTTTAAAGGCGAGTGGTTAATCACTCGCTAGCATGATTGTAGGCGAGTGGTCGAATTTTCACAAATATCACTTATTTAGGAAATAATCAAGTAGAGTTTCTGTCTTGACACGGTATTTATGTACATTTATGTTGAAATGCGCGCGAAGCGCGCTACTAACATTTTTCACTTTCTACGCTTGGAGGAGTACAGCATCGATTAAATACTGAAATGGCTGATTCAGTGGCTGATTTTGGGAGATTCGCAACGAGTGATATTTAGTGTCTATGGCGAGTGGAAAATCGCTCACTAAAAATCGAGTTTGGGCGAGCGGCGGCGAGCGAGAGCGATCGCTCGCCGCCTCAAACGGCAAGGCCTGGGGATGCGGTTATTTTTTTCGGACATCACCGTTAGATGAGTAAATGGGAGCGTTCACTATAACAGGAAGAATTATTACTGAACAGGTAGAATCATTGAAAATGAACATTAAAATCTGTTCTTTGTTACATTTCCCTTTTAGCTTCTTTTTTATTTGCTGCTTGTAATTTCCCGTTTCCATAGAGGGGTCAATTGGAATGACAAGGAAACATTGGCTATACTCAAAATTTGGAGAGACACGGAAAGTATTTCTGGGATAAAAAAAGCTTTGGGAGGAGATAGCCACGCTATTACATGACAAGGGGGGGGTCGCGATACGGTCGGGGGAGCAGATACCTGTAGTGATAAAGGCACTGAAAACTCTCCATCGCACCCTCCATGATCGGGTGAAAAATTCAGGCGCAGGAGCAATTGACCATCCTTATTGGGATAACCTACACGAGTTTCGGGGGGGTAGCAAATGTTAACCCCCAGAGGGGTCAGGGGGGGGGGGGGCGGGGCAGTATGGCCCGTGATGTAGATGGAGATGAAATTTATTAAGCCATAAACATGATAACAGAAAGGCATGCAATTGCATTTTATAAGATGATTAGGGGGTCCCAAATATATACGGAAAGAAAAATAGGGGGTGTCATAAAATATTTTTGATGACCAAAATGTAGGGAGTCACAACACAGCATGACTACAGATAGTGTGTTTATTTTATTCAAAAAGACTGATGCCTGGTTTTTTTTGGGGGGTGTAAACGGTGGGGGAGTCATAAACTATTTGCTGCCGAAATAGGGGAGGGCGCAATGTTATTGAAGCCGACTTTTTGTAAATTTGGGACCCCCACCAAGAAAAAAAATAGCATGATGATGGGAGTCAGTGTAATTTTTTTATTTTTGTCATTTTTCAAAGATGTCCACCATAGTAGGGCCTACATGTATAAAATGCGATATAGAGCTAAGTCTACTGACTTGGGACTACTTCGTCAAACTAAAATAATAATAATAATAATAATAATAATAATAATAATAATGATAATGATAATAATAATAATAATAATAATAGAACCTACATAAATACAAAATTGGTCTTAATTTTGGAACTTTTGAATTTGCATTTTTCTTACATGACATACCTACCGCATTGTCTGTAATTTGTTCTAAAGAGGGCGTTTATTGAAAGTGAATTTTCAGTGAAAACATTTAAAATCGGGTTAAATTTTCTGATGATGCTCATGTAGAAAGAAGAGATTTATGACCGGTAATAGGCTTTAACGGACATAACACGTCGGGCATACGCTGGCGAAGTTACGTCATTTATCGGATTAATCACCATAGCAATAGGTGAAAACAATTTTGAACATTTCGCGCTGTACTACAAGCAGGTTGCACTCATCACCTGTATGTCTGCAATCATAGATTGAATACAATACCGGTCTTTTCAAAGATACTAATCTTACAGGTGCAACTAATCAGCATGATTCACCTATTGCTATGGTAGTTAATCCGATTATTACGTAACTTCGCCAGCGTATAGCGCTATTGCCGACAAATGTGGACGCACTAAGGGATTAGCGGAAATATTTAATTCGATCGGACATAAGCCTAGATAAAATATTACCGGTAATAAGTGCATGTGTGAACACAGCTTTTGTATAGTTACACAATTTGAAACATTGAGGACGTATATTTTTGCAAAGGATTTATCTTGGTCATTTAACTGTTACGTGTAAGGCGATTACCATTATGCGGTTTTCGTTGCCGTTTGTAATTATGTTTCGTAGTAACTATTTATCTAAAAAATAAAAAAAATAAAAAAACAACAATAAAAACTAATCATAATATTCATTTCAAAAATAGGGACACAAACATTTATTGACGCTTCTTCACATAAAATAGGGTCAGTGATCAAGATTTGAACCAGTACCTTGTATCATTCAAGACGCACGCTCTGCCGACTGAGCTAACGGGTCAGACAGAAACACAGTGTAATTTTGAACAGAAGAATATTCACACACTATGAAAAAATACAATGGCGGATTTACCAAAATGAGTTCGGTATGAATGTATCTGCAAATTAAGGACGATGACATTTTGAGAAAGAATACCTGACCCCCCCAAAAAAAAAAAAATCACCAAAACATTTACCGCTCTAGTAATTATTAACCTGAGCGATTTGGGCGAGGTGCGGTATGCCTGGATTGTATTTGTTGGGACAAAATAGTGATATAGTTTGACGATTTGAAATACAGTTATGTTAATCATGATCAAACTTTCCCCCTCATAAGTTGTATCAAAACAATATATTGAGGAAATAGATATGACAGATTTTGAAACTTTGCTATGAAAAGATAGCCCAGACCTGTTTTCTCACCAGACAAGATGAGCAGAAGTCTTCCTACCTGATGATAAAAAACCCTCTCGGTATGATTACGAAAATGTTTTAAATAACTATTATCTACAAAAATTTTATAACAATGTTTTATATAAAATGTTAAGGCCTATAAAACGTTTTCTGTTATGATGTGAAAGCTTAATATAAAAACAGGGAAAATCTGTTCTAACTGACCAGCAGGGAACAAAAGGATGGATCCAAAAGGATACAACAGTGTCACACTAGCAATGGATAAGATCATAATCAGGGAAAATATGACACAGCATGATCCAATGGGGAATAAAATAAACGTATAAACGTATGAAGTTAAAAACTCTTTTAACTTTGTTTATACGTTTCATTCCCTCTCATTCCTATAAAGTCCATAGCGCCATTAGGCGAACGTTTACGGTATTTCTGTTTGATGGTATTCATATTGCTTCACCACTTGTCTACCGGAAGCATTTTTGTAACACGTCTACAGTAGGAGAGGGTTATGAAGACCCTCTAGTGGTTTGTTTATATTGACATCGTGCGGGAAACCCTCATTCTAAAGGTTTAATGCAAACTTGCTACATGTAACAAGTGGACCCAAGTTATATAAACCTCACACATTAATGTGCATTTTTGATACAATTCTTAATTTGAATGGCAGCTTGAAGCAAATGCCCCCCTCTATCTGATACTTTCCTTTATAACTGTTGTGATGTGCCCTGAGTAATTTAATTTAACTATTTAACTTTGTTTACAAGCTGAAGGCATTTCATGAGATGGGAAACCCCCTTTTACTGGCAATAGCCTGAGTTTGTGTGTTATGACAAGTTCGGGGGGAATTCCCTTTCATTCATCAGGTGATCAAAATAAACTGAATCAGAGTTATTAATATCATAGGGGATTTTCCATTAGGGCCTATTACTCAATATTTAGTGCATAGTTGCACCATCAGCATGATCAGGGGAATCCCTGATAACAGATTGTGAAATGGACATGATTTTGGAAAGTCCCCAGGAAGTAATGGTCTATTAATAGATTGTGTGTATAAAAGGTGAAGATTTGGAGTTTGGTTTCACAGAATGTCATGGGAGATTGTAAACTCCTCATGTGTGTGATGGTCTTCGTGCTTCACAAAAGAAATACATTTTGACCAGTTTACATAGCCAGTAATTGAGCTAATTTTAATACAGCAACGAAGGAGATAGCGAGCAAACAAATGTGCTCTTCCTCATCGAAGGATTAACGTTCTTCTGTCGAATTGCTGGAATTTGCAGGTATTTTGAAGACAACACATCTGTCAAATACAGCGGAGCAGAAAGAAGCCTGTTCCCTGGAGAAAGAGTAATTGGTGAAAGAAACACCATATTTGGAGAAAGCAGCGTAAGGAGACATGTTTGGAGAAAGCAACACAAGGAGATATATTGTGGAGAAAGCAGCTCAAGAAGATAAGTGATATTGAATAGAGCAGCATTATTTTCATGTGAGGATTTCATACGCAAGGATATTTATAAACGCAAGTGTACACTGAACATAGCTGATTTTCGAAGGACAAGTGAATAAGGATATATTATATACATGAGTCGTCCAGAACATTGCAAGAACTCTTTATGATTACCAAGAAGAAGAATGCTGGCTAAGTACTAAATAGTTAAAGATTGCTTATGACAATTGACTTCTATATGTGACTGTTTTTTATAATTGTGTGTTAATTTTTAATTGTTCAATGTTTGCGCCTCGGAATAGGTTGTCTAGATAGATGGCGCATTATAAATGCATTATTATTATTATTATTATTAAAGAGTGATTATATTTGATTATTGTGTATGTGCATTTGTATTCATATATTGTACCAATTATAACTTGCTTTCAATTAAAGACTTAAGATTTTGTTAGCTTAATCAAACAGTGCATTTGTGTTGTGCATTCGTGTGAGTTCGGGTAAAAGGTGATTTTGACCTTGAGTCAGTACGACTCGTAACACTGTACATTACAATAGATGTTGGTTGCCACGGCAACATCCCTTTGTTGTTTCTGGTGTTGGAAGACAAAAAAAAAATCTTAGTCCGAATTTAAAAAGCAATTTGCTACTCCTAATCTGAAAAGCACTTCGCTAGTCCGAATTTGAAAAACACTGCGTTAGTCCGAATCTGATTCAAATTCGGACTAGCGCAATGGTTTTCAGTTTCGGACTAGCGGTATGCTTTTTAAATTCGGACTAGCGCAGTGTAGGACTGGTGGAGTGTTTTTCAGTTTCGGACTAGCGCAGTGTTTTTCATATTGGGACTAGCGGAGTGTCGGACTAAATTTTTTTTTCAGATTCGGACTAGCGGTGTGTCGGACTAGCGCATTGCATTTCACATTCGAACTAGCGGCGTGTCGGACTGGCAGAGTGTATTTTAAATTCGGACTAGCGGCGTGTCGGACTGAAAAAGTGTTTTTCAGATTCGGACTAGCGGCGTGTCGGACTAGCGGCGTGTCGGACTGAGCGGTGCACCCCGACCCGGACGTTCTCTTGTACCCCACCAGACTCTCATTCTCTCTCTAAAACACCACCAGACTGGACCGCTGTTGAGTGAATGACATTGACATGGTGGTAGGGTGGAAGTGCGGCCAACTCAGACATTGGGCTGTATTGGCTCAATGCGTCACCTTTTAACAACTATAGCCACTGTGTAACATGTGTATAAGTATTATTTTGATGTATTTTTACCATTCGACTGTCAACTAAATAAGTTTAATTGTCTTCAAATATTGTTCAGCTGATGTGCAAATCAGGTAGGAGAATTCTACAGTATTGACAAGGATTTGTGTAGTAGGCCTACTAGTAGTATTGATAACAACTACTAGGCCCATGTATGGTTGATTTCAATCAATTTTCCAATAATAATCTTCAACACGAGCTATCAAGGAACTTATACTTTTAAGCAATTTGAAGTATTTCATGACTTGGCAACAATGAATTTCTACCAGCTTGCTGTGTTGCTGTTTTTGTGTTTAGGTGCAGATAGCAATCAAGTAACATGTGCCAAACCATGTAAAACTGACTGTATTAAAACAACCAAATGTACTCTATCTCGTCCAATTTGCTATTATAGTAACTCGGTTTCCACCTTTCGAGTTAACTTAATAGACTGTGGGGACATACAACCCCACCCTGGTCCAAACGAGCATCCCTCTAATAATGGTAATAGCAAAACAAAAGTTACTGAATCCCTTTACGCAAACATAAGGATGGTTAAAGGGCTGAAGATCATCTCGCTCAATATATGTTCTTTATATGCAAAATTAGAGGAACTACGCCTGTTAGTTATTGAGTGTAAGCCTGACGTCATTGCTTTAATGGAGACTTAGCTCAATTATACTATCTGCTCATCAGAACTAGCCATTCCAAATTATATACAACCTTCACAGAAGGGACAGGACCCGAAATGGAGGGGTGTAGCCATTTATGTCAACAGATAACTTCCTTATACACTACTTGAGCCTATTCTACCGGAAACATCAGAAATGTTATGGATTCAGCTTTCATTACCAAAAACTCGTCCAATTCTTCTTGGAGCAGTTTATAGATCAGAGATAGAAACTAACTTTTGTGAGACTTTTGAAATTGCTTTACATGATATATTAGAACCAATAAATAAACGTAAAATTCCATGTGAAATAGTGTGCATAGGTGATTTTAACTTCAACCAATTTGAAACAAATACTTCTCAATGGAGAAATTTGGGAAAAAAAACAATGGGTATTTTTAAACTTCAACAAATCAGAACAAAAGCAACTCGTATAACTAAGAACACTAAAAGTTGCATTGACCATATCTGGACTAACAGGCCACACATGTACTCAAGTAGAGATGTAAATACCTGTACACGTAGTGACCATTCACTTATTTATACTGGAAGAAAAAATATCACCATCAAACGTCACTCCAAAATTATTGAGGCTCGATCTTACCGCCATTTTAATGAGACCAAATTTGCAGCTGATCTTCAAGATATCAACTGGGATCCTGTTAGCACGGCTGATAGCCCAGACCAAGGTTGGGACAAGTTTTTTGATTTATTTCTTCCAGTATGTGATAAGCATGCTCCTATAAAGAGGATCAAAGTATCTGACCAACAGCCCACATGGATCACTAATGATTATCTAAATTTGAGACGGCAGAGTCAAAAAGCTCGTGAAATTGCTGAGAAATCCAAATCCTCAGCAGATTGGGAGAAGGCCAAACTTCTCAGAAACAAAGTTAATAATTTGCGCAATAAATTGAAATCCAAGGATCTTCAGCAAAAACTTAATGAAACAAAAGGTGATCCACGTGGACTTTGGAAAAACCAAGAGTGATATCCCTGCTGTTAAAACGCAGGATGGAATTGAATACATGAATACAAAAGCCACCTAAGTCCATAGGAAGTGATTTTACCTGTGTATCATTTTAATTCCTTCAGTTAGATTTACCTGGTCAATATGGTAAGTTTTACGTGCGATTGAGTGGATTAACCTGTATTAGGTATGACGATTAGCATTTCAGGGACTTCGTGGGGTTCATTTTAAATTTTGGACTTAGGTGGTTTTTTGAATCATATACAAAGACAACAATGTTAGAATGAGATTCCCACTAGTAAGATAATACAAAATAAAGCACACAGGTATGTATAATGTTGATAAGCATTCTGCCATGTAATGTAAACCACACACTTTCCTTTATTAAACCCATTTTTGTTCAAAAGTCACTCTCTAGCAATGAATGTGTTACAAGTGGACTTTTATACATACTGGATTTCAATCAATGTGTTACAAGACTCAAATCATGGAATTGGGTGATTCTTTCATACATGCTATTTTTCACATGCTTAATAGACACAGAAAATGAATTTGAGTTGTTCTTTCATACATATGACAGGCCTATGTATAGCAACAATTTCCCATGCTTAACTCAATTTGGCCGAAGTATGGACTTAGGTGGCTTTTGTATTCATATATTCAATTGTTAATGACAAACAACAAGTAGCTGATGCTATGAACAATTTCTTTTCTTCTGTTGGTGAAAAATTAGCAGAAAAGTTTGCCAATGTTGATGATAAATATTCCAAGCAAATGTCTACTTTTAAGGGGTATTACCCCCTGTGGTAAATTGTGACTATTTTTGCATTTTCTCAAAAAATAATAACACTGGCAACAAAAGTTATGTATATTATTGGGGCAAGGAATCCAATTACTATACTGAAATGTCAGTGACTCAAGGCAAGCGGTTCAGTATATATGATTGGAAATGAGGTACATCCTAGTGGTACCTCTTTTCTTATCATAAATAACGAACCGCTTGTCATGGGTCACTGAAATTCCAGTGTAGTAATTGGAATCCTTGCCCCTATAATATACGCAACTTTTGTTACCACTGTGTTATTAGTTTTTGAGAAAAATGCAAAAATAGACACAAATTTATCGAGGGGTGTAGTACCCCCTTAAGGGTAATCATTTTAAATTTACCCCCATAACTGAGGAGCAGGTTTTTAAGTGTCTCAAGTCTCTAGATACAAAGAAAGCAACTGGTTTAGATGGTATTAACAGTCGGATTCTCAAAGCAGGGGCTGGTCCCCTTACTACTCCTTTGACTAAGTTATTCAACAACAGCTTAACCAGTGGGTAGGTCCCTCAAAAATGGAAATTATGCACAGTCACTCCCTTATTCAAATAGGGGTCCAGAGACGATGTCAACAACTACCGTCCAATTTCTGTTATTCCTGTTGTCATGAAAACTTTTGAATGCCTAATTCATAATCAGTTGTATGCTTTTTAAGTCAACATAATTTGCTCTCTTCACATCAATCCGGATTCAGACCCAAACATTTGATCGATGTTTCAGAATACATCCTCCAGAACATTGATGCTGGCCATTTTGTTGGAGGGGTCTTTATTGACCTAAAAATGGCATTCGATACGGTCAATCATACCATTCTTATTCAGAAGCTTACATCGTTTAGAATTTTGGGTCTGGAGCTGGATTAGTTTAAATCTTATCTTAGTGATATAGAGCAGGCAACTAAGATTAATAATACTATTTCTGCATTCAAATGTGTCAGCTTTGGTGTGACTCAAGGTACAATTTTGGGCCCACTTCTATTCACGATGTATATCAATGATCTGCCTCTAACTGTGTCCAGTGATACCAAAATCACGTTTTATGCTGGCGACAGTGCCGTTTTCGATCATCTTTTTGTGCATCTTAATGATGATCTTAAACGAATTACATCGTGGATGGAAGTGAACAAATTGACCTTAAATGCTAAAAAAAGCCATGCTTTTTTGTACAAATTATTTTAATGCAAGGGTTGATGAGCTAAGTCTTTACATGAACAGGGAACAACTTGAAAATGTCAATCAATGTAAATACCTGGGAGTCATTCTCGACCAAAATCTAAAATGGGAAGCACAAAGTAATCAAACTTGTTTAACAGTTTCGAAATACATTGGTATGTTGTACAGAATCAGGGAATGGCTATCTGCTAACCACATGAATACAATTTATAAAGCTCTTATTCTTCCAAGATTGACTTACTGTGATACCGTATGGGGAAATTGCAATAACACGCTTCTGAATAGGATTGAGCGTCTCCAGAACAGGGCTGGGAGGGCCATTCTTAGAGTTCCAGTCAGGACACCATCTTCTTTAATCAGGGAGAAACTTAAATAGAAGCCTCTTAGCAACCTTAGACAAGACCATCTGTGTCTTTTAACTTATAAATGGTTTTGTTCCAAATTGTATGCAAACAATTTTTACCTCTGTGAAAACCAGTCATCGTCACAATACACGTGGTAGCGCTCATGGCAATATTGCACTTAATTTCAAACCCAGAATTGAAGCTGGTAGACGCTCATTCGTATTCAGAGGGGCTAAGGCCTGGAATTTACTTGATCCTAAACTGAAATCACCTCTCCCAATTAGCACAGCAACTTTCAAAACAATATACAACTCTCAATTTTATGCTTCTTAAATTGTAGTCTTTAAATCTATTTCATGTTTTGGCTTCATTCGTTTATTTTGTAAAACAAGATTTGTTTGAGTTGGATTTATACTATCCATATCCATATTGAATTATTTGTATTTGACATTAAATGAATTATTTAGTTGGTATTTGGCGCAATCGATAGTTTTGAATAATATTAATGTTTTATAGCTATGCTAGTTCAAAGGTTGATTTTTGTAGTGTTTTATCTTTTAAGTAGTTTTAATGCGTATTGGGTCCCCATATTATTTGATTTTTTATTCTATATGCTTTGCCTATGCATGTAGTATTAATAGTATTTTAAACATGTTGTAAAGTTCCATTGCAATTTGATTTATTTTGTAAGCATTGTATTTATCTAAATTTGCAATATTATCATGTATTTGAATGTATGTAGTATTTTTAAAACTTTAATAATTTTGTTATGTAAATGTTGTATTGATCCCTGGGCCTCAAGGAAGAATAGATGATTAATTGTGTTTTCAACTGGTTGAGTGTCCCAGGTTAAAGAAGAAATAAAACAAAAACAAAACAAACAAACAAACACTCTCTCTAATACCCACCAGACCCTAACTCTCTCTTATACTCAACCAGACACCCAGTCGCTGTAAAACACCACCAGGCTGGCCCACACTCTCTCTAATACCCAACCAAGCCTTCACTCTCTATTATACGCTACCAGACCCTCGCTCTCTCTAAAACACCACCAGACTGTCCCATAGTCTCTCTAATACCCTACCAAGCCTTCACTCTCTCTTATACCCCATCAGACCCATACTCTCTCTAAAACACCACCAGACTTGACCACACTCTCCGTAATACCCAACCAGACCCTCACTCTCTCTAAAACACCACCAGACTGGCCCACACTCTCTCTAACACCCTACCAAGCCTTCACTCTCTCTTATACTCCATCAGACCCTTACTCTCTCTAAAACACCACCAGACTGGAGAATACCCCTTTAAGCCCCAAACGGAATGTCCCTTTAAGTTGTTAATCCCCCTTAACCCACCATTATACGTCTCGACGTATGTTTAAAGCCGTTATCATTGCAAATACAGGTAGCCACCAAAATGCTACCTAATGCGTTAAACTATATTAATAGGTCGTACCTATTTTGCTTTTTAAAGCCTATGAAATTTGACCTCTTGGGTTGAGGCTACAATAGGATATATCTAGGGGTCATTGGGTCATCATTGTGCCAAATATGAACCCATATGCCGTTGTAGTTCTTGGGCTAGAGCTGTTTGAAATTTAAGACATATTGCCCCCTGTAGCCCATGACCTTTGATCTCTGGGGTCGAAGCTACCCCCCGAAGCTACCCCAGGAAATTTAAGGGGTCATGGGCCATAACTATACCAAGTATAAGCCCCAAGGCTACTTTGGTTCTTGAGTTAGAGGGGTGCAAAGAAGTGGTCTTGAGAAGGAAGAGGAGGAGGAGGAGGAGGAGAGGACTAAACACAACAAATACAATTTGCACGGGCATAGATAAAGAGGCAATTAAAAGCCTATAATAAAGAACACATCATAAGATTAAAACACGTGGGCAGTGGTGTCACACACAACCTAAAAACGTGGGAAAAGATGGGTTTTTAATTTCCCCGTAAAACTTGAAGCAGAAATTGATTCACGAATGGTGGTCGCCAGTTTATTCCATTCCCTTGGAGCGAAAGCCTGGAATGGCCGATCACCCGCTGTTACCAAGTTGGTTCGCGGTTGTACAGTCGTAAAATCACTATAGGAGGATAAATGAGGTGTGATGCTTAGTTCTTTCGTTGACAAGAAGAGATGAAATTTACTTGTGAATAGTAGACTGAAACAGTTGCAACGATAAAGGCGTACAAGCAAAAGAAGAAATGACCATCAGGGATTGCTTGATTGGAATGCCAAAATTGGAAAGAGCAGTGAAGAGTCGGACATTGTAGGCAAACATGGGCTTGGAACCAGAAATGAACGTGGAGACAGACTGTATGATTTCTGTGCGACAAATAACTTGGTCATCGGATACGGACTTTTCGAACATCATCCCGGAGGCTGTGGACTTGGTCAAGCCCTGGTGACAGAACAAGAAACCAGATTTATTTTTTATCTTTAACCTCAAAGAGGTGAGGCAAATTGCCTTTATTTCTTTGTTATTATCTCTTTTCCATATCATTATTATCTCATAATTATTTCATAATATCATGCTTCACTTGATTTGACATTACACATATTAATTCATATGTCATGTCATACAACTTATTATTGTATCATACATGGGCCTACATGTATTATTATCATACAATATTTTTGATTTTGACTTCATGTTCAATACATCATGTTATCATTTTACAGGCCTATACATATTGGGCCTATATGTATTATTATCATACAATATTTTTTGATTGGGATTTCATGTTCAATACATTATGTTATCATTTTACAGGCCTATACATATTGGGCCTACATGTATTAGTATCATACAATATTTTTTGATTGGGATTTCATGTTCAATACATCATGTTATCATCTTACAGGCCTATATTTGGCCTACATGTATTGTTATCATACAATATTTTTTTGATTGGGATTTCATGTTCAAAACATCATCTTATCATCGTACAGGCCTATACATATTGGGCCTACATGTATTATTATCATACAATATTTTTTGATTGGGATTACATGTTCAATACATCATGTTATCATTTTACATGCCTATACATATTATATTAGAACCTCATAGTTTAAGACAACTGAAACTGAAACTTTACCGTACTGCCAACCATTTGAATCAATGTCGATTCTTAACTTTCTTTTCGTGTTTGAAATTATTTGGTCAATGTTTTTAATTTCTTGAATAAATAAACTCGAAATTGGCATGATTTTTGTCGTATCATTATATATGATTTTTGATTTATAAATTGAAAAGGCACCTAAAAGTAAACAAATCATCCAAATAACTTTTTCTAAACATATATTGAACACTCTAATATTTTGAATGTGGCATATAAAGGCGGAAAATTGCTTCCAAAACGATTTATTTTTTGAACATGTTATAAAGAAATGTTCATAGTTGTCAGTACAATTACAAAAGTCACAAATATCAATGTCACTAAGTTTCCATTTGTGGAGATTTCTTCTACATGGAATGAGATTATAAAGAACATTGAATTGAAAATGCCCTAATTTATTAATCAGTCTATTTTGGATTTTAAATAAAAATATTTTATTCCACGGCTTATCTACAACATTTAATTGTTTATCCCAGTATTGGATGCAAACTGGTTTCTCGAAACATGTACTTAAAATATTATATACTTCTTTTGTTTTGAGTAAGGAAATATGTTTAACTTTCTTGTTTTTTAACTCAACTAATGAACTGGGAATTCTCTCACAAGAATGTAATCTTTTTTCCTTAATTTGTAACTTCCAAGTTCTTGGGATTGCCTCAATTATTTTGTGAAAATTAAATATATTCATAGGGCTTACAACCATTCGTGATAACAGAATTTAGAAATCTGTCTTCTACTATAATATCTTTCAAATAAATAATACCGGCATTGATCCACTCTTTGAATAATAATATGTTACCTTTACATTTCACATGGCTATTTCCCCACAAAATTGTGCTTGTATTAACATTAGAATCTTTCATCTTGTTTCCCTGCAGATAATACCAAGCTTCCAATACATCTTTGTAGAAAAGTCAAGTGGAAAATCCTTGTACACCATGTTTTTTACATCAGCACTCTTACAATTAAATTCAAGTATTAACGATAACCCACCAAGTAGTTCAAACCAGTACTTTGATATTCTTTTCCAAATCGCATTGTCATTTCCATCTAACATTCTAGATACCCATTTTATTTTAAGTGCCTGTACTTGATGTTCAAGGTTGATCATTTTCAGCCCACCTTGCTCCATGCTACCAGTAATAGTTTTTCTCTTTACTTTTTCTGTACCTGAACCCCAAAGGAAGGTAAAAATGTGTTTATTAACAGTTTTAAAAACGTAATCAGGGACATGTATACAACTAGCATTGTACAATATTTGTGAAATACCTACTGATTTAATAATATTGACTTTACCGTAATATGTCAACTTTCTGGCTTTCCAACAATTCAGTAATTTTTCTAATTTTTTCAATTTTGGTTCCCAATTGAGTTCCTCGACTTTTTTTTTTATTTTTACCAAAATATATTCCAAGACATTTTACTGCATCTTCCGTCCATTTGATCTCTTTATTTAAACCAGGTGGTTTGTTTTTGCCCAGCCATATAGCTTCTGTTTTTTTCTTGTTCATTATAACACCAGATACAGAACTAAATCTTTCTATTTCTTTCATGACATTGTTTGCAGAAACCATGTCATTAACAAAACCGTAGTGTCGTCAGCTAATTGGACAATTTTAATTTGCAATTCTAGATCATTATTAAATGTGACACCTTTTATATTATTGTTATTTCTAATGCATGTTGATATATATTCAGCAGCCATAATAAATAACAAAGCTGAAAGAGGACATCCTTGACGAATACCTCTGTGTAGTTTAAACGATTTTGATAGCCACCCATTCATAGAAATGCAACTATTTATATTGGCATATATGGTTTTAACCCAATCTAAAAATTGTACCCCAAAACCAAACTTTTTAAGACACGTTCACAAGAAGTTAATTTCTAACGAATCGAAAGCTTTTTGAAAATCAATAAAGAGAACAGCACATTCATTATCCATTTCATTACAATATTCAATAACATCTTCAATCATTCTTATGTTTTGACCAATAAATCTACCCTTAACATAACCACATTGATCAACACTAATTATTTTGTTCAGGACATTTTGAACACGTGATGCCAATACTTTAGTACATATCTCATAGTCATAATTTAACAGAGATATTGGACGAAAATTATCTAAATTATTTTTATCACCCTTTTTGTAAAGTAAATTGATTATCCCCCTTCTTTGAGAAAAAGACATTTCACCATTTTCAAAACCTTCATTTAATGAATCAGTTACCATTTCTTTAATATTCTCCCAGAAACACTTGTATAATTCTGAAGTTAAACTGTCACTTCCAGGAGACCGGTTTATTTTTAACTGTTGGACAGCTTTTGTACAGCTATCATACCTTCACATATATCTGATTCTTCATTTGTCAATGTTTCTACACGAATATTATTGACATACGAGTCAATATCTTCATCTTTAATTTCCTTTGACTGATACAAATTACTGTAATATTCTACTGTCTCATTGAGTATATCATCTATATTCGTAATACATTTACCATTTTTCGACTTAAGCTCCGTAATTGAATTTTTGATTACTTTATGTTTTTCAAGGCCCATAAAGTATTTTGAATTGGTTTCACCCTCTTCATACCATTTTACTCTAGCTCTAATAATTGCCCTTTTGTAATTTCTTTATATATTTTTTCTAGTTTTGCTTTGGCTTCAATATATTCATTTTTGTATAAATTAGCATCTTTGTCCATTTTATTTTCGAATAGTCGAACATCTTTTTCTAAGTTTTCCAAAAGATTGTTTTTACATTTGGACTTTTTCTTACAATAATCAATAGTGAAATCTCTTATTTTTCTTTTACACAACTCCCATATTAGTTGTTTGGACAATTGCTGTCGTTCACCGTCCTTCTGGCATTTACTTATTACCTGTCTTAGATCTTGTTTGTAATGTTGGTCTTCAGTGAGTGATGAATTGAATTTCAAGTAACCAGGACCTGATTTTATTGTTCTAATTTTCAATTTCAATGAGATTGCGTTATGATCTGATTTTATGGAGGGTCTAATATCAGTTTTCTCAACATATTCTTGTAATCCTGTAGAAATTAACCAATAATCTAAACAAGAAACCAGATTGACTACATCATGGTTCAGAAGAGATGGAGGTCAACACTACATTTTAAAATGTAAGGACTAGACCAAGTTCAGATTGTGGTAGTTACCATCAACTTATTGTAGCCAAGTTAAAACTGACATTGAAAGTAAATAAAGAAAGTAGGCCACCAATCAGGTATGGTGTTGATAACATCCCGGCTCAGAATGATGTTCAAGTAAAGAACAAGTTGGAGTAGTTAATGAAAGTGAATGAGAAGGAACAGACACCAAATGAACTGTGGGAGGACATAAAGGAAACAGTCAAGAATACAGCCAAGAATTACACCCCGACGAAAAGGTGAAGAAAGCAACCCTGGATATAACAACACACACTGGATTTAGCTGACCACATGAAAGAAGCAAAAGAAGCTGGTGATCAGAATAAAAGATCACACCTGAACAAAGCAGCCTTTGGCATGGGAAATGAGTTACCAATGGGTTCCAAGAATGGGTGTAATAAATGATGCAAATGGCATTTCGCTAACTGATTGAGGCACAAGACCAACAAGTGTATACTCGGAAGAGGAGCCGCCACCACTTCGATCAGAAGTGGAACAGGCAATGGATCAAATGAAGAATGCAAATTCAACTGGCATTGATGAAATACTAGCAGAGCTATGGAAAGCGACAGGCAATGAAGTTGTTGACATAATGTGGCGTTTATGCTGTCGCATATGGAAGGAGCAGGAATGGCCCAAAGACTGGTGCAGAGCTGTATTTGTTCCACTCCTCAAGAAGGGTAACTTAAAAGAGTGTTTCAACCATCGCACCATCAGCTTGATATGTCATGCAAGTAAGGTTCTGCTAAAAATCAGATGGCTGAAGCTAAAATTAGACCAGGAGATCAAAGGAAGAATAGCTATGGCAAGGACAACAACTCAGATAATGTCAAAGATCTGGAGGAGTCGTGGTTTATCAATCAACCTCAATGTACGGTTACTTCGTACAACAGTCTTCTCAATTGCTACATACGGGTGCGAATCCTGGACAATGACAAAAAATAACAGGAAGAAGATAGATGCATTTGAGATGTGGTGCTATAGGATGCTGTTGGGAGTATCTTGGAAAGACAAGAAGACAAACATCTGGGTCCTAACATAAGATTGGCACAGAGTTAAACATCAGAAAGTCCATCATTGAGAGGAAATTGCGCTACTTTGGCCACATTGTAAGAAAGGATGGTGGATTTGAGAAGCAGATTCTTGAGGGAGCCGTAAAAGGCAGTCGTGGAAGGGGACGTCCATCAACATCTTGGACAAATAATGTGACGAACGTTTCATCACACGGAATGTATGGTGCAACACGTTTGGCTTGTGATAGAAGTAGATGGCGTACTCTTGTGAAGACCACTGCAGCGCAATCCTGCGCCATCTGACCCAAAGAGAGAGAAACATCACAACCTCTTAACTCTAGTGGCAACATTATGATTGTTACGCCTTTATCCAAGAAATCCACCACCTTTGATCAAGATGCAAAATGCTTTAGCCTACCCATTTACAAGTAGATGTTCACCATTTGGTCAAATTTATGCGTGGAGACCTCAGTTTCCCTCCCTAGTGATTTTATCATTTTGAAACAACTGCTGATTTAAAAATCAAAGAAATCCTAATTCGTGTCAAAAGCTATTCAACGAATCATTGTTTTGTACTGCATGATGGTTGCATGGGTTACTAAGGAATCAGAGACAGAAAGGTATTGAAACCAATTACATCAATCATAACATTGATATCGAGAACGTTTTTCTGAAAGCAACACTTTTGGACAATGTGACAACGTTGGGTGGGTAAATATTCTCACCTTTTTGAATTTTTCAAATCAACAAAATGTATGTCAAGTTATTTAAGAAAATGTTTTGTAATTCTAGGGGGGTTCTTTTGAACCCTGTCAATTTAAAAAAGCAACAACAACTATTAAAAAGGTTTACGTATTATGTATGGTGTGAATAGCTGTAAAATGTATATCTATTTAACAGCGGTCTTTAAATGATCATCTTATTATATTTTGATCTAAACATAACGAAACAAACACGAAAGTAACATAACCTATATTTAATTGAAATCGATAAAGAATTGGCTACAATTACAATAGTACAATAGTAAAAATAGTACAAAATTAATACGGGAACTTCATATTTCATTAAAATTGAAAACATATACGCAACTTTTAGCCCTTCATGCTGACAGTAGAACGTTCACCCCTGTGTGTGTTTGCCGCCAACCGAGGACATTGTGTATTGATATCTAACCGAGGACGTGTGTATCGTGTTTTCATCGCCTAACCGTGGACTAAAATTGCGGATTTTTTTGTGTGTATAATACGAAACAGAATTGTATCCATCTACTGCTGACGGTAGTTTTTACACGTGTGGAGTACCAAGTATAGCTGATTCAATATGTTAGAACAATATTTTACCTGATTACTCCATATTGACATTGTCTAAATAAGCTGTTTTGCCGGAAAGGGTCCAAATTAATGGCACTCGATGTTCGCCATCTTAGAGCAATAGCTCGAAATAGAGTTCCTTTACAGTCGTTCAAAATTAATGAGATTTCTAGCCTGACGAGCTAGTACGTGATTGATTGCTCAAAATCCACGTGAACTCATTTCCGGACAATTTCCGATTATTTCTGAATGGGGTTTGAAGTGGTCAATAGGGTGACGAAAAAAGAAAACCCTGTTCTACGGGCCCGACTACCGACCCGGATTTTGAACAAATTGGGAAAAACATTTCCTGTACAAATGAATACCGACCCAAATTTCGGAAATTTCAGGAACAATTTTTTTTGTGTATTTTCTCAAATTGCAAATTATTTACAGATTTTGGTGATTTTTTAAGTCATTAAAAAAAAAAAAAAGCCGACCGACCGACCCTACTTGAAAGGTCCGTCCGCCCGTAGAACAGGTTTTCTTCTTCTTTTTTCGTCGACTAGGCAACAATTATTCGGTTGTTTTACTGCGCGAGTCAATGAAGTCCAAACTTACGCCCGCGTAAATTCACAAAATCGCGCGTAAGTCACGCAATACACAAAGTTAATTTCGCCCAGTTGTGTGCCCGTCATTATATTACGCGCTAGTATCGGGTGCAAATGCCTTTAAATGTAGCCTAAACGTGATCAATAGGCACATCATAAGCATTGTCACACACCCCTCCACAACCCAATCCCCCATCAATGCCCATAGCGATGACCCTAGAAATACAGATTGGAATTTGCGATATTTCCCAGCAAACACAAAACGTTTTCGACATCATTCGCAAAAGGTTATAACAGCTTGTCAGAAAACTATTAAACGTCGGGTTATATAAAGGGTATATTCAGGGTATAAAACGTTTACATAACATTTTCTGATAATCTAGTGCCCAGCACACACAAAATGTTTCACAGAAAACGTTTAAATGTCGGGTTACAGAAATGTTTTAATAACATTAGAAAAACATTTTTGAAAACTTGATACAGAATGTTATTTTGAGGTTGAACAAATATTTTGCGAAAAATGTTTGCCCAAAATATTTGCAATAACGTTTTAAAAACGTTTCCATGACCTTTATATAACCCGACATTTAAATGTTATTAAAACGTTTTGTAAAAACATTTTAAGAACATTTCTGTGCTAGCGGGGTGCAAATATTTTTATATAATGTTATTTAAGTGTTGACAAAATATTTGGCAAAAACATCTTTCAAAAATAGTTTACAATAACATTTTAAAATATTGTTGCGCAGTGTGTTTTCATACAAAATGTTTTAAAATGTTTTCATGACCTTTCCATAACCCGACATTTAAATGTTATTAAAACGTTTCCAAAAAACATTTAAGAACATTTCTGTGTTTGCTGGGTTCAAATATTTTAATATAATGTTACTTACGTGTTAACAAAATATTTGGAAACAATGTTTGCAAAAATAGTTTGCAATAACATTTTGAAAACATTTTTAAAATATTGTTGTAGTGTGTTTTCATATAAAACGTTTTAAAACGTTTTCATGACCTTTATATAACCCGACACTTATTAAAACGTTTTTGCATAAACCAAAAGCCAAAATATAGCTTATTCAAAACGTTTTTAAAACGTTTTTGTGTTTGCTGGGTTCACACTTACGTTACAGGAATGGGGAGGATTTCAGCCTCCTAACGAAAGGACTTTCGTTTCTTAGGACATCAGTGAACTTTAGGGTTGTTCCCTAAATTTGCTCGGAACATTGGATGGAATTAGGTACAATCGTGACAGTGTAATAAATCTTCATGAATATAACTTTAGATTTTGCTACCTACGAGTAGTGCAGGCCTAATAATATTAGTATAAGATTGCTTAGGGTTCAAATGGAAATCAATTTGTACTTACCTTTGAACCAATCTGATTCCCGCACTGGCCAGCCTGAACATGAACTATTTCACGCATTATGATAAACGTAGTATTCCAATATCAACCAAAGCGATTCAACACTATATTTGCTCACGTTTGATAGGGCTATAAATAATCACGACATAGGGGAATGATTACAATACTGTGCAATTTACGAGTTTGCCTTGCTATTTGCATTCCAACTACAGAGGGGGTAGTTTTGCAAAATAGTATAATCACACCGAGACGATTAGTGTGCAACTGGCGTGTCATACAGAGTGGAAATGGATAGCACCAAAGATAACTGAAGTCTGAATATGACAACTCCTAATTGTTATTCACGTATCGCATTGCTATTAAAATGAGGACGTTACCTCACCAGAGGGTGTTAATAATATATGCAAACAGAGCTGGACACGAATTCTATGCTGGGATAAATGCATAGTTAAATAGCTGTTAAGTGGTCGGCTTTCCATAGTATACCATTCTGTTCAATTTAATTTGTGTAAACTTTGTGCGTGACTTTTAGCATCTTAAGTCCCCAGCTCAATCTGGCGGTGTCATATATATATATATGGTCGACAGTTGGGTAAACAAAGTTTGGCACAGCGCCTGATAATAATGTAAAATACATTAAATTACACGACGTTTCGGGTCTAACCCTTTTACAAGTGTGAGCAAATGCAATGATACCTTACAGAAGCAAGCAAAAAATGTGTGAGGCCATGAACAAAGGGAAGAAAAAACCCATTGGTGATGACCAAACACTTACATAATGAGATAAAGAAAAGAACAAACCAAGCAAAAAGGAGAAGAAAACATCCTTTGTGCCTGACAGAACTTGTATACAAAAACAGTGGAAAGTGAGAAAATGATTACAACTACAAAAAGTAGTACAGCGGATACATGATAAAATAAAGCAAATTGTCTAGAGCCGCAGATACATGAAAAACAATGAGTCATAAGCTAAAAGTGTCAAATTTGCTGTTTAAGCCACCAGGCTGAACAGTGCCGAGCTTGAAAATGAGTTTATGTTCTGCCATGATGCGATCCTTGTTGTTTCCTCTGGCATTGATGGCAGCGGTTACCTTGATGTCGTTGATGGTACATGTGGAAGGGGGTTAAAATGCCGCGCTACAGGAAAACCATCAAAATTGCATTTGATTGACCGCAGGTGTTCAGTGAAGCGGTCAGCAAGTCTTCTGCAGGTTTCCCCGACATAGAGGATGTTGCAACGGGTGCAGATAATGATATAAACTAGACTACAAGAAGTGCAAGTGAAATGGTTGGCTATGTTGAAGTGTCCGGAGGGACCCTGAATTTGATGGTATGATTCCATGGTGACATAATTGCAAGTGTTGCAGCGACGTCTGCCGCAGCGGTATGTGCCGATGTTGGTAGTGTCCGGTGTTTGGCAGAGGGGATGAGATGCTCTAACAAGATGGTTCGAAATGTTACGAGCTCTTCTGAAAGCAGTGACCGGAGGATCCTTGAAGATCTCTGACGTGGTGGGATCAGATTGGAGAGTCTTGAAATTTTTGAAGATAATGTTACGGATGGGGATGTTTCTGGGGTGATATGTGAGGACTAAAGGGGTGCGATTGGATTTGTTCTCCCGGATTTCTGCAAAGCATGGTTTCTATTAATTTCTTTAACCCGTTGGAAGGCAGACTGAGTAATGTTTGGTGGGTAACCACGTTTCTCAAAGAAGCCAACCATCTCTTCAGCAGCATTGTCGAAGTCATTCTGCTCACTGCAGATGCGTTTGGCCCTGAGAATTTGGCTGTATGGGATGGATTTTTTACAGGCTGGTGGGTGACTGGAGTCGAATCGGAGGAAGTTATGCGAATCAGTCTCTTTGTAGTAGAGTGTGGTGTTGATAGAGTCCCCGTGTATGTGGAGCTTGAGGTCCAAAAAGGATAGGCTGGTGTCGGAAATTTCATGAGTGAATTTGATGGACTCGTGATAGGTGCTGACGTGGTTAATGAATAAATCGAGGTGGTGGCGGGGTCCAGAAAAAATACCAAGGACGTCATCGATGTATCTCTTGTAGAAGACCGGGGTAGGGCCATCGTATTGGCTCAACATAGTCCGTTCAATATAACCCATTGTCAGGCAAGCCACTCCTGACCCGATACGTGAACCCATCGCAATGCCTTTAGTTTGCCTGAAGAAATCGCCATTGAAATGAAACTCATTGTTAGTTAGCACAAGTTCACATAGACGGAGAAGAATATCAGCAGATATGGATTTGTCTTGCCGTTGAGTAAAATAGTGATTCAGGGCGGTCATGCATAAGTCGTGAGGCAGAGAGGTGTATAGAGATGAAATGTCCATAGTAAACAGGTATCTGGGACCAGGATCATTGAACTTGAAATCCTGAAGGATGCGAAGGGTGTGTGGAGAGTCTTGAATGAAAGTGGGGAGTCCGGCGACGATGGGTGTCAGGACACTGTCAAGGAAAGTGGCAACGTAGACAGTAGGACAAGAGTGGGATGAAACGATGGGACGCCCCGGCGTGTTGGGCTTATGGATTTTCGGAAGCATGTAAAGTTTGCTGCTTGAGGGCAGGGATGGATCAGGTTTTTAGCTGAAGGGGAAGTTCCTTCTTTTGATCATGTTCTTGACGGTGTCGCTCACCAGTTTTTGGGTTGCGGGAGTTGGGTCCTCGTTGATCTTCGTGTAAGTTGTTTCGTCGGCTAATTGTCTGTTAGCTTCTGTAACATAAAGATCCTTGCTCCAAACCACAACCGCCCCACCTTTGTCTGCGTTTTTGATTATAACGTTCCGATTGGATTTGAGTTTTTTCAAGGCAGCCATTTCCTTACTGGTCATATTGGATTTATGAATTGTTCCGGACTGATAGTAGGGTTCAAGTTCGTCTCGGCATTTACCTATGACTTTGTCCAGTGTTTTGTTTTGTCCACTAGGTGGTGTCCAAGTTGACACCTTAGGTTGCAGATTGGCAAAGGGGTCAGGATATTGGCCATCAGACGTTTCTTCATCCTGGAAATGCTGTTTCAGGCGAAGTTTGCGAAAGAAAGCCTCAACATCCCGCCGAGTGTCAAATTCATTTTGAGAATCCTCTAAAGGAACAAAATTGAGGCCCTTGCTAAGGACACTGCGTTCGTCTTGGGACAAAGGTAGGTCGGAAGGAATGGTAACAACAAGTTTATCCGGATATGAGTCTTGTCTGTTGTGCCTCGAGGATGCTTGTGGAGACAGACGTGCTAGCTTGTCTTCTTTTGTACGAGAGATGAATTCATGTAGCTTGCGGTTGGAGATGTGAACGTGATGGCGAAGCTGTGAGTAGGCAGGAGTTAGGCGTTCTAGTTGGGATCTGTAGTCCTTCATTTGAGTGTCGAAGTGATTCTTCCTATCAATCATTGTGGCCAGAGATGATCGCATTAACTTACGTGAACACTGTGCAATCGAAGAGTTGGTCTTGTTTTGGTAAGACAAATCAGAAGAAACATGGGCGTTAAATTTCAAGCGAAAACCCTTGGGAATGATACGTCGGCGAAGGCAGGCACTGATGAAACTAATATGGCTAGCAAACCTGGTTTTGCCAAAAGTGGCCATGGCGAGTGATAAAAGAGTTTTCTGAACAAGTGGTGTGCAGTGGTCGGTTTGTCCTTTCAGTTCTGTGCGTAGATGGGTTACAGTTTGCTTCAGTGATGGCATGGTAGCAAATGGAAAGATGGCAATAGGTCGCAGTAAATGTTTGCAAAAGCAGATATATAGAGGTCGAAGTTCTGCGTGACGCTGGTTATTTATATGGTCACAGTTGGGTAAACAAAGTTTGGCACAGCGCCTGACAATAATGTAAAATACATTAAATTACACGACGTTTCGGGTCTAACCCTTTTACAAGTGTGAGCAAATGCAATGATACCTTACAGAAGCAAGCAAAAAATGTGTGAGGCCATGAACAAAGGGAAGAAAAAAACCCATTGGTGATGACCAAACACTTACATAATGAGATAAAGAAAGAACAAACCAAGCAAAAAGGAGAAGAAAACATCCTTTGTGCCTGACAGAACTTGTATACAAAAACAGTGGAAAGTGAGAAAATGATTACAACTACAAAAAGTAGTACAGCGGATACATGATAAAATAAAGCAAATTGTCTAGAGCCGCAGATACATGAAAAACAATGAGTCATAAGCTAAAAGTGTCAAATTTGCTGTTTAAGCCACCAGGCTGAACAGTGCCGAGCTTGAAAATGAAAATATATATATATATATATAAATAAATAAATAAATAAATAAATAAATAAATAAATAATAAATAAATAAATAAATAAATAAATAAATATTTATTTATTTATTTATTTATTTATTTATTTATTTATTTATTTATTTATTTATTTATTTATTTATTTATTTATCGCTCCTTTACACTTAAAGTTGAGCACTCTCTGAAGAACCTTTAGTTCATTACTTTGTATATATATATATATATATATATATATATATATATATATATATATATATATATATATATATAATAAATATACAGATGGATCAGTTCATTAAATTTTATTCATATCCTACAAACTTGTTTCAAGAAGACTGCTGTCTCCTCTCATCAGGGATTTGACTATCCCTGATGAGAGGAGACAGCAGTCTTCTTGAAACAAGTTTGTAGGATATGAATAAAATTTAATGAACTGATCCATCTGTATATTTATTTATTTATTTATTATCGCTCCTTTACACTTAAAGTTGAGCACTCTCTGAAGAAACTTTAGTTCATTATTTATTTATATATATATATATATATATATATATATATATATACATATATATATATAACTGCTGGCATGAAACTGTCAGTAGCTAGAATGTAAATTACAAATCTGCCTTTTGGACAATACTATATATATATATATATATATATATATATTTATGTAATGTCTTTGATTTTATGGAAATAAATATGAATGACTGAATGAATAAATGAATGAATACATGTATTTCAAGTTCGCCCATACCCCACGCCTTAATATAAAAAAAAATCAAAATCGAACAAAGCGTTATGGAGATATGGTCATTGTTATGATATTTATAGGCCGTCTTTGTCACAGCAGAGTTCAGAATTTTTCCAGTGATTTTTAATTTAGGGATTTTCCCTGATCATGGGTTGCCAGTTCAAGTCTGTATTTCACACCTTTCCATATCCACAGAACTTTCTTGATTTTAATTACAATAGGATTCCCCCAGGGAGCCTATGTCAGTCCATTTAGTTCAAGTATATGGACTGTTCCATTTTCATTGTATTGCAGTTTTTCAACTTTGTGTAATAACAATAAAACATGCATAATTATTTAGGACTCTTGGTGCTACTAAGCAACCAAGATGCATTTTATTTCACTTGCATTTATGAGATCTTGGAGTGAAGGTGGAATTGAGTCCATCTCCAAAAAGCAATTCAATTTTTGCGATGCGTCAAATTTGTTTGTAGCTCAAATGATAGAAAGTAAAAAAGTAATGTTCTACAACACACCATCTGTAAGATGATATCCAGAAGAGCTAGTGTAGCCTGGAGTTTGTGTAATGACGTCATCTGCATTTGCTGCAAGTCAACTGAGACATAATATAAAGTGAGTAAATTTATCTATATTTATTGAAGTGTTTATGCATGCTCTGTTTTAAGTAATTATTCATCCAAACATGATTGCTAGCTGGTGATTAAAAGTGAATATTTAACTTTATCTTGTGATAGTTATGCATAGTTGTGCACCTAAAATATTATCACATTTTATAAGAAATCATTTGAAAAAAATGTTTGTTTTAATTTCACCTGAGAAATGAGAAATTTATTATAGAGACAATATTAAAAGTTAATTGTGGTTATTCACATTATATAATCAGTACAAGAGAACTGTATGTTTGTACCTTCTACTTCTACTTCTATGCATATTCTCATCAACCCAATTTTATGATATAAATGTGAGTAATATTGTTTGAAAATGTTGAGTTGAGGACTTGGTTTGTCAATCCCAAAATTGATATTCAACTTGATCAGAAAAGATATTTCTGAATTTTAGTAATTTTGGAAATGTTATTTATTTTTGTGAAAGACAGTCACAACTCCTTTTTATTTTTATAAATGTATTTTGGACATTGCAAATTACAAAATGTTGGTTATTTTGTGAAATCTTTTTTGCAGTTCTCGACCTTTTTGTCTTGGGTAAATAACACCATATTTGTGTGCGTACAATACTGATGTATCCATGGTAGTCTGGAGAGATAATGGTTTTTCAAACCCATCCAAGAACATCCAGCTAAACCTGTTTAAAGACTGGAATGAAGACTACACGCATTATATGAACTGAATTTGTGATGAATTTCATCCACCGCCAAACATTGTCGGTATCAACTTTATTGTACTTTGAAATTTAGAATTGTAAAGAATCATATAAATATACAAGAATTCAATATTATTTTGTTGGATTGCGATATTATATACTTGTGTTGAATTTTAGCTATCCACTTATGAGATAACTGACTTGTGGAACATTATTGAATCAATTTCATTCAAAGGAACGTCATGATTTGCATATTTGGTCTAATAACCGGTATGTCTACTAACCATATAGTCTAATAACCATTTGGTCTAATATTTCTTTAATAACTATTTGGTCTAATACCCATTTGGTCTAATAACCGTTAGGTATAATACTTGTATGGTCTAATAACCATTTCGTCTATTTATTAATAAACTAAGTGCTTGTAAGACTAAATGTTGTGTAGACCAAATGAGTATTAGACCAAATGGCTATTAAACATATTGGTTATAGACCAAATGGGTATTAGACTAAATGGTTGTTAGACTCAATGGTTTTAGACTGATTGGTTATTAGACTAAATGGCTATCGAACCAAATGGTTATCGGACCAAATGGTTAAAGGACTAAATGATTATTGAACATAGTGGATATAGACCAAATGGGTTTAGACGAAATGGATGCAGACGAAATGGATATTAGACCAAATGGCATTAGACCAAGTGGCAAATCCCCGTGGAATATTGTCAGTGAATCTGATAACAAATCAATTTGTTCTTTGAACTTGTTCCAAAGATATAATTTTTGTATTTCATAATTCTTGAATCTTTCATTTAATTGTGAGTATCACAATAAGGTTGTGATAACAAAACAATGTTGTTTTGATCTAATTTTGAAAACCTATTTTTGGTATTTGGATAATCTTGCAATCAACTTTGTGTATTGTAATAATTTATGCTTGAATCCCAAACACACCAAAAAGGGTAATTTTTGATTCAAATATTTATATTTGAGTGTACAGTTAGCAACCTGGACAACCGATTCTTTTGTTATGCAAGGCTCACTCAGTCATTTAATGAGGCAATACAAACGATCGAATTTGGTGTTGAAATGAGCTAAATTTTGAGTTACACCTTTTCAATGTAAAATTAATTTTCTCGGCCAAATGAAAAGCAGTCATTTTCATTTTTTCAGTAAATATCAGGTCAAATTGTAGTGCTTGATACTGTATTTTGTTTTCAAATCCTAGTGTTAAACTTAGGCGTGAAATTCAGTCATTTCGTGTAAGATTTTCGATTTTGATAGGCTTAAACTCTGCCCGCGAGCCTTTTTTTGGATCAACCTTTTAGCTTTACAAAGTAATATAGTTCGCTAATGAAGGTTTTTTCCCAACTTTCTAACGCACATCACCGTCAGCGATATATCATAGTTTTGTCAGAATTTCCGTTTTGATTTCACCATTTTTTACTGCCGGCTGAAAATTTTTCAAAATCAACGCGTGAAATCTAAGGCTAATACTAGCATTGTGGATCGATATCCCTGGGTTTAATGGATACCGGCATGGCTACAGTGTTGCCAGAACTTCAATATAGCAACGAAATTCCCAGGCCTAATAGCGCTCCTACTGATCATGTTTATAGCACGATGAGGATCACGTGAGTGATTAATTATTTGATTTCATCATCACCGTGATCATCGGACCAATGTGTTGAAATTTGCTTCTCCTCAAAACAACTTTGCCCAACAATCTTACATGCAATTGGGCAATATTTTAAACAAAGCTTTCTTTTACAAATAACATTACGCTGTATGTTTTATGATCAAGCAAACTGTTTGGAACACACTTCCAAATAACCTTCGTAACGCCCCAGACTTTCGTTGTTTAAACGCCAGCTTAAAACCAATCTTTATAAATTGATTGTTTTTATGTTTGTTTGTAAATTTCGAGCTTTACGCGCTTTGAGTTCCTCATCAGAGATTGTGCCTTATAAGAACCATTCATTATCATTGTTAACTTAAACAGGGCTTTGTTTTTAAACAAAAACCTGTTCAAGCAATTATTTAAAATTGCTTGCCTAAAAACAGAATAACTTGGATGTTAATACTTGACGTAGTGTTTCAATTGTCATGAAGGTGACTGGGTATGGTGCCTTTTGTTTATGTTTGTTTGAAACTGCTTTTGGAAACCCACCGAAAGTCATAGGCCCTAGAATCAGCCAAAACAATACCAGGTTAAACATGGAAGTTTATAAAAACCTATTAAATAACCTTAAGGTTATTAACTATTTTAAACTGTTGTGATTTGGTAGTTCACAGAATCTTACGAAAGGTAGTGAGCTTTGGCAAAAACTGCATTGCTCAATTCATAACGAGCGTGTAGAAGAATTAAAATATCACAGATATACTTTTACAGGTGCTGCGGTTCTTGAATTACGTTGTAAAGAGGGCTGAAACAACAACACTTTTGTAAAACGTACGTAACTAATTAACAGCAATGAATTAAGCAAGTTTGCAAAGTACACCAGGCACAAAAAGAAACTCGTCAGTTATATTCATCCTTGCTGTTCAATAACTTGATAATTTTGGATTATTCTGAAATATACATTTTGTTAAATGAACTTTTCTTTCTCATTTGACACCCTGTTCGTGAACATTGAGCAAGAATTGACCAAGATATGCGCATCCAAACTCTCAAACCCCAAAATGAAAAGTTGCAATTTTAACGATTCAATTGTGCCTGTTACACAGTGTGCTTTATTGATTGGCCCGTGGTGCTTGTGTGCAATACAACGATGCGTTCCCATTGAAAATCGTTGAAAATGCAACTTTTGATTTTGGGGTTTGAGGCTTTGTAGGCGCATATATTGGTCAATTCTTGTTCGTTTTTCACGAACAGGGTGTCAAATAAAAAAGCAAAGTCCAATTTACAAAATGTATATTTCAGAATAATCCAAAATTATCAAGTTACTGAACAGCAAGGATGAATATAACTGACGAGTTTCTTTTTGTGCCTGGTGTATACGATTTGTAGAATGAACTTTTGCAAAACATCAAAGTGTTAATTTTCAATAATATATTGACCTAGATAATGAAAATCGATTTTTAGGTTGCTTCGACCAACAATACCTCGTCTACCCTTAAGGAAAAAAAAACATTTGTGGCAACAATAAGCCTTGCATTGAAAGTCATGGTTAAAGTGTGTTGAGTACCACCCCAAAGTTTCTCTACATACACCCCCACTACCCACCTCACACACATCTGCACCCACTCCACCCCATAGGCCTACATGTACATGATATTACATAATAATATATAGCATAGCTATACATTTAGGTATAGCGCTTAATTATGACAAATATGGTTAGTATATAGGCCTACATGTCAAATTAAAAACAAACCCGAACACAAGTCTTAAGGGTGTAATGAAAATGGCAACCCGCGATGGGGGGGGGGGGGGGGGGGGGTAGGTCATACAAAATTCACCTGGAGATAGGAGGGACAGAAGATTAAAATCCCCTATAATAACACTGACGCTAATTGTTTTTAGGTTTGGACCGTGGATTTTCCCATGGACCTCAAGCGTGCGTCTCTTAATACGGACTAACCTAGGTAAACAAACAAACAGACAGACAAAATGGTTTTCATAATCATGGAATCCATATAAATTGAAATTGCAGGCTATCACGGGAGCAAATTTTTAAAATTCACCTCATTTACCAGAAAACCCAATCGGGAATTTGGGCTACAAATCGCTGGTCGGGCAATCTTTGCTTTTCAATGGAAAATTGCCCTGGATGACAACAATGAAAATATCGACTATTTCTGCTAGTTGCTCACGAGAAAAAAGTACTGAGTTTGACATTTTCGGAGCATGAAGGGAAAAAGGGTAAAATAAAAACGGCAATTCTGACAAAACTATAATAATATAGACCCACACGATGTGCCTTACAGAGGTGGGAAATATCTTTCTTTAGCAAACTATATTAGTTTGAGACGCTAAAAAATCAATTCCGTAAAAAGCTCGCGGGCGAACTCAAGGCCTATAAAAATCAAAATATCACACTAAAAGACACAATTTGATGCTTAATTTTAACACCAGGATTTAAACAAAATGTATATCCAAGCACCAAGTTTTTAACTGACATTACTGAAGAAAAAAAAATATTGCTTTATATTTGACCGAGAAAATTAATTTCATAGCAAAAAGGTGTATCTCTGAATTGTGCTGATTTTAACATGTATCGATCGACTTTTAGCGCGACTAAGCATTTCTAAAGAATCGGTTGTCCAGGTATAGCTGACTGTGTATTACTTGATGGCATATTACGTGCAAGGTTGAAGCCTACAATCATTAATTTTGTGTATTTAATGATTGATTTCTTTTGTTGAAACTTGTGTTTTTTTAATGTGAACTGGTGTCGAAAGCTCGCGTTACTAGTTAGCATTAATAGTTTAAAACTTCATACAAAATTGGTACATGTTTTGAACATCTGTGGATAAGTAGACATTGCAATCAAAAAATTCAAAATGAATCGCATAGCCTATTTTATTTTGCATCACGTATGAAAATTTTATTTTATTCGGTTGACTGGTTTCGAAGAAATTAACGATTACATAATGCGAGCATCAATGGAGTTCATTTCAAGTTTAATCAAGTTTAATCAAGAATCGCTTTTTTTCATATTCGCTCACCGATTCCTTGAAGTTTATGTATCTCATTCAAATTTTATAATCAGACGGTGTTATTCATGTTTACACTGAAGATGAATAACAGTTTGTCCGAGAAAACTTTCACTTCTGCAATTGGAAGCTTTCCAACTTTAATGCTTTAGGTTGCACCGTGCAAATATGTTACATTTTAACAAGTTTTTTCAAGTGCTTACAACTACGTGTGATTTCGGATACCATGTAACATTAATGTTGAAGTTTTAAAATATTTTAACTTTGCATTACAGTTACTTGGAAACATTCCAAAAAGATTAATGTGTGAGAATTTTTAAAGTCAGCTAGAATGCTTTTGTAATTAATCTTTATGCAACATTTATATCAACATTAACAAAAAAAGATATTTACAAGTACTGATCATCATCTTACAAGCTTTGATTTTCAATAGCTTGCACGGCATGCAGGTTTTCAAATTTGAAAAAAAAAACCACCTTAATAAATGTTTTGCAAAAAACAGATTGTTTAAAAAGAACGAAACGGATTTCACCGAACAAAATATGAAGCCCATTGACAGTTTGATGAATTGTGATGAATGATCTGTCTTTCAAACTTGGAATGAAGTGAATTGACGCATGCGTTATGTAATCGGTTATTTCTTCGCAATCAGTCAACCGAATCCAGTAAAATTAGCCTATAAGATGCAGAGTAAAATGTGCTATACGTTGGTTTTTAGATTTTTGGATTTTGATGCCTATTTCTCGACTTACGTCCAATTTCATTCCACTGGTAATTTTTTCTGGGACACCCTGTATTATTGACAATTCATGTTTTTGAACATTTGAGATTATTAAATATGTGATGTATTATTAGCAATCTGTACAGCAATTGAGCAATTGAATAATATATTGAGTTTAAAGATATAATCTTATTTAATTGGATATTGATTACTAGTTGTGAGATTGAAATATGAATATGGAATATGAATATGGAATGTAAATATTAAATTATTGTTTGAATATATTTCATCATACAGGGTTCAAAAGAAATAACTCCCCCCCTAAAATTACAAAACATTTCTGTGCATAACTTGACATACATTTTCTTGATTTGAAAAATTCAAAAAGCTGTGAATAGAGGAATCGTTTTACAACCCTCCCAAATTTGTTTAATTTGCAAAAACAATATTTTTGGTCAAAAATAATCACATTTTCCAAAAATGATGCTTTCTGAAAAAGTTGCACTTAACGACATTATGTGCAAAACGTTCTCGATATTAATGTTAAGGTTGATTTAATTCTTGTTTTTTTCCTTCACCTTTCTGTCTCTGATCCTTCAGGCACCCATGCAACCATAATTCAGTGCAAAACAAAGATTTGTTGAACTTAATTTTGACTTAAAATGAGATTTTCTTTGAAGTTTTAAACAGCGGTTGTTTCAAAAATGGTAAAATCACTAGGAAAGAGAAATGAGCTCTCCACGCATACATTTGATAAAAAGGGTGAACATTTACCTGTATTGGGTCGGTTGAAGCATTTTGTATTTTGATTTAAAATGATGACTTTCTTGGATAAATGTGTAACACTCATGATGTGGCCACAAGAGATTGGCTGCATGCAGTTAATTGGCTGGATGCTGACTTACAACCTCCAATCTCTGTTGGCTATTTCTCCTTTTCATGTACGCCTTTATTCAAGAGAGCCGTTGCTATAGATCTTTGCAACTGTTTCAGTCTACTTTGAAAATAAATTTTTCATCTCTTCTAGCCAACGAAAGAAATAAGCATCACACTACAAACCTTATTTCTACTCCTATAGTGATTTTACCAATTTTAAAACACCGACTGAAAATCCCATTCATGTCAAAATTCATGTCAATGAATCATTGTTTTATACTGAAAGATGATTGCATGGGTGACTGAGTAATTGGATACATAAAATTTAAGAAAATAAACTAACAATTAAATCATTCAAAACATTGATCACGTTGATATCGAGAACGTTTTTGTACATTACATGTATAGGATGTTGAAAAGTGCAACTTTTTCTGAAAGCATCATTTTTGGAAAATGTGATAATTTATGACCAACAAAAATTATTTTCAAAAAAGAAGAAAATTGGGAGGGTAGCAAAAAGATTCCTCTATTCACAGGTTTTTAAATTTTTCAAATCAACCAAATGCATGTCAAGTTATGCAAAGAAATGTTTTGTAATTTTAGGGGGAGTTATTTCTTTTGAACCCTGTAGTATAGTGTATATCATTTTGTGTCTAGTATTCTACTGTTTCATTATATTGTGGTCTGAAGAACACTCTTAGTCACTTTTGCACCCCGTGTATGTGACAGTCTTTTTGATCTATTCAGACATGTCTGAAAGAAGCTAAAAATTATCTATCAATATCAATAAAATATAAGTAATAAAATCGCCATAACTCTTGAACGCGTTGTTTCATTTTCGTGATATTTTCAGTGATGTTAAGAAAATCCTATATACCTATTATGCATGACCTAATTAGCAAAATTGTTATTTATTATGAATATAAATATATTTTAAATGTCAAAACCCTAGAATATACACATTTGACTGATCATCAATTATATACATATATATGTTACTCTTAACTGCGACAAAAATATATAAATCCCTATACTCCGCTATCTTAGGTGTCATCTGAAATGTATAAGTATTAAAAAGGAACAAAAATCTTCGACACTGCGACTCGAACTCAAGATCTGAGAATCATAACACAATTCGCATATAAACTGCTCAAATAAAGAAAGTCCGCAGTCATGTAACCCGTCCTACACCAAACCCTGATCTTGTTATGACAATTTGATTGAAACGGTCGTATTTAGAATCTTGTTAGCTACAATTTGATACCAAATTTGCTGCCGAAAACTCTAAATTCACAGAGATTGATACCAGTTTATGAAATTTGGTGCATTTTCAAAAGTTGCAAATTAAAAACGGACCACGCGGACCTGTAGAGGAGAATGGCAGAGCGCGACCATTGACATAGCCCGAAACAATCGCTAGGGTATATCGATCGCATAGTATTCTTCAGTAAAGCACTGAAGCAATCCATGCGTTTTAAATGAACAATTGAATAAAGCGCGCACTTGGGATAGTCGACATGGGCCCATCGTGGGCAAGCAAGCTTGACCATATTGCCACGCTAAGCAGTTTCGACCGCGTGCTTCATTTTGATTTGCAACTTTTGAAAATGCACAAAATTCCATAAACTGGTGTCAGTCTTTGTCACTTTTGAGTGTTTGGTAGCAAATTTGGTATCAAATTGGAGCTAACAAGATTCTGAACACGACCGTATCAATTGTCATAACGAGATCAGGTTTTGGTGTAGGGCGGATTACATGACTGCGGACTTTCTTTATTTGAGCGGTTTACTATGCTGTAGTAGTAGACGATGTTATATACTTAGGCGTATTCAGTTAGGTGAAGGATAACAAGAGTGACGTAATTCGCGGTCTTTGACCGTGCTAATTTGGCTTAAATTTAGAAATAATAGCTTACGGACATGTTGTAGACAAATAGAGATAAGATGCAGATAAAAAAGTCACATAAAAACAACAACAATATAAGCTTATTTTCATTCAAACATTAATACAAAAATCTTACCCTAGGCCTATTGAAGTAAAAATAAATAAAAATAAAATTAAAAAAAAGATAAAAATGCTGTTACCCGGAAGTGAACCCATGTCCTCGGATTGCCAGCCCCTGATGATCACCACTTGGCTACTTAGGGAGATCTGCCATTCCATTGAAATAATACACATAACAACAAAGCTGCATTTTGCAGAAAACTCCATTGAAAGTGAATAACCAGATCAAAAGATATGAGCAATTACAGATTTTCCAAAACATCAGGAAACAAAGGGAATTATTTCCTTTGTTTGGTTATATCAAAATTTTCGAGTTCCGACTGATTTTGCTTGATCGCATCACATTTATGTTGCTAGACACGATCGTATTGTGGCTCTTATTAGGGAGGAAATTATGTAACTACACCCCCCAGTTTGATATTTTCAGTGACCAACCCATAACAGGCGACTTTCGTGGTACTCAATCTGATTTCCAATACATCCATCACAGAAAACCCGACCTCCTTATTTGTGACCATGCAAGCTTTTATTGTTGAAATATCTTGCCCATTTGATGTTTTTGCTAACACATGTTATAACACCAAATTCAATGTATACCAACCGCTCAAGGTTAAATACCACTATTTATGTATTACACGGGTTTCAATGGGAATATGGCTAATTTCGGGTGGAATTCCTCATATTCAGAACTCTCACAGTTAAATGCCACTAATATCAGCAAGTGAAACTATATGATTTAGATGCCAAATGATCAAAGACTCAACATAGGTTGACCTGAGACTTTTCTTGTTTTAACGCACTGAACCGTAAACTCGAAGTTGAAAGTTACAATATGGTAGGGCGAATATTTACTACAAACCGAAGCTATTTTGGCTATATAACTTGATCAATTTCAGCGATTTCAAGGTGCCATGCAAACAAATAGTTGCTCGTCATATTTCCATGTATCGCCCAGGCCTATTAGTGGTATGTAACCTGAGAGTACTAAATTAAGAGAAGCGCTACATCGATCGCTAAAGTTGGGACAGTGTGAGCTCGATACCTGTATAAGAGTCTGTTCGTCACGCCACAAATCCTGAAAGGTGATTATGAATATGTAATGATATGAATGAGCTAAATGTGACGTAGCTACGAAAAGGCGCTGTTATTGGATGTATGTGGTTCATTTTCCTATGAGTTGTTGTTGTTGTTGTTTTAAATGTTTGTTTTTTGTCTTTTATATGAACGCACCGCCAATTAAGGCGTGTGCCACTGATTTAAAAGCGTCCGTTCAAATAAATAAATAAAATAAATCAAATAAAATATGCCCACATTGTTGTTGTTGGGCAGACGTCACGATCTGCGAACGGTACAAAAGGTGACTAATAGAAATATATTACGGCTCTTGGCAGCAGACAGATTGCGCTGTTCTCTGACCCTGAGTGTTTGTCACGTAGACATACCGTGACCTGGGAAACATGTACAAAGCAGGGGATGCGACTGTGCCACATGTTATTGTCTTCGGAATCGGTATAGGCAATTTGTACAGAGTGCCGCTAGCCTGATGTAACCTATATATGCACAAAAGTGCTCCAATCTCGGGTAAAATGCCATGAATGTAAAAAATTGACATTTGCAATACATGTTTTAACAAGAACGTTTCTGGAAAACTGCATGACGAGTAAAAGATCAATGATTCACAGACACCCTGTATGATGACTGTTTCGCTGTTTTTGCTTCAACCTAGGGATATATTTGGAAATTCGTATCTGCAGCCTGTCCTAGCACGATCAGATCAGATTAAGATTGATTTAGGGTTAGTTCACACACATTTCAATGGACAATCTCCGTGTATGGATATCACGTTTAAATTTGGTCAACTTTTAACACATCGCTGTAGCTTTATTATAATGATTTGTTACAAACAAAAGGGATCATAATAATAATTAGACTTTCCTTCGTATGTTCATTATCCTTGACTGTCTTTAACATAATGTGAAATGGACAAATTGTTTGCATTTTCAACGATGTATCACGTATTTAGCCAGTTTTAAAGATTTTGCACGTGCGAAATCAACGTAGATACGTCGTTGAAAGTGCACAAAATATGTCCATTTCACAATATGTTAAAGACGGTCAAGGATAATGAACATACGAAAGAAAGTCTAATTATTATTATGATCCTTTGTTTGTGACAAATCACTATAATAAAGGTACAGCGATGTGTTAAAAATTGACTAAATTTATACACGATGTTCATACGCAGAAATTGTCCATTGAAATGTGTGTGATACTTTCCGTATGAAAAATGACATTGCGATTTCACATTTTGGACTCCAACGTAGCATTAAAACGTACGAGCCACGTTGAAATATGCTGATTTTACCTCGTGTCGAGGTAAGGGACACGTAGAGAACGAGTGTTTCCCTACGAATGTATCCCCGGGGTGGTGAATTATTATAGCAGTTATTGTTAACTACATGTATGCACACAACACAGGGGCACTCACAATAGGCAATTGAACCCTACTGGTAGTGCTGTGCTGTAGATATAGGAGATGAACTAGTTAGCTTCATATATGAAAAAAGTATAAAAGCTATGATTTTAGTACTTGCTCTAGATGTTTCAATTACTTATTTTTTTCAAAATATCTGAATTTTCAACCCGGTACAAGCTTTAATAACGGGGGACCATACATTTGTATAAGAAAGAAATATACCATCTATATCCAAACTCCCGTGTTATTCCAATGCACATTTTGCTTCACTGGGCTGCCCTGGCTTGGTCGCATTTGCAAGAGGGATGGCACGAAACCGCAATAGGTACACATTTAGTACTTTCTGTCAATCAAGTATGGTTTATTCTCTACATGTCAATTTTTAAATCATTAGCATAGTCCTTATAATAACGGGGGACCGCCTTGATGAGTAAATGACAGCAAACCAGGACAAATACCCCAAAACTCAGTCAGTGGGGCTCCGCCCGTACATTTCAATAGCGTCTTTATCGATTGGATTAGTCCACCGTAGCGGACAATTCGATCGCTCATTTGATTAATATTATCACGTGGTAATAAATGTGTGTTGGACAATCTAACAGCCTGTCTTGGCAATTAGAAAATACTGTTGTGACACAATGCTTACATCAACGTCAAGGGCGTAGTCTAAGTTCTTAAATGGCGTTTGATCTGTTCAATGTGCTTGTTTTAATCTCGATATATGTTTAGTTAACAACAAAAGGGTAAAATCACATTTACACTTACAGGATTGATGGGATTAATTATAGGTTTAGGCCTTTTAGCACCCCATATCCATTTTCTTTCCAGTGCTGATCAATCTTTCCTTTAAACTGATTTGTAGTATTGACTCCAACAAATTCCACACATCTACCACTCGCTGGGAGAAGAAGAACGTCCTCAAATTCAAACCTTTCTTCAGCTGCCTTTTGAAGAGTTTGAATTTGTGACCTCTGGTGCCTGTGTTATGAGACATGGTGAAAATCTGATCTGGGTGGATATCTTCCAAGCCGTTGAGAATTTTGAAGACCTCGATCAAGTCACCTCTCAGTCGCCTAATCTCCAAGGGATACAGGTTCAGTTCTTCAAGTCTTTCTTGGTAGGGCTTCTCCCTCAGGCTTGGAACCAGTTTGGTAGCTCTTCTCTGGATCTTCTCAATGGCTTTGATGTCTTTTACCAGGTAGGGGTTCCATGCCTGCACACAGTATTCTACGTGTGGGCGAATGTATGCCTTATACAAGATAGGGAAGCTCTCCTTGTCAATGTGCTTGAAAGTTCTCTTAATAATCCTCAGGCTAGTCATAGCTTTGTTGGCTGCCTTTGTGCATTGCAGACTTGGTGTGCAATCGTCTGTAATGTATACACCTAGATCTTTCTCCTCTTTAGCTGTCATGATTTCTTCTTCCCCTAGAACATAGCTTCTCTCATTGTTGTTGATTCCCATGTGCATGCACTTGCATTTGGAGGCATTAAACCGGAGGAGCCACGTATCTGACCAATCTTTGAGATGGTTTAGGTCTTCCTGGATATCATCACCTCCTTTAGAGTTGTACTTCTGGACCCTGTTGTAAAGCTTTGTGTCATCAGCAAACATCTTTGTTTTGGACGATACCACTTCTGGCAAATCATTGACATACAGGACGAAAAGGATTGGTCCCAATACTAAGCCCTGCGGTACGCCGCTTAGGACATCAGCCCACTCTGACAAGCCTTTCCTTACTCCAACTTGTTGTTTCCTGTCTTGTAGGAAAGCTGCAATCCATTCAAGGATTTTGCCGGAGATACCATAGGCTCTCAGCTTTGACAACAGCCTTTTGTGACGGACTGTGTCAAAGGCTTTTGAGTAATCAAGGTAGATAACATCAACTCCAAATCCTTCATCTAAGCTGTCTGTCACATCTTCCAAGGTGGTGAGCAAATAAGACATGCATGATCTTCCACTGGTGAAACCATGTTGATCCTCTGAAAGAAGGTTGTTCTGGTTTACATGCTTGAGTATAGCATCCCTCAGTAGTGACTCCATGATCTTGCAGGGTACACAGGTAAGACTGACTGGTCTGTAATTACCTGCCTGACTCTTCGACCCCTTCTTAAATATTGGGGACACTCTTGCTTGCTTCCAGTCATCTGGGATGTTACCCTCCTCCAGCGATTTTGTGAAGATCTTGAACAGGGGTACTGCCATCTCACTCTTGCATTCTTTCAAAACATAAGAATGTACTTGGTCTATTCCAGGTGATTTGTCTTCCTTCAATGCATGTAACTTCTTCTCAACATCATCTACAATAAATGCCGCCCCACATAATTTTTCAATGCCGGGGCACCTGTCTGGTGATGTTGGCACATCTCCATCAGGTTCATTGGTAAACACGCTCTTGAAGAAGTTGTTTAAGACATTTGCTGTTTCCTGATCTGTTTTTGTCAGCTCACCTTTCTCGTCTTCAAGTTGTGAAACTCCTGCTTTCACCTTCTGCTTGGCTCTAACGTAGCTGTAGAAAGCCTTGGGTTTCTTTTTGAAACTCTTCATTATCTTCTTTTCATACTCCACCTGTGCTCTTCTGACTCTCTTTTTGGTCTTGTTGCTCTGCTTCCTGTACTCAGCGTAGTCTTTGTACTGCAGGGTCTTTCTGTATTTCTGGTACATGTTGTGCTTCTTCTTGATTGATCGTTTAACACCCGACTTTAGCCACGGGGGCTTTTTGCTTCTCTTCTTCCTTAGGGGAACATGATCCTCGATGGTTTTCTTGTACTCGTCGTTGAAGATATTCCATGCATTATTACAACTTGTGCCATGAAGAATGTCTTCCCAGTCAATTTCACTAAAGTGACTCTTGATCTTGTTGTAGTCCCCTTTGCTGTAGTTGTAACTCTTGGTGTTGTTATTCACTTCTTGAAAATTGGACCTTGTCTCATACTCCCAGTGCAGCCCGTCGTGGTCACTGCTTCCAAGCGGCGCTAGATGATTTATAATGCTAACCATCTGCTCATCTCTGGAAAGGACTAGATCCAACATCGATGGTTTCTGACCAATTCTCCTCCTAGTTAGTTTTTCTACATGTTGCACCAGGTACTCGTCTTGTGTGACATCATAAAACTTCCTCGCTTCTGCTGGGTTTGGACCACTGCCAACAGTGCCCTGGATCCAGTTGATCTCTGGGTAGTTGAAATCTCCATGATTAGAAGATGTGTAACATTCTTCACTTTGGCAGTGTATATCAGCTGATCGTAAAGCTTCCGACTGTTTTGCTCCGTACTGTTGGGACTTCGGTAGCAGAGTCCAACTAGCAAGTTGTCTTGCCTTTCCAACTTGATCAGACACCAGACTGAGGTATTGAAATCATTGTCCATCTCTTGACATGCAACTGCTGATAGAGACTCATGAATATAAAGAATAACCCCGCCTCCTGTACCGGTAGGTGAGTCCTTGTCTATTCGGAACATAGCATAATTCTCAAAGGTAACTTCACTATCCATGATAGTCGCGTTGCACCATGTCTCCGTTATTCCAATTACATCAGGATGTAAGTCGTCAATTATTGCTTCAAGCTCTGTCCTCTTGTTCACCAAGCTCTGGGCATTAGTGCAATAGCAGGTGATCTTTCTTGTACTTTTGGAATCATCAGTGGATGTCCCCTCTTTGTAAATCTCTTCCTCTGTGCTATCATACTTAATTTCTTCTTGTGTCTTGTCTACTTCATCTCTGTCTACTTCATTCCTAGGATCAATGGACCGGAAGTCTGACCCATCATTATCTGAATCCTCATACTTATTTTCCTCATGTGTCTTGTCTACTTCATCTCTGTCTACTTCCTTCCTAGGACCAATGGACCGGAAGTCCGACCCATCACTGTCTGAAGTACAACTTGTATAGTGATCATCATCTTCTTCGGGTCTATACTCATTAGACACGTCTCCCACACTCGGTCTATAACTATTAGACCGATCTTCTTGACTACTACTACCACTAGTTGTAGAGTCGTCATCATGACTAATACCACTTGTACTAGACTCATCTTCGTCTTGTGAATTACACACCTCTCTATTAGATCTGTAACTGTAAGTTAGTCCACCATCTTGACTAACTCTTGTAGACTCATCATCATCTCTAGGCCTATGATTTTTTATTGACCTTGCATCTTCACTTTGTCCAAAACTTATGGACTTCTCATCACATGATCTATCACTTGTCCGTGCATCAGCTCTAGATGATCTGTGGCTTTCAGATCCCAACTTACTGTACTTGCTGTCATGCTTCTTGGCATCAGCTGTATTGTGTCTAATTCTTTTAGACTCATCTCTTGGTGCGACGTACGTGCTTGGTGCTGACGTGCTAAGTGCATGTGTGCTGTGCGTTGTTGTGTTACTTCAATTAAACTTCCTCCTCTCCTTCTCCTTGTCTCCTTCCACCTCCACGAAAGGGCTGGTCGCTTTTAACGATCCTCCGATTTCTGATGACTAACTCACTTTCACCTTGTTCTTTTCTGTTGTTCAGATCTACACGAAGCTTTCTATTTTGCACTCTTTCCTGGTAAGTTAGATCCGGGGTGATATATACAATACTCATGGCTTCGTCATCAATTTGTCTCAGTTTCTTGGCATTTGACAAGGCTTTCTTCTTCACATACTCGTCACTAACAGTAACTTTCAGTAGTCGTGGTCTCTTGTTGGTGTTGTTCGATTTCTTCCCTAGTCTAACAGGCTGGGTGACTCCTGCGTCCGTAACTTCCAGTTGATCCAGAATATCAGTCACTTGCTTCGCATCATATGCTTTCCTATCTTCACTCTGTGTACTACTGGACTCTGGTATGTTGTGTACTATCAGGTTGCATTGCCTGTTATTCCTCTCTCTCTGCTCCTCTAAGTAGTGCGAAACCTTCTCCTCAATCATTTCTTCTAATCTTTCTTCCCTGTTGATAGTAGCTTGCTCAAGTTTCCTAAACCCTTCAATCATTACATCAAGCTTCTTCTTCACTTCCATCATCTCATCTGTTTGTTTACCTGGACTACCACGTAGGCCCCTACCTTGAACGAAACAGGTCACCGCTGGAATGCATGCATCACAAAACCACATGAGGTTAGCCTGGTATTTACTTTTCTTGGTTAGTAATTTGTACTCTGTCTGATTGAAGCCTGCACACATTGTGCCACTTTTACTAGGAAAGTGGGCTGTACATGTAAATCAATGATACATGTAGCACCAAGTTTATCAAGAGTTCCTTCGTGGAATCAAAAGGATGCATCAATTACACAACAATACAAAATTGTCTTTACTGTTTTTTTATTTGTTTTTACTGTTTATCACGATGCAGGTATAATGATTTTTCTCTTTTCCCACTTAAAACAGATTAAAAGATAAATAAATATTTCACATTCTGCTGTAAAATTAAATACATGTGCATGTCAATAATTTTTATCATGGTAAATACTGTTCTTTTTGTCACTCAAACATGTTAAAAGACAAACAAATATTGCACACTTATAGGTTAATGAACTCGTATTACTTGTTGGTAGAGAAATTAGACAAGATAATGCACGCGCGCTGATCATGTTGATTAGTATTTTGCACGAGCCCCGAAGCCGGGGAGTGCATTAGACGCATCAACATCAGCTATCATTGATTTACATGTACAGCCTCTTCCCTAGTAAAAGTGGCACAATTATGATTTTACCCTTTCGTAGTTAACTAACCATATCTCGAGATTAAAACAAGCAAATTGAACAGAACACACGGTATTTGAGAGCTAAGACTCTTCCCTTGACATTGATGTAAGCATCATGTCACAACGATATTTTCTCATTGCCAAAGAGGGTGCTTTTTACTTGCACAACTTTTTTGAGACAGGCTGTATAATGGTTTAGTACTGCATATCTCGGTTTAATCTTCACTAAGCGGGTTTATGACTGGAAATGTCACGGTGAATTTGCCATGGACATAAGTGCAATATGTTTGTCAAAAAGGGGAGAGGGGCAAGCATTTTTTGGCAGGGGCGGCGTTAGGGGGACATTTGCCCCCTCAAATATTTGTCTTGCCCTCTCGAAGATTTTATGGTAATCTAATCTTCCATTTTCTTAAATTATCTTGGGAGTTCTATGCGAACATCTTGAACAAAAGGTGGAAACCCCGAAGACTATAGGCCTAGAATAAAAATGGCAGGCTCCCGATACATTCCCTCATTTCAAATATATAGTTTTGGTTTCTCTTTTGTTCAGAAACCAAAAATCAAGGGATTAAAAAGTAGAGCTGATCTGATCTGCAATCATAACACTATTATGCTGGGAGGACACAGTATAGGGTATATAACCAGAAGTATACAATAGCCTATTGTGCTAACATAATTATTATCATGATTGATATCGGAAATCTATCCGCGGACGACAGTTGATGCTCTCTGTCGAAGGTAGGTGGCATATTACACTCACGAGTTCTAGGCCTAGAAATCATATACCGGGTACATGCGCGTATACTGAAGGATGGGGTGGGGTGGGGAATTTGTTTGTTTGTATGAAACATAAACGATGCATGGAGATGATTTGATTATGAATTAGTTTATTATCCCCAGGAAGCACAACCCATACCTCTTTAAGAGGGGCTCCCTCCCTATATAACCACCTCTTTCCTAAATTACCCCTTTCCCCTCCTCCTCCCCTACATTCGATATCTTCATCTCGAGCTCTCCTCCCCTTCTCTTTCACTTCCAATGCTCTCTCTCATATGTTTCTCTCTCTCCCGGCCCATATCCCCCTTGCCCTCCAAACCCCCCCCACACACACACACCCCAATCTCTTCTCCCCTCTATCTTCCACTTTTTGCAGTAAAAATTGCTTCAGTAAAAGTCATTAGGTTATTAGAGGTCATATAATGGCCTTCCATCGATTCTGGTATACATGGGATTAAGGACATGAATCGATTTTGTTTATAGCACCTATACAATTACAGTAGTGGCCCTTTTGTAATGTCGAATGCAAATATTTCGATGGTCTATATATTTTCACAGTGAAATCAGCTTAGGCTATTTCGTAGTCTCAAGCCAATGCTTTCAAACTAAATCAATGCTTTCAAATGTAGACTGTTTTGTTCGACTTCTCTGCTCGTGAATATTGCACTGCGAAATTTAAACATTTCTTTTGTATACTTAGATCAGGTAACTCGAAAATCCTGTAATTTTATTCGTCACACCACTTATAAGAATCTGAAACCAAAACCGAAACTACCTGTCACAAATGTTTAGTTTTAAACAAAAGGTAGAAACAAAGAGTTCGATATCTTGTGATTCAAGTGGTTAGGCAGGACAATAGGAAACCACGTGACCAAAACCAAAACCAAAACTAAAACTATATATTTGAAATGAGGCATTGCTCGGACCGATATACCATGCACGATGCAGTCAAAATCGATATTATGTATTGTGCGCAGCACTGTACACGTATTGCTGTATTTATCTTATATATACGTCTAGCCCTTTTCTATTCACTGATTATCCATTGGGTATTTCTTTTGTTCAAGGTTCGTTGCACCGACCATTACCTAGAGTATGGCTGGTGGCTAGCTGTCCAGAGACCATTATCAACACAATAGCTCAAGATAACTGTCTTGGGCAGCGAGCTGAACAAAGGAAATACTAGGACATTCTAGAAACACTATGGAAAGGTTCACAACATGCATGTAGAATCTGAGTTAGTTTGGTAGTCTTACGGAACAAATGCATTTACAGCTCGATTTATATGCAAATGTTACATGGCAAGAGAAATGATAGAGGGCTACAGTTACTGCAGTTCGCATAACAGTAATATTTTATATAATACCACTGGTGCTCAATTAAAAAACATGCAAATTAAAACTTAATTAGCACACCGAAGCTAATTATTCATAAATAGAAAAGTAACTGTTTCGTTGAATGTATACTCAGTACATGTATATAAACTTGCCATTAGGTCTTTAGAAGGGAATCTGTCTTTATCCTTACCCAACCCAAAAACGCACACCGTTCCATGCAAATTAGCTACTAGGCAAGAACCCCCGGGATACTACCCGACCAGGGGAGCTTCGCAACTACTCTGCGGTACTCATTACAAGTCAAGAGGCTGGGGGTACAAAGCCTTACTGTGACCTACCCATAAAGGGGAGTACCAATGAGCACTGCGTTGATGGGTTTTACAAATATGTGCTTAATCACATTTTTCAAAGATATAAATGTCATGGTGTTGAAACCGATCGTAGTCCAAACGTTGATAACTTTTTTACCATTTGCATTATTCATTAATCATTTAAATAACAATGGTCACGGGGCGAATACACTCCAGCGGATTAACTATGCAAGTTAATAACCTATACCAAACCACTTCAAATACAGATCAATTCTGTATTGATTTGATAATGCTGGCGTCTGAGGTATTAGTGTTTTTAATTCAAGAAACTAAATTTTGACATTAAATTTCTTTTTAAACTATTATATCTACATATTTTGATACAAACAATTTAATTTTGCTCGCCGTATATGCAAGATAAACGGTTCAAAACAGACCATTACCAAAAATAATGAGCGTGTTGTTCATGACTGGCTCAATGTTAGTTGGTTTGAGGTTTCGATCCTTATCGGGGTCTCAACCTCAAACCAACTAACATCTCACCAGTCATGAACAACACGCCCATTATTTCTGATAATGGTCTGTTTCTCACCCTTTATCTAATAACTACCTGATAAATGTTGGAGTTGCGTATACACCTATCCGACTTCGCCATTACTGCGGTGTCCCCGATGTAAAACTGCGGTGTCCCGAGGTCGGGGTTCCATCCATTATTTATTTTGTGCTATATAGTATTGTACCGGGAATTGTACACAACAGTGATATTCAATACACAATCATGAGTATTGAATTACGAATTAAATCTCCCGCTCTGGTACATCTGTGTTGCCGTCAATAGAGGGCCAAATACAGCAAACGCTTCTCGGATTGGTGTATAGCTATTATGCTTAAAATTTAATTTGGCTACCAATAACTATGTGGTCCAATGGATTAGCGCGACGGACTTGAGTATTCAGTATGAAGTCGCGGCGTGGATTCGAGGCGCACCACTGCCGAACTTATCATAAATATCATGTTAGGGAAATGGGATTGGGCGAATTTATGTATGACGTAGGGAGGAGTGACCCCGGGCTGATTGCATGCAAAAAAAAAAAAAAATGATGACTGACTATAGGCCATATCGCCACCACAAGAGTGTTGGCTAAGTATGTGGCCTCATGCGATGTATACCTACGAAAAACCGTACGTATTAATGTACATAAAAACGTACGGTCTATGTCAGCGTTTGGAAAATCGCAATCTCTTTATTTATGATGTACGTATAGAAAAACAAGTACAACATAGTTTATATCTGATAAGTAGTGTAAAACACTGTTCCCTCGGTGTAGCATGACTGAGACTATTTCCCATCGAATCGCGTATTTTACACTACTTCTGTCAATACCATATTGTATTAACCATATCAGTTCAGTTTCAGTTCAGTTTATTTCATCCATTCAAAATACATGTTAACATAATACAGAATAATAACTTCTTTTATAGAATAGTGCGGAACATTTTAAATTATATGACAAAAGTATGAGAAACAGAGGATGAGGATGCTACCAAACGCACAGCGTGATGTTGTGGCACCATATAGTAATGTTTCAATTATACAATAAGCAAAACAACATTTAATACATTAGGAAAAAAAACCCAACAAAGACAAACAAGCCTTGTAAGTCGAGAAAATACAGGATTTATCGATGCAAAATTCAAAGTATACAATGCATATTAAATAATTTTAAAACCATATCACATCATATGAAGATATATCACATCACATCATACCATGCCATACAAGTCACATCATATCATAAAACCATATTTCAACATGGCATAATATATTGTATTATCACCATAATTATACCATAAGTATTATGATACTTTTTCATTGTCATACCAAAATATACTGTTTATACATGTATTACACATTTCAATATCATGTTTACTTTCCGTAGAATTTATTTTCATTCTTATATATTTTTCATATATAAATAAGGGTGATTTATTTAACCAAATATTAGCCAATATAATTTCCCAATTTACACTCATTGATAATTTCTCAATTTACATAACATTCCACTATATTTTACAATAATTTCAGATTTTACACCAAATCTGTGTTTATATTTAGATTCCGAGACTGCTTGTCTTTAAATCAATGTAAAATTGCATAATGTTGCCTTGCTTGAATAATTTTAAAAGTTATGAAACTTTTTTCTACATGCATGTCTGAAAAAGAATACATTACCTTTAAATCTGACATTTGTATTGGCCCACGAAATATTTTTCCCCAAAGAAATTGATTATGTAAACTTTTTCCTTTTAGTATATACCACGCTTTCAAAATATCAGGCCAAAAAGAGATCTTTTTATATATTTTATATATTTATAATCTTATAAGCAATAGGAGCAGCATATCAAAATTTTTGAACTAGTACTTTGATATGTTTTTTACCAAGTCGCATTATTATTCTCTACGATTCTAGACACCCACTTAATTTAAGGCATATATCTAGTATTCAATATTGGAGATTTTTAACTGTTATTCGTTTAACCGTTTCCCTTACTGACTTCTATAGAAAAACAATCAATCAATCAATTAATTGATTTTCTATTATTTCCATATTAAAAAACAATACATCAAATGACACCAATTAAACCCTTATGGAGGAGTAGACTGGAAAGCCTATAAGGCCTGATAAGTAGCCTACCCCTGAAAACTTATTACAATATTACAATAAATAATAGAGAAACTAAAGTAACACTAACAAGCAATAACAGAGAAAAAATAAGACACAACAAGTCTCAAAGATCGGGGATACTAGTGAGATTGTATGTAGGTATGTAATAGGTCGTGCTTAAATTTGATGCGAAAATGTTTCACAGAAGTTGATTCTTTTATTGTTTTTATAAAGAATTCCAAAGAACGGAGCCATTTTTTCTGATACCTTGGTCTGTAAAGGTTTTCTTATTATTTGTTAATTGCAAATCATTGGTATGTCTTGTTTTGTAATATTATGATTTTCTGATCGTTTCTTAAAGTATTCATTTAATGCTACAGGTAGATCGTTTATTTCATGTCTAAACATAAAAACGCCCAGTTCCAGTGTATAGGCCTACATATCATTGACGGCAAGGAGATTACTTTTAACGAATAAAGGAGCTTATGGCTTCTGTAATGAGAGTTATTTATTGTTCTTATCGCCCATTTTTGAAGTTTAACAATTTTATCTAAGTAGCATTTGTAGGTACTCCAAATAAGTATACCATAGTTTAGATAGGGTAGAATCGCTGTACAGTACAAAGTATGAAGTATTCGATACGGAATGTAATGTTTAAGTTTGTTCATCAATATTTCTTGAAATCGTTTTAGTTATGCAGTAAAAATTGAACAGGAGTTTATTCACTGTCTAGATTACATACTCAGCACCTTTGTTTACAATGGACATTTTATTGTGAAATGTCATTGTACAAGGAATACATTAAAACAATTCCACATAGCCCCCGGATGAAAAGTATTTAATTACCTTTGTAATATCACTCAAAAAACATTTTGTGAAAATTTTACATCCGAACTAAGTGCTATTAAATTTTTATGAGCTTTTTTATTTTACATGGAAAGTCTATGGGGGTGACGATTAGAAATGGACGATAATATTGAAAAACCCTCATTTTGGGCCATTTTAGACACTAAAATGCCAATAAAAAAGAATAGCACTTAGTTTGGATGTAAAATTCACACACAATGCTACCCGAGTAAGTACAAACATAACTAAATACATTTCATTCGGGGGCTATAGCAAAAACAAAAAATGTCCTATACTTTAATGGTTATGGAACAAAGGTGTCAGGTGCATTTTGAAACAACTTGCATTATATTAGTTGCGAAATAGCTAAACGTTTCTGTAACGTTGCTGTAGTATGATTGTAACCAACTTAGGTTTCCAGTTTCTGTTGTCTTTACTAAAATGCATACTGATCCATTTTACCAAATCTTCTTGCCACCTAATTCCGGTATTATTTTTTCTTTGTTCATCGCTATCCCATCCTACAAGACTGAACTTAGCTATTTCTTACACAAAGTTAAGTATTAATATTCTGTCATAAACAAAATGGTTGTATCATCTGCTAATAAATTGTGCAATTTAATTTTCTAACTCTGGATCGATACCAAATGTTATACATTTGATACTTTCATTGCTTTTGATATTCTTTGATAAATAGTATTATAATTATGTTGCAATAATAAATACAAGGTCTGATAGAGGATAGCCTTGTCTAATTCCTCTTTGAATATCAAAGCAATTAGCCAGCCTTTAATAGATGTTTTAATACAAAAACCTTTTATGATATTTTGTAATGTATAATTTCAATTGAAAACCAAAGGCAATTTTGTTCTAATCACCATGTCAAAAATGGTATTTCTATAGAGTCAAATGTTTTTTTTGAAAACCCACAATAATAAACCGAACTATCGTTATCTATCCTATTACAATATTCTATAGCATCTTCTAATGTTTTAAATCTACCCTTCATATAGCCAATCTGTTCTCCACTTGTAATATTTTTAGAACCATTTATACTATTTTGGCTAAGTCTATGTTTCAAATTTTATAATCATAATCCTGTAATGAAAATGGTCTCAAATTGCATAGAGATTGTTTTAACACCCTTTTAATACAGAAGGTATATTAATTATTCCTCTCTATTTGAGAAAAAAGATAAAGCACCTTTTCAAACCCTTCATTTAAAGAAATCAATTAATAAGTCTTTTGTCTTTAATATGACTTTCCAAGAAATCTTGTAAAATTCTGGTGTCATTTTATTACTGGGCCTACATATAGCTTTATTAGATTTAAAGACCCATTTAGTGAAATAAAATGTTAGCATATCTATGACAATAACAAACGTACCAAAATCTGAATTTAATACTTTTTACCATCGTCCGGTTGAGCAAATCACTAAATGGGCCTTTAAGTATTTGACCATTGCACATTTTACTGCTATTATAATACACCATTACATAATTGCGCCTAATCATTCGGTTGCATATGAACTGGAATTTGATTAACATAGCTAATTTCATCATTTATTCACTCCACTTATTTTTTGTTGTTGTAAATTACTATCGAGACAATCTTATTTTATTTTATACGTGATGTTTATCCAAGGGCCATTCAAGTTCGCAACTTTGGCAAAAGAAAACAATGCGGCAGAAATCGCAGTGCCCCAACGACCCATCATCCGCTGGAGCGGAGTGAGGTGGGTGAGGGGTCTGTTTGTGACCCACGAAGACGTCGCTGTTGGTTGATCTGTCTGCCGTTGGCCTACCGTCCCGGTCAGCAGCAGAGGGACAGATTTTTTGTCATCCATGTGGAAGACTACCTTCTCTGTTGCTGTCCAGGGTAAACACTTCGTAAGTCGGCTACTTCTTGCCGCAGTTAGTCCTTGAACGAGGCTTGGGCGTAAGAAGAAAGAGCTGGTTTAGATAGAGGTTTGGCAGCCATTGTCGGGCCCTTAGTTCCCAAGTTGGTTAGATATTTCTAAGGGTTGACTCCTGACTCATGTAAAGCCTTATGGAAGGACTCCTGGCCTTACCGACCATTCCATCAGAACCTGTATCTCATACATTTAATATTTTCTTCATTTTGTATTTATTCCAGATTTTATCAGCCGATTTTAATATAATGATAATGTATTCCATATGCCTATACTAGTTTCGTATACCTCTCAATTAATTATGTTTATAGTATTCCTTTACGAGCAAGATTAATTATGTATTTTTAATTTAACATTTAAAAATTTATTTAAATGTCCAATATTTATGCCCTGTTCTTATATGAATAACATCTGACAACACGAAATTTCGGCTTATTATGGCGTTAAGGGCTCAGGAATGAGCGTTTTGAGCGCTTCGACAGTATTTTTTGTGGGACATGAGAGCACATCAGACATATCGAATTGCATTCTGAATACGAAGAATGTCTTTCTGATATCAAATAATTTTCATCTTTTGAAATTCACGATATAATATAAATTTTATGACAAATTATTTAAATTTGATATTTTTCACATTTTTGATATATAACAGTCCTCGACGTACATTATTTTAAATCTAATGATATATTCTTAAAGTATATGTAGCTAGGAGGAAAAGCAGATGATCAATTGAAAATGTTGACCTTTCATATTGAAGATAATGGATTTTTCCCCCAAAAGACCAATTTTTTTAGTGTTTTGGGAAAAAAAATCCATATCTTCAATACGAAAGGTCAAAATTTTCAATTGATCGTCGGCTTTTCATCCCACCTACATACACTTTAAGTACATGTTATCCGATTTATAAAGTTTACTTCGAGTACTGTTAAATGTGACCCATCACATCGAAACAGACCACCTGGCGGCAGGAATGAAAATGGAAATTTAAACACTAGGATAAACTGCTGCTTTTTAGCTTGAAAATGACACCTTACTTGTTGAAATCAGATGCAGCAAAAATGTTTTATGAGGCAAAACAAGCTCAGAATTCTTTTTATTTTCTTTATATTTTTCCATCTTCTTTCATTGTTATCTGCCAATAAAGCAAGCCGCGAGGTTGTCTGTTTCGGTGTGATGGGTCACAAATATCAAAAATATCAATTTTTAATCATTTGTCATAAAATGTGTATTACATTGCGAATTTCAAAAAATTATTTGATATCAGAAGGACATTCTTCGAATTTCAAGATGCAATTCGACATGTCTGATGTGCTCTAATGTCCCACAATAAATACTGTCCAAAGGTTCAAACCCCACCCCTTAATACTCAAATTTGAAATCAACAAACCTAAAGAGAGAAAACTGATTTTGCCATTTTCGAATTTTTATATAACGCAGAACATCACATTAAGAAAGGCAATTTGCTTGTGCTATTACTTTCGATCTGTTTTAAAGTAATCAACCTTGAAAGGTACGTGCTTATAATTGCCTGTTTTGGCAATCAACCCTTGGACTGTTTCCAACAAAGGCTCAAAGGTAGACAGATTACCATCGGATATCACACCATTGGCATGAACAAACCATTGGTTTTCGCTCATCATAAGAGAACACACGACAATGGCTTGCTTATGCCCAGCTTTGCTAATTTGATCCGAACACAACATTACATTTGGGTTAGATTCTTCATAAAAACGCAAACTTGGTGTTTTGAAATGGCTGATTTTTGGGGACTTCCAAGAGCTTAGACTGAAAAACACGTGCGTAACATTAGATGGAATACTTTTCAGGCGAACTTTAATTATCTGATGCCCTTGCTGTTTCAGCTTATCCAACTCATCCCCGGAATGTTGAATTGCTCCGTCGGCAATCTTCTTATGTCTATCGTTGTGTGTACATACGTCGAGCCATTCCTGTCCGCAAAATGTCATGGCAGCTGCATCAAGATAGTCGGGTCCGCTGGATGGAAAACCCCAAGATAGATCAAAGACGACGTTGTTCAAGTGCGTCGGTACTGCACAAAGAAGAACCATGAGATAAATGGTACTGTTGGGTTCCACACCGAAGTCGGCGAGGGTTGCCTCAGAGTGATCGTCTTTGTGATCCTAACAACAAATTATTAAACAAGTCAAAGTCAAAGTCCAAGCATAAATAAAAGATAACGTAAACAAACATATCAACCAATCAATAGATACCTGATCTTCTTCTTTCTTTCATTTTTTTCTTTCTTTCTTTTCTTGCACAGCCGCCATCGGCGCTGTGCATTGTTTTTACCGCGTTCTTCTTTCTTCTTCTTCTTCTGTCAACATTATGATCTCAACATCATAATCAGCCAGCGTAGCCACATGCTTTCAGGCATGTTGACCATACTTGGTCAGTAGAACCGTTTGGTGGTGCCACAGATGTCACATGATCAACTTCCGGTCAAATGTCATCCACTTCCGGTCAATGGCCAAAACTTGGATTTTCACTAAAAATGCTTCTCCTCTCACATATTACATAGCATCGTGACGTCACTTACACACATGCATCATCTATAGCCAGTGTCTAAAAGTTATACCACAAAATTGTAATCAAAGGTCATTAAGGGGTCACTTCCGGTAAAAGTCTGAAAAATTTGTAAAAAATATTCAAAAAATCACTGTTTTTACAAATTACATAGCAGAGAGTCGCCATTAGCACACATGCATCGCTACTAGCCAGGGTCTTTAGGATGCCTACAGTTTTGGGGTCAAAGGTCATTAAGGGGTTACTTCCGGTCAAAAACCAAAATTATCAAAATGGTAAAAAAAAATTTATCTCAAAATGTAAACAGACCAGAGTAATATAATCATCATACATGAATCAGAGTTACCTGATGTATGCATGGTATTTTTATTTTGGGGGTCAAAGGTCATTAAGGGGTCACTTCCTGTTTTTAGCTAAATAACTTTAAGAATTTTTATCTCGACAACTAAACAAAGTAGAATTTTTTAATTAAAATTGGAACAATGCATTTTGTCGGTGTACATAAGGTTTTTTTTTTTTCATTGAGGTCAAATGTCATTAAGGGGGTCAAAAGTTCAATTATTAATTTTAAAAAAATCAAAATCCATTTATAAATTCCGATTAAGCTGGAATTCACCAGGAATATTCCTTATGACATCCTGAGCAGTATGTAATATTTTGCGGGGTCAAAGGTTATTAAGGGATCACTTCCGGTTATCAACAAAACCGCCTGGTGGCTGTGCTCGCGGTCGCAGGTGACCGCAACCAATCAGATCTCGTTTTCTTTCTTTCTTTCTTTCTTTTTGTGTTCATGGTCTATATCTAATTATTTTTCATCTTCTGTCGACCTTTTTTTTGCTCTAGCACTCACATACCTATACCGATTTTGATATAATATTGGATGATTTGAACACAATACTACAAATTTATTGGTAGAGCTATGAGTTTTAAAATATTGGACGAGACAATATTTTAAAACTTAAAAAAGAAGACCAATAAATTTGTAGTATTGGGTGAAAAAGACATCCAATTTTATCATTATTATGTTTCAGAATCTTACATCAATTTTTTATTTTTTTATTTTTTGTTCAATTAAAAAAGAATTGAGTCAAAATCAAGTATTTAACATGAATACAGTGAAAAAGAATTGAAATAAAAAAATAAGAAGAATTGGGGGGAAAATGGGGCCTACATATCCAGATTTCATTTTTTGCCCCGTTTCCGGAATTCCAGAAATGTCCGTAACATTTATCAGACTTGCTAACATCTCGAATGTATTATGTTGGAGAATATGAGCGCACGTTAATCACTAGGCTGACGGAACACAAACGTCAGTCTCTCAAGCCGCGAAACACACCATCGCGTGGAATGATGTTAAAGTGCTAGACCAGGACTCCAATTGGTTTAATCGAGGTGTAAGGGAAGCCAGCAACATCAGACGCAACCCAAGTTCACCGAATAAGGACAAAGGCCGTCACCAGCTACCACCGCTCTATGAATCTGTTCTGTCACATGACATCGTCAGCTCGTCATGTGACATCTCAGATCAATAAACCAGTCACCATCAGTTTGAAAAAGACACAGAGTCGTCGTGTCGAAAGCTCACATAAGTGAACAAATTTAGTTGTGTGTAACGGTTTAAACTCTACCAATATCTCGAATGTTACTTACATTAGGGATTCATTCACCAACATTACGACACTCCGTAACTTTCAACGCATTCATGATTTACGATCGATCAAGGGCCCTTCGTAAAGTTATCAAGTATGTTATTCACAATGTGAAATGGACTCCGGATATAACATAAACTAAAGTGCAGGCTTCAACATGTTCAACTTCAAGCAAAAGGGTTCCTAACTTAATAATTTGGACAAACCATATCACCATGTCAAGACCATCATGTCCACGACATGCATGATCATGTTGTAATGTAAGCTTACAATATCTTCCATTTCATATCCAAAACCCTAACGTGTTTGCCCCACACCCTGTCGAGTCTTATAGTAGTCCGGAAAAAAACAAATATACGAGGGGTATCAAAAAAATTTAGAAATCGCCCAGAAGTGAAAGAACTATATCAATGAAATGTTGTCCTTATGTACTAACACTATGGTGCAAAAATGGTCTCATAAGTATGTTTACTTTTTTTACAGGATCTAGATGTCACTACCTGCCTATGTAACCACATAACCAGCAATATGGTGAACATTGAGGCATGCAGCATAATTAAGTTCCATTTTAAGGGTTACAGTGCCCAGAAAATCTGTGATAAAATAAAAATTCCTTTTCCAAAAAGCGACAGTGACATATCACAATCACCACCGAAGATAACTTTCATTTCATCATCAATTTTCTAGGCACTGCTACCCTTCAAAAGCAGGATTTTAATAATGCTGCTTGCCTCAATTTTCTCAATCTCGCACTTTATGCGCAGTAACTGGGGCAGCAGGTTATTGACATCTGGTGCCATCTGTAAAAAAAAGTAAACATACCTATGAGACCATTCTTGGACCATAATGTACATAAGGACCAGTGATTGCACTGACAAAATTTCATTGATATAGCTATTTCACTTCTGTGCTCTTTCTAAAACTTTTTGATACCCCCTCGTATGCAGGTAAATTTTGGTTGATTTTTCGATCCAAAACGACGAGGGTGCAGAAATCGGAAGCCCTTATTATTATGTTTACATTGAGATAATATAGCGTCGGTTTTAGCGTTGTTCATATCTTTTCCGAGTTGTAAACAAGTAAAAAAATGTCACATCGTTACATTTGCGTGCCAAGAAACATTGCATTGGGAATCTTTGGACAATTCTCTGGCATGTATGTCATGAAGGCCGCGCTGACACAGCTATTATATAGCTGACAGCTTTTTTTTTTTTTTTTTTTTTTTTTTTTCAATTTGAAAATTGCGTACGCCCGGTATGATTAGTCTCGTTTATGCAATATTTATTGTCCCCATACGAGTGGACCGTAATCTACACGTACTTTGGCGGGACATTTAAAATTTGAAATGTTCACGCTAAATATTTGGGTATGAGCGTATGAAAAACAGCATAGGTTCTGAATGAATAGCGTCCAAGTGTTGATTATATTGGGCTCTTCGACTCTGTACAGGGACTAAGTATAGGGACTAAGATTCTGAAAACATAATAATGTCATAACTTGGTCACATCCATCGCTGAATGTCAGATGGAACTCATGGGGTCAAATGGCACGCAGGGTTCAATATGGTCCAAAACGCGATTTCAACAAAAATACCTGTTCTCCCACAAATTACGTTGTACTGTGACATGGATTCGGGGTCAAAGGTCATTAAGGGGTCATTTCCAATGTAAAACTTAATACTTAAAAAAAACACCCAAAAAGTGTATACGTGGTATTTTTTGTTTATTTGGGATCAATAATCATTAAGGGATCACTTGAAATGCGTCTTCTGCCTCAAATAACGTAGCAGAGTAGAGTCAAATGTCATTAGTAGTAGTAGTAGTAGTTAGTAGTAGTAGTAGTAGTAGTAGTAGTATTAGTAGTAGTAGTAGTAGTAGTAGTAGTAGTAGTAGTAGTAGTAGTAGTAGTAGTAGTAGTAGTAGTAGTAGTAGCAGCAGCAGCAGCAGCAGTAGTAGTAGTGGTAGTAGTAGTAGTAGTAGTAGCAGCAGTAGCAGTAGCAGTAGCAGTAGTAGTAGTAGTAGTAGTAGTAGTAGCAGCAGCAGTAGGGTTACTCAGTCCAGTAATATAATACTGGTCTCCCATGAGACCCTGATTAAAATGATAGAAAATGTTAACCTATTAAATAAAATCAACATAGCAAAAACAACATAGAGAAAAACATACTTGTTTTGTCATGGTTTTAATATAACTTAGCTCTCTCACGTAGAACGCTAGTCATTCGATGGTTATTGTTAAACAAGACCTTGCGTCACTTAATTAGGCGCTTGAAACGATCGCATTCGGTGTTGAAATTAGCAACAAAAAAAAAAACGTTTACACCTTTTCACATCATAATTAATTGTCTCGGTCAAATGAAAAGCAATAACTTTCATTTCTTCGGTAAATGTCAGAAGAAATATAATGCATGGTACTCTATGTGGTTTTCAAACCCTGATGTTAAACTTAGATGTGGAAATTAGGCTTCTAGTGTGAAATTTTCGATTTTCACAGGCTTCAACTTTCGCCGCGAATTTTTTTTGGGGGGTCAACGATTTCGTTTTTTAAAGTAACATAATTCGCCAAATTTAAACAAAGCACGCGTACTCAACTACCCTGCTCATTTTATGCCTAACACATGCTCTGAGCCAAAAAAACACATCATCTCCAAAGACAAGTTTATAAGTATGATGTGTTTATACATTCAGAGGTCAATTTATGAGTGCATAAACATTTTAAGGTCAACCAACTGATGTAACATATTTTCTTCAAGACCAATCCAGGTCAAACCGACTTTTACAATAAAGAGATACAATGTATGCATAATCTGCAAGAAGACAAGATGTCGGGGCATACATTTCCAGATTGCTATGTTTTTCCAGGCTAATAAAAAAATTTCGAACGTATTTAGTTTTTTAGTGACCCCTTCATTACCTTTGACCCTAAATCTGCGAACATCCTATAGACACTGGCTAATGTCAATGTATGTGGGCAAGTGGCGTCACTCTGCTGTGTTGTTTGTGGCAGAAGCATTTTGAAGAGTTCTTGACTTCGACCGGAAGTGACCCCTTAATGACCCCTTAACACCTAAATAAATTGACTAATAACAATGCTTATGTGCAGGTATCATCACTGTACTATGTAAATTTAGACACAATTAAATTTTTGAATTTTTTGAAATTTCAGACCGGAAATGACCACCTTAATGACCTTTGTCCCAAATCTGTGAACACCCTATAGACACTGGCTAATGTCAATGCATGTGTGCATTTGGCGTTACTGTGCTATGTTATTTGTGATATGGGGCCAAAGGAGGCATTATTGAAAATTGAGTTACTGTAATTATTACATTACTCATACAATAGACTATCATTTACTGAAAACACCAAAGGTCTACATGTAGCATACTTGATTATAAAGTTATGAAGTTTTTTGATGTCTATTTTCTTATGTATTTTATTGTTTTTACTCCATATTTTTACCTTTATATCTCAGTTTCAAATTTGACGCCTTTGGCCCCCATGGACCAGATCGTGTCACATTTGTAGAAGAAGAAACATTTTTAGTATCAAAAATCACATTATTGGCTGTAAACCGGATGAAGCTACTCCTTATGGACGTTTGACCCCAAGTATGTGAAAACCACAGCGTAATAGCAATACACATGCGTAATAGCAATACACATGTGCAAGTTTCGTCAAAGTGCGATGTTGCATATTGGAGAAGAAGCAATTGACAGAAGGAAGACTCTAGTTACACAGCGAATGTGCAAATTCGCTGTGTTCTGTCTTACGCCAATACTTTCTTTCTTCTTACACAGCGAATTTGCAAATTCGCTGTGTTCTGTCTTTTGCCAATTCTTTACACAGCCGTTGACTACGGATGTGTCTTCTTTCTTACAGGATCTTTCTTCTTCTTCTTCTTCTTCTTCTTCTTCTTCTTCTTCTTCTTCTTCTTCTTCTTCTTCTTCTTCTTCTTCTTCTTCTTCTTCTTCTTCTTCTTCTTCTTCTTCTTCTTCTTCTTCTTCTTCTTCTTCTTCTTCTTCTTCTTTCGACCTTTATATTTGCTCTAGCACTGACATGCTTACACCCATTTTGACTTAACTTGGTCACAACTATCATTGACCATGCCCCTACATGTCACATGAAACTTGTGAGGTCAAATGTCACGTAGGGGTCATAGTGGTAAAAAACGCGATTTTAACTCAAAGTGCTTCTTCTCCCACAGATTACGTAGGACAGTGACGCCACTTGCACACATGCATTGCTATTACCAGTGTCTATGGGGTCCTCACATATTTGGGGTCAAAGTGAATTGTGGTTATCCAATGTATATGTGGTATTTTTTAGTTAGGGGTGAAATGTCATTAAGGGGCACTTCCGAAAAAACCCGAAATACCTTTAAAATGCTTCTGCTCCCACAAATTACGTAGGACAGTGACACCACTTGCATTTATGATTTGTAATTACGCAGTGTCTATGTGGTGCATACATATTTGAGGTCAAAGGTCAGTAAGGGGTCACCTCCGGTATAAAACGAAATACCTTCAAACATTTTTATTAACTAAGAAAAACATAACACAGTAACGGTATGTTTATACATGAATTGGTATTACCCAGTGTATGCGTGGTATTTTTATTTTTATTTTTTATTTGGGGTCAAAGGTTATCAAGGGGTCACTACCGGTCTAAAGCGAAATTCCTGCAAAATGCCTCTTCGGGCACAAATAACATATAGCAAAGTGATGCCACGTGCGCACATGCATTGACATTAGCCAATGTCAATGGGATGTTCAGAGATTTTGGGGTCAAAGGTCATTAAGGGTTACACAACGGCTGTGTTCGTGGTCTTAGACCACAGTTATGTACATGTCTAGTTCTTTGTTTCTTTCCTCTGGCAACTCGTGACATTTTGCGTGACTTGCCACATTTCGCCCTAGCGCTGTTATGCTTTGAGGTTTTTTTTATATTGTGGTCAAAGATCATTAAGGAGGTCAAAACGTCAAATTTGCAAAAAAATATTTCAAAAACGGAAAAGTAGCTGTATCTCAGCCTATGGAAGACGGATAAAGCTCCTACATGCTACAGGTGTGAGATGTTCATAATAGCCTCGACCCAAAAAGTCAAACTTTAAGGTCAAAGTTCAAAAAGTTGAAAATCCATATACAAGTTCCGTTTGAGCTTGAAATCACCAAAAATGTTCCTTATGGCATTCTAAGCATAATGCAAGTGCAGTTAACCACATCCGTGACACAGGGGTCAAGTTATAGAGGTCAAAGGTCAAAAATTTTAATCGACCGACATGCTTGGATGAAGCTGGAAATTAATATGAATGTTTCTTGTACAAAAATACATTTACTGACATTCGTGACCCGGGGGTAGAGGTCAAAGGTCATCTAAGGTCATTTCTGACACACGGTAAAATGTTTAAAATTGCGGAAAAGTTGCGGTATCTCGAAATTTCTTCTCATCGTCTCTGGGAAGACGGATGACATAGACCTAACTTTTACTCAGCCATATGACCATCATGCCATCTTGTTTGTTGTCTGCGGACAACTAGTTCTTACAAGCCGACCTCAAGTCGACTTGATCTGTCTTCCGCCAATTACACAACTGTGTTTTTTTTTCTTACAGGTTCTTCTTAGTCTAGCCGGGCTCGGCTAGACTCTTGTTTTCAGCAGTTTCTTGCTTCTTCTTTCTTTCTTTCTTCTTTCTGTAAACAGTTGACATAATTTGCTCTAGCTCCTTCATTATTTGACCGATTATTACCAAAAATTCTAAAGTTTGTCCAATTTAAATGAAAATTATTATATGTGACCTTGATATGATTCAAAATATTGTGGAGGTCATTTCAAGGTCACCAGAGGTCAACCAAAGGTCAAAAGGGGTCAAATTGCAAAGTTTGTTCAATTGGAATAAAAATTAGTATGTGTTATATGGATATGATGCAAAACGTGGTGAAGGCCATTTCAAGGTCATCATAGGTCGTTTCAAGGTCACGGCTAGACTTCGCAGCCTTACAGGGATGCAATATATCTAGTTTCTTCTTACAAGCCGACGTCAAACGTCGGCTTGTGCTGTCTCTTCTCAATTCTTCTTCTTCTTCTTCTTCTTCTTCTTCTTCTTTCTGGCAACCGCAATCAACTGCATGTAGCTCCGCAAGGAATTGACAGATTTCAACCAAACTTGACCCTAAAGACCACTGGGCTAGGCCAAACCTTCCATTTGACTTTGATCTTGCTGTGACCTTTGACCTAGCTATAATGGTCAAAAATGTGATTTCACAAAAATGCTACTCCTTCCACAAATTTCATGCGATGAGGATATGGTTATATCATGTGACTCAACTTTAGTCGGTGTCTATAGGGTTTTCTCAGATAAGGGGTCAAAGGTCATTAAGGGGTCATTTCTGGTCAAAGTCTAAAAAATATTCAAAAAATCACTGTCTTTACAAATTACATAGCAGAGAGTCGCCATTAGCACACATGCATTGCTACTAGCCAGGGTCTTTAGGATGCCTACAGTTTTGGGGTCAAAGGTCATTAAGGGGTTACTTCGGTCAAACACCAAAATTATCAAACATTTTCAAAAAAATTTTATCTCAAAATGTAAACAGACCAGAATAATATAACCAACATACATGAATTAGTGTTCCCTGATGTATGCATGGTATTTTTATTTTGGGGGTCAAAGGTCATTAAGGGGTCACGTCCTGTTTTTAGCTGAATAACTTCAAGAATTTTTATCTCAAGAATTGAACATGTTAGAATTTTTTATTAAAATTGGAACAATGCATTTTGTCAGTGTATTTAAGGTTTTTTTTTCATTGAGGTCAAAGGTCATTAAGGGGGTCAAAAGGTCAATCAAAAATTTTCAAAAAATCAAAATCCATGTATAAGTTCCGAATAAGCTGAAATTCACCAGGAATATTTCTTATGACATCCTAAGCACAATGCAAGAGCAGTTGACCCCATCCGTAACCCAGGTGTCAAAGTATAGGGTGCAAATTGCGGCTTGTATTCAGCGTCTGTTGACTCTAGTTTCTTTCTGTCAACCATTACATTTGCTCTAGCACTCACACGCTTACATCGATTTTGACCTTACTTGGTCACAATGATCATCGACAGTGCCCATACATGTCACATGAAACTTGTGGGGTCAAATGTCACGCAGAGGTCATAGGGGTCAAAAACGTGATTTCAACTAAAAATGTATATTCTCCCACAACTTACGTATGACAGCGACGCCACTTGCACACATGAATTGTTATTACCCAGTGTGTATGTGGTGTACACATATTTGGGGTCAAAGATCATGAAGGGGTCACTTCCGGTATAAAACGAAATACCTTCAAAACCTTTATTAGCTAAACAAAACATAGGACAGTAACGGTATGTTCACACATGAATTGTGGTTACACAGTGTATATGTGGTATTTTTTTTTTATTTTGGGTCAAAGGTCATTAAGGGGTCACTTCCGGTATAAAACGAAATACCTTTAATATGCATCTTCTCCCACAAATTACGTAGGACAGTGACGGCACTTACACATATGCATTGTCATTACCTAGTGTCTACGGGGTGTACACAGATTTGGGGTCAAATGTCATTAAGGGGTCGCTTCCGGTATAAAACGAAATACTTTCAAAAATTTGTCTTGGCTAAAAAAACATAGGAGAGTGATGGTATGTTCACACATGAATTGTGTTAACCCAATGTGTATATATGGTATTTTTTATTTGGGGTCAAAGGTCATTAAGGGGTCATTTCCGGTATAAAACAAAATACCTTTAAAATGCATCTTCTCCCACAAATTACGTAGGAGAGTGACGCCATTTGCACAAATGCATTGTAATTACCCAGTGTCTATAGGATGTACACATATTTGGGGTCAAAGGTCATTAAGAGGTCACTTCCGGTATAAAACGGAATACCTTCAATTTTTCTTTATTAGCTAAGGAAAACGTAGGACAGTAACGGTATGTTCACCTATGAGTTGCAGTTACCCAATGTATATGTTGTATTTTTTATTTGGGTTCAAAGGTCAATAAGGGGTCACTTCAGGTATAAAACGAAATACCGTTAAAATGCATCTTCTCCCACAAATTACGTTGGACAGTGACACCACTTGCACACATGCATAGATATTACCCAGTGTCAATGTGGTGTACACAGATTTGGAGTCAAAGGTCATTAAGGGGTCATTTCCGGTATAAAACGAAATACCTTTATAATTCATCTTCTCCCACAAATTACCTAGGACAGTGATGCCACTTGCACACATGCATTGTTATTACCCAGTGTCAATGGGGTGTACACAGATTTGGGGTCAAAGGTCATTAACAGATCACTTCCGGTATAAAACGAAAAAACTTTATCAGCCAAGAAAAATATAGCACAGAGACGGTACATTCACACATGAATTTATGGTACTCAGTGTATACATGGTATTTTTTATTTGAGGTAAAAGGTCATTAAGGGGTCACTTCCGGTCTGAGACAAAAAAAACCTTCAAAATGCCCCTTCTGCCACAAATAACATGGCAAAGTGATGCCACACGCACACATACATTGACATTAGCCAATGTCTATGGAGTTTTCATGTATTTTGGGATCAAAGGTCATTAAGGGGTCACAACACGGCTGTGTTCGTGGTCTTAGACCACAGCTAAGTCTAGTCCTTTCTTCTGGCAACCAATCGGCCCTGATTTGGTAAAATGATCTAACTTGAAATTAAAATCGCTCTTTCGAGAAAAAGAGCTTTAAAGTTTGAACACTTGACGTTTTTCTTTTGAATAAAATAAATTATTAAACAGATCTAATGTCTTAGAAAATATAAAAATCTCATTATTTGGTGGCATGGTGGTGATTTTAGGATGTCACCAATGGAAAGAGCGCCCTCACATTACCCATGATATGGATTAATCTCAAAATGTCCAAATTTCAAGTTAGATCGTTTTACCAAATCAGGGCCGCAATGCTCTAGCTCCGCCAGGGATTGACGGATTTCAAACATACTTGACCCAAATGACTACTGGGTTAATCAGAACCTTCCATTTTACTTTGACCTGGCTGTGATCTTTGACCTTGACCTTATGGTCAAAAATGTGGATTTCACAAAAAATGCTACTCCTTCCACAAATTACATGCAATGATCACGTGACTCATGCATATGAATCAACGTTAACCAGTACTCAAAAGTTATACACAAATTTGAGGTCAAAGGTCATTAAGGGGTCATTTCCGGTCAAAGTCTAAACAATTTCAAAACATCATATCTGCTATGTGTGAAATAGGTGATGTCACTTGTACACATGCATGGCAATTGACTGATGTTTACTGCGGAGTCACATATTTTGGATCAAATGTCATGTAATGTCATTTCTAGCACTTGATAAAATTCTTTAAAATTTAGCCACATTGGCTATATCTCAGCCTATAGAATATAGATATAGCCCGTTATTTGTACAGTGATGCATCATTAGTAGTAGGGGCGGTATATTATAGCCTTGACCACATAGGTCAAAGTTCAAGGTCAACGGTCAAAATCTACAAACAAGCTCCGATTGAAGTGAAATGAAGGTGTAATCCTTGTGACATCATAAACACTAAATAGGTACAGTTTACCCCATCCGTGACTCAGGGGTCACGTTATAGAGGTCAAAAGTTCTTCTTCTTCTTCTTCTTTCTTATACTTCTGGCAACAAATTTCAAAATGCTTCTTCTCTTGGGCCATTGACCAGAAATGGATGACCTTTGATCGGAAATGATCATGTGACATGTGTGGCACCACCCAATGGTCCTAGTGACCAATTATGATCCATTTGGCTGAAAGCATGTGACTACGATTGCTGATCATAATGTTGACACAGAAGAAGAAGAAAGAAAGAAAGAAAGAAAGAAAGAAAGAAAGAAAGAAAGAAAGAAAGAAAGAAAGAAAGAAAGAAAGAAAGAAAGGAGAAGTACGCCGAGAAAAGAATGCGCAGCCCCGATGGCGGCTGTGCAAGAAGAAGAACGCGGAGAAAATAATGCACAGTGCCGATGGCGTTTGTGCAAAGAACGCGTAAGACAGTGCCGGGACCGGGAATGCCAATCTTAACATTTGACCTTTGACCCTATTTACACATAACTTGAGAAAGAAAGTTTCAATCACAAAACTAACACCAACTCAGTCTTCCTTGTGACATTTGCCACATTTTGGTACCAAGGTCGATATACTTTGGACAATGTTTAACATTTTGTATGCTAATTAGCTAATTTGCACATAATTTGAGACAGAAATGTCGAATCACATTTTTTTAAAAGATATTTCGATTTATACCGAAAATGACCCCTTAATGACTTTTGACCTCAAATCTGTGTACACCTCATAGACACTGTGTAATAACGATGCATGTGTGCAAGTAGCGTCATTGTCCTACATAATTTGAAGGAGAAGATGGTATTTTGAGCTGAAATATTATTTTTTGACCCCTATGACCCCTGCGTGACTGTTGACCCCACAAGTCTCATTTGACATATAGGGGCCTGGCCAATGATGGTAGTGACCAAATTAGGTCGAAATTGGTGTAAGCATGTGAGTGCTAGAGCAAATGTAAGTGCCGACAGAAGAAAGAAGAACAACTAGACTAAGCTGTGGTCTAACCCACGAACACAGCCGTGTTGTTACCCCTAATGACCCTTGACCCCAAAATATATGAAAACGGCCATAGACGTTGGCTAATGTCAATGCATGGATGCATGTGGCACCACTTTGCTATGTTACTTGTGGCAGAAGGGGCATTTTGAAGGTTTTTCGTCTCAGACCGGAAGTGACCCCTTAATGACATTTGACCCCAAATAAAAACATACCACATATGAATTGGGTACCCACAATTCATGTGTGAACATACCGTTACTGTCCTATGTTTTTCTTAGCAAATAAAAAAATTTGACGGTTTTTCGTTTTATACCGGAAGTGACCCCTTAATGACATTTGAAAAAAAAAAAAAAATACCACATATGAATTGGGTACCCATAATTCATGTGTGAACATACCGTTGCTGTCCTATGTTTTTCTTAGCAAATAAAAAAAAATGAAGGTTTTTCGTTTTAAACCGGAAGTGACCCCTTAATGACCTTTGACCCCAAATCTGCGAGGACCCCATAGACACTGGGTAATAACAATACATGTATGCAAGTGGTGTTACTGTCCTTTGTAATTTGTGGGAGAAGAAGCATTTTAAAGGTATTTCGTTTTTTACCGGAAGTGGCCCCTTAATGACCTTTGACCCTAAATAAAAAAAATACCACATATACACAGGGTAACTACAATTTATGTGTGAACATACCGTTACTGTCCTATGTTTTTCTTAGCAAATAAAAATTTTTGATGGTTTTTCGTTTTATACCGGAAGTGGGGTCACCGTCATACGTAATCTGTAGAAGAAGAAGCATTTTGAGGTGAAATCACGTTTTTGACCCCTATGACCCCAGCGTGACCTTTGACCCCACGAGTTTCAAGTGATCACGCAGCAATACTGTGCTGGATAGGATTAATTTTAATAAGACTTTTTCAATAATTATCGTGGGAACCTGGCATTTTGAAAACTTTACCTTTGACCCCTTTATGACACCCTTAACGACCTTAAATGAATTTAAAAAAAAAATATTTTAAACATGTTAAGAATGTCATAAGGATCATTGCATTTAAACTTCAGCTCATTTGGAGAATTTTAAAAACGTTAGTTACCCAGTACTGTTTGTTTGGTCGATCCGATCAAGGATGTTGAAGAAGTAGCAAATTGTGAGAAAGAAAGAAACTAGAGTAAATAGAATCTGGGTACAAGCCGCCGGACGGGAAATAACGTTAATGAGTCAATTTTGACCAATTTTGAAATTTGACCTCTGACCCCTAAGCTTTGAACTTTAAGGTCATAAATATTTTTAACATGCTTAAATTGTCGTAAGAATCGTTCCTGTTGAAATTGCGCTCAATTAGACCAAATTTAAAATTTGACCTTTGAACCCTAAAACTTGACCCCTGGGTCACAAAATAATGTCATTAAATGCATTTAAATGCACGTATTAGTTTTTGTTTAGAATGTCACAAGGTGTCCTGGTGAATTTCAGCTCAATCGGGGCTTGTTTGTAGATTTTGACCTTTGATCGACTCTGAACTTTGACTGATGGGGGTCAAGATTATCACAGTCCTCCCCTGCCACTAATGTTCTATCACGGTAGTAATAACAGGCCCTATCCGTTACGGTATTCCATAGCCAATTTAGCCAATTTGGCTAAATGTTAAGCATTTTAACGAGTGACAGAAATGATCTTAGATGACCTTTGACCACAAATCTGTGACCCTGCAGTAAACATCAGTTTTCGATAATGGTTCATGTACGCCAGAGCGTTCGATAGGAACAAGCGAACAGTATACGAGTTTACTGATATCTATCGGAGTGTTCAGCAGAGCAGAAGGATTATAAACACGGTCAATGGTAAAACCATAATCAATTTCCTTTGTATTCAGTAAGTACAAAACGACCCACTCATCAACTACTCAAGTGGTCATTAAATAAGCATGTCTGGGGTCGTGTTTGGCGGTGTCCGGCAAGGCCCGCAGAGCTGGAACAGTGATTGCTCGCGGGCAACTCAACCCAAACCTCCACGTGGTGCCGGATGGGTAACGCTAACTTGGGCAATGAGGAAAAGGCGTGGAAGCGAATATTTCAGCGTAGTCGGAGGATTATGTATAGTTTGACCACGGTCTTGCCACTTCTTCGCTGATTCGTCGGCCTGGCGTGGCTCTGAGAAGACACCGTTTGGTGTTTGAAAGGAAATTAACGCACAACTATCTAAGAGGAAATAGAGCAAAAGCATGTTCAGCATAGCCAACGTGCAGTGAAGCAGAGAAAGAATTCATGGTATTGAATAGGATCGAACAATTTGTACAGCAGGTGTGCACATAGCCGTAGCAGCTGAAAGCACCAACCCTCTTCAAAAAAAGCAAAAAGCAAATCGTGTTTTGCGATCAATAGAAAGTCAATGGTGCAATTATGTTTCAAGGGGTTGCTAATTCAAGCATGGTCGTAAAATAGATATTTGGTCAACGCATGGTATCGGAGCGCTGTGTACAAATGAGCGGATCCTGACAGAGTTTGCTACAGGCTTTTATGGGTTGGGCTCTGATAAAAGCCATGCACATCGTCATCATCCCTATATCTTCATGGCGATTTTGTTCGAGATAGGCCGAGCGACTCAGGCTAAGCATACCATGACTATCATATGAGATACCATAGAGTTTCTATATTATACACATTATTACGATTTGTGCATGCTCTAGTACCCAATATGATGTTTCTATTACAAGAAAAATCGATTTGTTTTTAGGTAAAACCAGGGTTTTGTTTCCAGTATACTAACTCGAAAAGCAATACACTAATTAGCGGGGCCTTGCAACTTGCTGCGGATATCTTTTACTGCATTTTATAAGTAAAGATTTTGAAATCCAAAGTAAAAATTGTGATATATTTAATTTTGAGAATTACAATTATACTTTCTAATTTTATATAGGGATAAAGGAACACGTTTAGCCCATTCAGTTAAGTTCCAGGTGCAAGTTCTATGACACAATGCATATGTAAACTTTCTTTATCTGTGTCAATAATAAACTCAACCAATAAAGTATCGAAACGATGATTATAGATGGTCAGATATATCGGGAACTGAAATATATAGCAAAAACCTATTTAATGTATATAAAGCGCAGCTTTCTCCTGTGCATTTTGATACCTCTTTTGTAATTTGGTATTACGTAGGAAAATAACACAAAAAACCGGGGTCATTGGGTACAAGCAAGTTTGAAATAGGGGTCTATCCCGAGGGAGGCACATGATGAATATACGTTATGGAAGTGCCCCCCCCCCGAGCTAAGTAGACCATAACAACTGTCCTCCCTAAAAATTACTGTTTCGTCTTTATGGGAATCTAATCTCCAATATCTGGGAGAAACTTTTGGGGACCTACGTGGAATTATCCTATAAATTGCAAAAATTCAGACCGTCTTACAAGACAAATGGTAGGCTGACTATGCTCCAAACCTCACAACCGACGCGATGTCCTGCAGAGCACGTGGCCGAAATCAAAATCGCTGTATGTATTGTGTATGTATCATATGACCCTCATCATATGCGCTTGAGAATTCAACAATATTAATAATGATAGCTCTCTTATAATACACATTAATATTTTAAGCAGATAACATTCCAAAATATGGTACGTTTTTGACATTTGACCTCTCTGTAAAGGTAAAGGTACCTTACTGCACATACTCAATAATTGCCAAAATATGCTTGATAGGTACTTATGGAGACATAATAATGTTATTCGTATATTTCTATCCACATTCAAAGAGGCTGAATCGTTTAAGTGTGGCAATCTACAAGTCTATGCCGACATTGAAAATAATGCCATCGGTGGCGGTACAATACCGCCTAACATAATTGCCACATCCCCCATAAAACGACATTGTTTTATTTTGGCCTACAGACAAACGAGTCATTCTGCTTGAATTGTCGGTGCCATTTGAGCCGAACATTGGTTAAGCGAACTCTATCAAACATGATCGGTACGCTTCCCTTGTTTCCGACATTACCGACGCAGGGTATGATTGCTCGTTAATTGCCATCGAAGTCGGCTCTAGAGGCTTGATTGACACCGACAACAAAAATAGGCTGACTCGTTTGTCAAAACAACTTAACACCCCAAATTCAAGGTATTGAAAGACCAAATCACCAAGTCCGTTTACATGTCATCTTACTCGATCTTCAACTCGAGACATGAGCCAAATTGGAATGTCCAAGAAGTCATATAACTGTTTTCTCACCGCTATGATGTATTTCCTCATTGTTTATGTGTATATTTGCTGTTTGTAATTGTGTTTACCCTTGCCTGAGATCGGTATGGATCTCAGTTGATCTTGGGGTTATATGTTCTTCTTCTTTTGGTTAATAAAGATGAATAAATAAAATATTTTGCTTGTCACGTGGTATGTTGAAGTAATGAAATTGCGATTATATGTTTAAATTTTCACGATGACACCAACAAGTCTTAAATGGCCGAGCGGTCTAAGGCGCTGGTGACATGACGATACTGTATACATGATCGCGGCACAGTGCAGCGTAGGTTCGAGCCCCCACCTCTGCCGAACTAAATTTCGTTTTTTTTATTTCATATTACAGTTAGCAACCTGGACAACCGATTCTTTTGTTATGCAAGGCTCACTCAGTCATTTAATGAGGCAATACAAACGATCGAATTTGGTGTTGAAATGAGCTAAATTTTGAGTTACACCTTTTCAATGTAAAATTAATTTTCTCGGCCAAATACCATTTTTTCAGTATGTGTCAGGTCAAATTGTAGTGCTTGATACTGAATTTTTTTTTTCAAATCCTAGTGTTAAACTTAGGCGTGAAATTCAGTCATTTCGTATAAGATTTTTGATTTTGATAGACTTAAACTCTGCCCGCGAGCCTTTTTTTTTGGATCAACCTTTTAGCTTTTCAAAGTAATATAGTTCGCTAATGAAGGATTTTTCCCAACTTTATAACGCACATCACCGTGAGCGATATATCATAGTTTTGTCAGAATTTCCGTTTTGATTTCACCATTTTTTACTGCCGGCTGAATTTTTTCAAAATCAACGCGTGAAATCTAAGGCTAATACTAGCACTGTGGATCGATATCCCTGGGTTTAATCGGAATACCGGCATGGGTACAGTGTTGCCAGAACTTCAGTGTAGCAACGAAATTCCCAGGCCTAATAGCGCTCCAACTGATCACAGCGGCGTAGCTGGGATTTTTTCCAAGGGAGCCTGTATGGGGCGGGGGCCCAAATCCACCAAATTTCCCTGCACTTGGGGGGAGAGGGCGGGGCCCAAATAGACAATTTTGCCAGGATTATTGAATATAATCGTATGGTATTGCATATCGTATGGATTCTCCATCTCTCTACCCCTCTTCTCTCTCTCTTCCCTCTCTCTCCTCTTTTTCTTCTTTCTCCTCCTTTTTCTCTTTTTCCTTGCACTAGGGGCGGGGGCCCAAATAGGCAAATTTTGCCAGGGGGCAATTTCCCCCCTGCCCCCGGCAGCTACGCAACTAACTGATCATGTTTATAGCACGATGAGGATCTTTCATCACGTGAGTGATTAATTATTTGATTTCATCATCACCGTGATCATCGGACCAATGTGTTGAAATTTGCTTCTCCTCAAAACAACTTTGCCCGACAATCTTACATGCAATTGGGCAATATTTTAAACAAAACTTTCTTTTACAAAACATAATATTATGCTGTATGTTTTATGACCAAGCAAACTGTTTGGAACACACTTCCAAATAACCTTCGTAACGGCCCCAGACAATTCGTTATTTAAACGCCAGTTTAAAACCAATCTTTATAAATTGATTGTTTTTATGTTTGTTTGTAAATTTCGTGCTTTACGCGCTTTGAGTTCCTCATCAGAGATTTTGCCTTATAAGAACCATTCATTATCATTGTTAACTTAAACAGGTTTTTGTTTTTTAACAAAAACCTGTTCAAGCAATTATTTAAAATTGCTTGCCTAAAAACAGAATAACTTGGATGTTAATACTTGACGTAGTGTTTCAATTGTCACGAAGGTGACTGGGTATGGTGCCTTTTGTTTGTGTTTGTTTGAAACTGCTTTTGGAAACCCACCGAAAGCCATACGCCCTAATGACGCAGCCAAAACAATACCAGGTTAAACATGGAAGTTTATAAAAACCTATTAAATAACCTTAAGGGAAAAAAACATTTGTGGCAACAATAAGCCTTGCATTGGAAGTCATGGTTAAAGAGTGTTGAGTACCACCCCAAAGTTTCCCTACATACACCCCACTACCCACCTCACACACCTCTGCACCCACCCCACCCCATAGGCCTACATGTACATGATATTACATAATAATATATAGCATATACATTTAGGTATACGCCTACATGACAAACCCGAACACAAGCCTGAAGGGCGTAATGAAAATGGCAACCCGCGATGTTGGGGGTAGAGTCATACAGAAGAGGGACAGAAGATTAAAATCCCGTATAATAACACGCTAATTTTTCTAGGTTTGGACCGTGGATTTTCCCATGGACCTCAAGTGTGCGTCTCTTTTAAGAGAAAATATGGACTAACCTAGGTAAACAAACAAACAGACAGACAAAATGGTTTTCATAATCATGGAATCCATATGAATCGAAATTGCAGGCTATCACGGGAGCAAATGTTTAAAATTCACCTCATTTACCAGAAAACCCAATTGGGGATTTGGGCTACTAAATCGCTGGTCGGGCAATATTTGCTTTTCAATGTAAAATTACCCTGGATGACAACAATGAAAATATCGACTATTTCTGCTGGTTGCTCACGAGATAAAAGTACTAAGTTTGACATTTTCGGAGCATGAAGGGAAAAAGGGTAAAATAAAAACGGCAATTCTGACAAAACTATAATATATAGACCCACACGATGTGCGTTACAGAGGTGGGAAATATCTTTCTTTAGCAAACTATATTAGTTTGAGACGCTAAAAAAACAATTCCGTAAAAAGCTCGCGGGCGAATTCAAGGCCTATAAAAATAAAAAATATCACACTAAAAGACAAAAAATAAATATAAATTAAAACACCAAGATTGGAAAAAAAAATACATATAAAAACACCAAGTTTCTAACTAACATTAAAAAAAAAAAAAAAAATTGCTTTATATTTGACCGAGAAAATTAATTTCATAGCAAAAGGTGTATCTCTGAATTGTGCTGATTTTAACATGTATCGATCGACTTTTAGCGCGACTAAGCATTTCTAAAGAATCGGTTGTCCAGGTGGCTGACTGTGAAACCAATTAAAATATATGACGAAACACATCGAATCTCCAGTGACTGCCCTGCCCAGAGAAAAAAAGGACTGCGGTAGTTGGATATGACCTGTGTGACCCACCATATCTTAACACATAGACTCAACCTAACCTAGCTGTAATTTTAGGTCATGTTAGAGATATATATTTGCTAGAAGTTTGGGGAATACTTTAAATATTGGCCGGTTATTTTTCACACAGTGATGTTAAATAGGCAAATGCATATACTTCTATTATACGCTATTTGTAAAGGTCGCGCGTCAATGGTGAGAGCACTGTGTAGTCGCTGTCGTAGTGCACGTTACTAACAATTGAATACATGAATACAAAAGCCACCTAAGTCCATAGGAAGTGATTTTGAGAGGAAAACCTGTGTATCATTTTAATTCCTTCAGTTAGATTTACCTGGTCAATATGGTAAGTTTTACGTGCAAATGAGTGGATTAACTTGTTTTATGACGATTAGCATTTCAGGGACTTCGTGGGGTTCATTTTAAATTTTGGACTAACAATGTTAGAGTGAGATTACCACTAGTAAGATAATACAAAATAAAGCACACAGTATAATGTTGATAAGCATTCTGCCATGTAATATAAACCACACACTTTCCTTTATTAAACCCATTTTTTGTTCAAAAGTCACTCTCTAGCAATGAATGTGTTACAAGTGGACTTTTATACATACTGGATTTCAATCAATGTGTTACAAGACTCAAATCATGGAATTGGGTGATTCTTTCATACATGCTATTTTTCACATGCTTAATAGACACAGAGAATGAATTTGAGTTGTTCTTTCATACATATGACAGGCCTATGTATAGCAACAATTTCCCATGCTTAACTCAATTTGGCCGAAGTATGGACTTTTGTATTCATATATTCAATTGGTTACTGCTCCAAGCCTGCGCTCATACACCTGTTCCGAATTTTGATGTGCCATAGGCTTTGTGTTGTGATTATTTCGATCAGTGGTTCGTAACAAAGAAAGCGTGATCCAGTTGGCCTAGCAACGGTCATATTGTAACGTGCACTACGACAGCGAATTGTGTATAGGAAAACGGACAGTAACTGCAGTATGACGTATTGTCACAGTGTTTTCCATGTACATACGTGAGGATCAGGTGCACTTTTTTTTAGTATCCAGATTATTAACAACTTCAATCAACTCCTCCTTTGTAATTGGAGTGAAGAACATGCTGTTTTGAATAGGATTAGAGAGTTAAGTGGAAAAGTGTGTATTAGTATCTGGTATTTGTGAAATCTGATTAGAGCCAATATTGACGAAACAAATCATTAAAAGGATCTGAATTTTGAATTCCCTATTACAAATTTATTATGATTTTTATTTAGAACAATATTCAATATTTTCCAAGTGTTTTTCATGCTGTTCTTCTCCTTTTTTTTTAAATGATCTGAATAATAAGTCTTTTTAGCAGTTCTCAAGAGCTTATTTAGTTTGTTATTTAGAGTTTTATATTTAGTCTTATTTGGAGAAGATCTTTTGTTCATGCATTTCTTATAAAGCCTGTTTTTTCTTGTTGGTCATTTTAATTAAGTCTTTTTGATTTGTTTTTTGATTTATTATTTTTCTTTTTAAGTGGTGTATTTTATCCAGCATACTAGTGGAAATTACAGTGAATTTGAAGGCATTATTGCCATTAGCATGATGTTTTATGAACGCTTTCCAGTTGAAATTAGTCATATACATTTTTTAATTGTTAATATTAGTATTCAAAAAGTCTAAAATCTTCTTTTGAAATTAACTTTTATTTAAGTTAATGTTTCGTTTTTTTTATTGTATCTAGCATTAAAATTCCACCGATATTGTTAAAATCATTAGTAAATATATTATCCAACCAAGTTTCACTCTTATCGGTGAAACGTGTTGGCCTAAGTATAAATGGATAAAACAAGTAGGAATACATCATGTTAATTAAATCATTAACACATAATTCATTATCTTAAAGAATGTTTAGATTAAAATCTCCCATTAAGTAAACCAGTTTATTTTCAAAAGCAATTTTATTTAAGATAACTTCAAGTTGATAGTTAAATTCATTTATACTGTGATGGTGATGCCTATAAATTATACAACTCCTTCTATAATGGTTTTGTCATTAGACCTTAATAATAATAATTTATTAATTTATAATGCGCCATCTATCTAGACAACCTATTCCGAGGCGCAAACATTGAAAAAAAATAAAATAAAATAAAATAAAATAAAATAACACACAATCATAAAGACAGTCACATATAGAAGTCAATTGTCATAAGCAATCTTAAACAGATGAGTTTTGAAAGTCTTTTTGAAAATTTCAAGTGAATCACAAATACGCAGATTTAAAGGAAGCAAGTTCCAAAGTGCAGGTGCACAAGCATAGAAGGCCCGGTCGCCAAATGATGAAGAAGTCCGTGAAACTGAAAGAAGATGTTTATCCGATGATCTAAGGTTACGTGATGGAATATAAAAAATGATAAGTTCACTGATATAAGAAGGTGCCATGTCATGGAGCGCTTTCCAGGTGAGAAGAAGGAGTTTGAAATGAATGCGATACCGAATTGGTAACCAATGCAGACGTTGTAAGACGGGTGAAATATGGTCAAATTTCCTAGTCCTTGTGAGCATGCGTGCAGCAGCATTTTGAGCCTGTTGAGTTGTCGTTCATTGATTCCATATAATAAAGCATTTCCATTGAGTAGTATATAAATCACCATAATTGCATAATTCAATCCTGTATAAAAAGCATTTAAATGGCTAATAATTTCCAATTTCTAAAATACAGGATTGAATTCGACATACGACCCAAAAAAAAGTTATAAATCCTTCAAAAATGTCATTCAGCATGGTTTGACCTTATGACCTTTGACCTATGACCTCTTAAAACAGAAATAATTAAAAAAATTCTAAATACAACACTGATTTTAGAATGCAATAAAAAAGTTCTAATATTTCTAATGTCCCTTTACTACTTTTCTAATTGTTGTTATCTAACCTTTGACTTAATATATTTGATCTGCCAGATGCTTTATCTAAAGCAAGTGAGACTAAAGTCTATATTATGTGTTGCAATTAAACAAAATAAGTCTGAAGTCGGGAATACTTTTAATGGGGTTTTCAACCAAATAAATGATCGACTGTAGACTTATTTTGCTTGATTGCATCACGTACAATAATGAAGGAAGGTGCGGGAATTAACCTCATTTTGAATGCACAGTTCTATGACCCTTATTAACAACCATAGCTTATAATTTGAGCCCAAGTTGTGAAGTACAAGTGTATTTATTGTATTCAACACTATAGAGGTTTTATACATGTAAAAAGCAAACTTATTCGGGTTAAGAACTGTGTACTCATAGATGAGTAGGGTATAATTATATTGAAAACCATATATAAATATGTTAGTGAATATGAGTACAGTACTTGCCTTATTTTTCTTTATCCAAGGTTTCACATAGTTTCACATTTCAAATTCCATAAAAAGCAACAATGTGATGACGCACTCTTATAAATCCATTATCCATAAGTTGTATATTTGAAAATCATTACGAAATATATGATCACTGCACGTTCAAAAAGTGCTTTGACATGATTTATAGTTATAATATTACAAAATAATAAGTCTTATGAAATCATCACGACGTTAATCATACGACTGGTTTCAAAGTCCAAATTTAACACAGCTAAATCAAAGTCCACAATGCAATTTACTATTACAAGCCTTATGTACTTATCTGTATATTAGTTATGTAAATATTAAAGCAAAACGAATTTAAAACAGCAATGAATTATGGGATATCAAATACCAAACAATTGTCAATGTGTAATTAGTTCAGCACTGAACTAAGCACACAAAACCTATGCCAAATTCAGACTATGTGATTTAGTCAGAAATTAAAATCCCAGCATGCAGTTGTTATTTAGTTTGAAATTAAGGGGTTTAAATTAAATTGTTATGCTTTTAATTACCGCTATTTTTAAATACATAGACAACCTAATGCATTATTTGATTATTCTACTTTTTAGAAGATTTCAAACTGAGGGAACATTCATAAATATTTTAAGGGGGGGGGTTAGCAGTTAATTACAAAGTTATTTGCATCAGGCCCCCCGAACAAGTGTAAAACTTTGTCCAATGAAGTTAATTTAGTGTTTGGGGGTGTAAACTCCCCCAGTTAGGTTATTAAAATATTGACATGTAGCTCTGCATTTAGAGCTAGTGGTAGATGAATTTACGGCAGGAGTAGTTCCTTTTTAAGACCCCAAAAAATGTTGTGTTCCCCTTAAATTCACCCATTCCCCCATGCCATAAATAACAATTGCTCCCTTAACTTTAACCGTTTGCACCGTGTGATCCAAAATGAGGGGGCTATGCACTGTTCATCAGTATCCTCAGCCAGAGCAGGCAGGCCAGCTAGCCATATCTTTTACTTGTTATCATTCCTTTATATCAACTCCAGTTAGCTAGGGTTAAGTGATTCCAGCTGCATGGTAGGGTTAGAGGCGCCTTATCCCGTCTGCTTACTACAGACTAGTTTGGTCATCTGGGGGTACATATACACAGATCCCCCTTTTGACGGTGATGTTCTTCTATTTTGGTTAGCTGACCTGTGCCGGTTTCATTTTCTGAGAAGCAGATTGTTTATTTAGCAACAGATGCTAGAAGCAGAGTTTTATTTAGTAGCTCACCAGCGGGAGGTGGTGTTTCTTTCACTGCCGGCCCTCCACCTCGAGGGAGTCTTGATTATAAGAGGGCCGAAACTCCCTAAGACAGGTGGCAATCAACTGATGATTTCGCTGGTGAAAGCACAAGACATTTTCCATCTGGTCTTTGTGTATATTTAACTTGTGAAACTCTAGTCTTAGCAAACGAATCATTGCTGTGTAGTTTAATATGAGGGGCTGCCACTGTTTAAAGGTGCATGTAAAACTTTTAACTTGAACTGTTTACATAGGTAATTTGTTTTGAATTATTACATTATTTTAAAGTGAGCACAAGTTAATAACTAGATGGCACAGTTGTGTTTTACTAAACACAAATATCTATGCCTGTGGCCACACTTAATCCCCTTCTCCTATTCACAAACGAAAACTTGGTGAGCACCATGTGAAAGCTCTTGTTTTAAGCTTTCATTTTATATTGTAATGCTTATAACATAAATACCGTACCAAGCTTTCACTTTCTCGTATTATACCTTACTAGACCATCACTTTCTTTAAAACACCACCAGACTGGAGAATACCCCCTTTAATTCTAAAACATTGTGTCCCTTTAAGCGGTAAGCTTCTTCATTATTGCAAATTACAGGTAGATACCAAAATGTTATATATTGCGATACACTGTGTTAACTGGTTGTACCTATTTTTGTTTTTAAAGCATATGAACTTTGACCTCTGGGGTTGTGGCTAGCATAGCATACTTCTAGGGTCATAAGCCATAATTGTACCAAGTATGAACCCTGAGGACTCTATATTTATGGGGCTAGAGCTGTTTGAAATTTTACACATATTGCCCTCTGTAGCCCATGACCTTTGACCTCTGGGGTCGGGGTACCCTAGGATGTTTTTAGGGGTCATAGGCCATTATTGTACCAAGTATGGACCCTGAGGCTACTTTAGTTCCTGAGCTAGAGGGGTGCAAAGAAGTGGTCTTGAGGAGGAGAAGGAGAAGTCAAAGACTAAACACAGCAAATACAATATTTATACCCTGTTGCACGGGCATAGATAAATAAGGGAACTGCGTTGTTTCCACTCCCTTAAAACCAATCAAAAGAGCTATGACAACTAAAACATTAGAATTTAAGCAAACTCCTTTTACAATTGGAAATTTTTTAAAAGGATATGAAATGAATGTGCCCGATGGGCAAAATAATGAACAAGATCCAAAATGTTAAACCACAAATTCAAAATATATTATCACAAGAAGTTAAAACCTTAGGTTCGTTAAAATTTCAGTTAGGCTTTAGAATTATGATGTCTAAATATAATTACGGTGATGTAATATATGATACCCCAACATTTTATTATGAGCACATTCCTATTATGAATGAAAATGAAATAAACATGGATACTGTTTTTGCTAGCATTCTAGAAAAAAATGAGAAGTGGGTTAAAAATGGTTCAAATTGGGTTATTGTGCGTGTTGAAAATTAGTGGATCAATATTGCAAATTACCAGCTTCTTCGCGGTGGTTCATATATTGATTTACCACCAGCTTTAAAAAATAAACACGCAATTATTAATGTTAAGAATAAAGATGATAATTGTTTACGCTGGTCTCTTCGTAGTGCACTATTTCCTGTAAAAGAGAATTCTAATCAGCCTTCTAAATACCCTACTATAAATGATGGTTTAAACTTTACAGGTATTGACACCCCAACGCCTATTAAGCAAATACATCTTGTAGAAAAAATGAATAATCTTGCAATTAATGTTTTTGGTTGGAAAGGATGTGTAATAGTACATCAGTTAAGCAAACAACCTTCTCATATTCCCCGTATTAATTTGATGATTATTAAGCAAAATGAAAAGCATGGCATTCGTACACACTACACTTGGATAAAAGATTTGAATCGTCTTTTAAATGATCAAACAAAAGACCCGCATCGAAAATACTTTTGTGAACGATGTCTTCATGGATACACACGTGCAGATCTTTTACAACAGCATAAACCCGAATGCCAAGGAAATGGAGAAAGAGCGCTTCGAATTGAAATGCCAAAACCTGAAAAATCCAATATTAAAATTCGAAAACTGGCACAAGCAAATGAAAGCACCATTTGTAATCTATGCTGATTTTGAATCCATTATTAATAAAATTGAAGGCCGTGCATTAAATCCTGACAAAAGCAGCACTCAAAAGACCTAGATACATGTGCCGTGCGGTTTCACTTATATCGTTGTACGATCTGATGGACAAACGTGGGAGCCAATTCCATACCGAGGACCTTATGCAGCTGAAGTATTTTTGCTTTGTCTTGGGCAAAGAGAAAATGAAATAAAGGAATTTTTTTAAACCCAACTTCCTATAAACATGACTAAAGAAGACTGGAATAATTTTAATCATTCAACTCATTGTTATATTTGCAAAAACCGTATGACAATAAAGCAAAATAAAAAAACCAACGAGTTTTACTTAGATAAAGTACGAGATCACTGTCATCTGACAGGCAAGTTCCGCGGTGCAGCACATTACGTGTGAAATTTAAAATTAGGATTAAAACCAGAAACAACTGTTATTCCAGTTGTGTTTCACAATCTTAAAGGATACGATGCTCATTTAATCATGCAAGCCATAAGCAAAGTGGATGGCAACAGTAAAATTATTCCTCAGAATTTAGAGCTTTATATATCATTTTGATTACGTCAGCTACACTTTATTGACAGTGCCCAGTTTCTTCTTGCATCACTTGATAAATTAGTCAAAGCAAACAAACCAGAAGACTTTCACATTACAACTAAATTTGAACCTGATCAAACAAAACGCGCACTGCTTCTTAGAAAAGGAATTTACCCCTATGAATGCATGGATAGTTGGGAGCGCTTTCAAGAAACACAACTGCCAGCTATTGATGATTTTTATAGCTCACTAACAGATGAAAGTGTTTCTGCAAATGACTATGAGCATGCTCAGAATGTATGGCGAACTTTTGGATGTCAGACGCTAGCCGATTACCATGATCTTTGCCTTAGGACAGATGTGTTTCTTTTAGCTGACGTGTTTGAGAATTTTAGAACAACATGTCTCAGACAATACGAGTTAGATCCTCCACATTATTTCACATCTCCAGGTTTAAGCTGGGATGCATTACTCAAGAAAACTGAAATTCACTGGAATTACTAACAGACTATGACATGCATTTGTTTATTGAGAAAGGTTTAAGAGGAGGAATAAGTATGGTCTCAAAGCGTGGTGCAAAGGCAAATAATATCCTTACTCCTGATTTTAATCCCAATGAAAACCCAAGTCATATAATGTACTTGGATGCAAATAATCTTTATGGGTGGGCGATGAGTCAATCTTTGCCTATAGGAAACTTTGAATGGACACGACTTCAAAACCTAGCACAAATAATAAATCATCCCCCAAATGCTGATAAAGGATATATCTTAGAAGTTGATTTAGAATATCCACCTGAAATACACGATATGCATAACGATTATCCGCTGGCCCCAGAAAGTTTAGAAGTTTAAGATGAATGGCTATCTCCTTATCAGAAGAATTTGTTAGGCAATCAAAAATTAACAAAGATTAAAAAACTTGTGCCCAATCTAAGAAACAAAACAAAATACATCGTACACTACAGAAATTTACAATTATACTTATCGTTAGGAATGCGGCTAAAATATGTACATAGAGTGTTGCAATTTGACCAAAAACCATGGATGGAACCTTACATTCGAATGAACACTGAACTGAGAAAGCAAGCGACAAATGACTTTGAAAAAGATTTGTATAAATTAATGAACAACTCTGTGTTTGGCAAAACAATGGAAAACTTACGCAAACGCGTTGATGTTAAACTAGTGCGTTCATCTGAAGAAACAAAGCTAAGGAAATTAATTGCACAACCATCATTTGCAAGACAAAAAATATTTGACAATGATTTAGCAGCACTGCACATGTATAAAAGTAAATTGTATCTTAATCGACCTGTGTACGTAGGCATGTCTATTCTTGATTTGAGCAAATTATTAATATATGATTTTTATTACAATGAAATGAAAAAACAATATGGCAATAGAGTAAATTTACTTTACACCGATACCGATTCATTGTTAATGCACATACAAACTGAAGACGTATACAAAGATATGGCACAACACATGAATCTTTAAGATCATTATTTACATAGCACTGAAAATAAAAAAGTGCTTGGAAAAAGGAACGACGAGTGCGCAAGTAAAGCAATTTTTGAATTTGTTGGATTAAGACCAAAGATATATTCTATCGTAAAAGATGACGGAAACATACGAAAGGCAAAAGGCGATAGAAAATGTGTTGTGAAAAAAAATATAAATCATGAAAACTACAAAGAAGCACTGCTTAATCAAACAATCTTCCGACACGGAATGAATATGTTAAGAAGTGAAAATCATCAAATATATGGGTTCATTTAACTCTCTTCACGCGGGTGTCGACTGCAGACGACAAGTTTAAAAAAAAATGTTATATTTCAAACAATTTCAGAAATGTAAATTGTCATGACCATATTTGGAATCAGCATGAAAAATGCATTAAAATGAGTACAAACAAGCCTAGTATTGATTCAGAAGTTCTTAAGATAGCTCATGATATTTTGAGAAAATATTTCAAAACTTGAACTTTTTCCATTGAAGCGCATGGCCAGCACGGAGAGCATTAAATAAAATTTCACTTTCTCCTTTGGATACAAAACGATGGATTGCTGATGATGGAATCAACACATTAGCCTTTGGTCATTACGCCCTTGGGAGGTAGTTCTGTGTCTGGAGGAACAACAAGTAATTCCTCGTGAACAAAACCTCTTTTCGGGGCCCCTTCACTTAAATAATACAGAATAGGTTCTTCGGGTTTTATAACACTTCGTTCTATCCGATACACATTTAAACTCCATATAGGGTCCGTACTTCTTCTGCGTTCTCCGCCCTCAAGTTCACCAGGTTGATATAAATACCGCACACCTACAGTAGATGGTGAACGTACTTCATTTGCTTCTTTTGTTGGTGCAGAAGATTTTACTGCAACAGTTTTATTTTTTAATGGCTTCTGATGGCTTTTTGCCTGTTAATCTAGTTGTCTCATTATTTAATGCTTTTATTACATCTGGCAGACGAGCGACCCATTCTGTGGATCGCACATTTTTTTTCGCTTCTGGCTTCCATTAAAATTTCTTGAGCATATTGATGTCCAAATAATTTGTTTGCTAAAGTAAGATTAAATCTCTCGACAATTCCCTGAGCCCTGTATAAACCTGTTTCGCCTTTTCTTATTGCAACATGTTTTGATTTCATTAATTTGCTTACTTCTCCCATAAATTCACGACCTGGATCAACTTGTAATAATTCAGGCCATGTCAAAGGTCCACGCTTATAAATATTTGAAAACGCTTTTGCAACTTCGTCGAAATTTTTTGAGGTTAGGGGTTCCGCAGCCTTATAACGAGAAGCAACATCCACTACAGTTAGTGCATACTTAAATATTTTACGCCCTCTTGGCAGGTGATCATGAGGTAAAAATAACAAGTCTGCTTGATGAGCTTAATTGGGAATAGTAATATTAAATTTTGGTCTAGGAATATATTTTGGAGCAGGTAAATAAATCTGCCATGTTGCTTGTTTTATAGCCAATTTTTTGCTACTTCTTCAGAGACCTTTGCAGATGAGGCTATTTTTTAATTGCAGATATACCTCTCCAGTATCCTTTAGGACTGTAATAAATTTTAGATATTTTTTTTTTTCTATTGAAGACATGATATTGTTTGTATACACCAGGCACAAAAAGAAACTCGTCAGTTATATTCATCCTTGCTGTTCAATAACTTGATAATTTTGGATTATTCTGAAATATACATTTTGTTAATTGGACTTTGCTTTCTCATTTGACACTCTGTTCGTGAAAAACGAACAAGAATTGACCAAGATATGCGCCTCCAAAGCCTCAAACCCCAAAATCAAAAGTTGCATTTTCAACGATTTTCAATGGGAACGCATCGTTGTATTACACACAAGCACCACGGGCCAATCAATAAAGCACACCGTGTAACAGGCACAATTGAATCGTTAAAATTGCAACTTTTCATTTTTGGGTTTGAGAGTTTGGAGGCGCATATCTTGGTCAATTCTTGCTCAATGTTCTCGAACAGGGTGTCAAATGAGAAAGAAAAGTCCAATTAACAAAATGTATATTTCAGAATAATGCAAAATTATCAAGTTATTGAACAGCAAGGATGAATATAACTGACGAGTTTCTTTTTGTGCCTGGTGTATATAATGAGCACAGATAATTTTGTTCAAGGCCTTCAAAGATTTACTGAATTGGATAACATGCAAGCTGCACGATTAGCTGAAGTTTTTTTGGAAATGCATAAAAAAAAATAGATAATGAGGAATATAAAACATACCAAAATGACATATATAATTTAAGAACAGGTTAAACAGATCAAACAAATCAAACTGACCAATGCCCTGACTGTCAAATACCAATGGAACCAGATGAATACAAGTTATGCTGTCCATATTGTGGCCGTATAAAAAATCAAGACCAAACACTTAAGGATGACCAACTGCCTAATGGAATCTATGTTGCAAAAAAAAACAAAAAAACAGCCCATGATTGTGAAAAACATTTCACAAATTGGATTGATCAAATTTTAGGATTTAATACTCCGCCTACAGTTGGAAATAGCTTAGATACTATACGTGATTATATTGTACAGAACAACATTTGTGAATTAACACCTGAGGGCATGAGAAACATTTTAAAAACACTAACGCTTTCTAAATACTACAAACATACAGCTTACTTCTTTCAAGAACTAACAGGTGTTAAGCTTCCTAGCATACCCCTTAAGTACTTATACAAGGCTAAAAAATATTTGTTGATTTTATTAAAACCCGTGAAGAAATACGAGAAATAAACCCAGGCTTTGGCCCTAACACTCCATCATATCCTTATCTTGTTTTTAAGATTTTTGATTTAATTTTACCACTAGATCATATGGAAAACAGACACTTTTTAAACTTTATTCATTTACCAAGTGCAGCGACGCTTATAAAAAGAGAACCAGAATGGCAACTTATTTGTGAAAAACTTTAAATAAATTTGTAAGTTAAATATCCTGTAATTAATAATCCTATACCGACTACCACAATTTATCCTTTTTGCAATGCCGACTTTTGATCTTCATCAAGGAAATCGGCTAACTGTGGTTTTGGTTGCATTTCCGTTGCAAATTGTAAATTATCACCAGTCAAATAATAATATTCTTGCATGGCTTGATCTACATTTTGAAAAGTTCTTTCTGCATGTCCTTCTTGTTTAAGTTTTTTATTAACATAATCAATTCGTTCTAAACGTTGTTCGTTCCATTTATCTCGTTCGCTTGAAAGTTTTTCCATGGCTAAATTATGCCGTTTACGCTCTGCTGATCCACTTATTTGACTAAATAAAAAATTACTTCCTGAAAATGCAAGAGCATTTGTAACAGCACCACCAATCATAAGTATTGCAGCTGATGCCATTTATATAATAATACATTATTTTTTTACGCACTTGGAATCGGGTTTATATTAGGAGGTAATATACCATTTTTTATCAAGGCATTTTTAATCATTACTGATATATACACATTGGTTATACACATATATACACATCTTTCAAACTTAATTGACCAAGATCAGCTGGTTTTACTTTAAAAAGCTGCACCAGGATTGTTGTGAAATAGGGGTATTTTAGTCTTTTTATGTTTTTTCTAAATTAAAAATCTATAGAATTTGGGCCTTTATTTGCTTGTTATTTGATTCAAATCGGACATTTGGTTCAGAAGTTGCAAGTAATCAAAGGGAACAACGTGACGCGAAAAAGTCGCGAATTGAATTCTGTCCTATACTAATACACGTAATGTATTTCTTATGTATTGTATTGTTTTCAAGGGGCGATATTTAAGGAATTTCCAGCTAAAAATTAATTTCTGAATAATGTAATATGTTTATTGTCTATAAAGAGTGCTAATAATTAGTATAAATGTTATTGTTGTCAGAAACATGATTTTATAATATTTGATGTGCATAATTGCTGCCTTATTAACATATTAAGTGTTTCTAGACTTAAAATGCCATTTTCTGCCAGATGTTGTTTCGCGTCATTTTTTACCTTGCGCGTCACTTTTCTTGGTAATGGTGTATCTGTTTGAGCTTATTTTTGGCAAGTATGTTGGACATACCTGTATCTAAATATTTATAGAAGGAAATTTTGAAAAACATCTGGTAACCATGGAAACGACCCGTTTTTGTAAATTTACCGCCAAAATGCGCACATTTACCAATTTTAATGCACCGTAGCGTAACCGTACAACCTTTTTTTGAAAATTCCCTCTATAATTTTTTTAATTAGACCTAAATTTGTCAAATAAAACAAATTTCAGAAAAAAATACCAAAGAACGACTGAGAAAAATGACGCGCAACGACATCATGTGAAAATCCAACATGGCCGCTGTTACCATGGCAACCGTTATAACGACGATCATTTTTTTGGCTGGAATCGCTAAGTTTGATCAGCACACACATTCCCACCAATTTACAAGTGCACAGGTCAAATACTTTAGAAAATCACTTTTTTAGTGCAGCTTCCCCTTAAGAATTGTGTTTGGGTCCATTATATTATAAATTTTTTTTTTTTTACTAAACCATATTAAAAGGATCTTCTTTAGGAGTTTGTTAAGGTATTTGTTCAAGTGTTTGATGTACAAAAGATTCCTGCTCTACAGCATTTCCCCGCTGCATAAAATACACAAGAAAAATAACTAATCCACCAACAACGATTGTTCCACCAATAATGTGGTAATTAATTTGAGTTGTTAAAGTATTTTTTGATTCATTAGGAATTTGTTTAGGTGTATTTTCAAGAGTAGTTTTTGTACAGCAGCAGGATTATTAGTTTGTTTTAGAAGTTCTTTATTTTTTTGTTCCATTCTGCTAGTTTTCTTCCCTGCTCTATGCGTTTTCGGTTTATTTTCTTTTTTAGTAATTGGAGTTTCTACTTTTGGAGTTTCTACTTTTGGAGTTTCTACTTTTGGAGTTTCTACTTTTGGAGTTTCTACTTTTGGAGTCTCTTCAGCATTTTCATTAATAATTGTTTCTGGGTCCATAGTATATTTGTAGCAAATATTTTTTGTTAATAGCTAGTTAAAATTTGTTGACAGCTACTTAGTATTTTGTTGATAACTAGTTGACGTAGCTGGTTGATAATTAGGTGAATTAACATGCTGACTGTTGCCAGGTTGTTGATTAGCTGGTTTTTCAAAATTCAACAGTGGAGTAGTTGAGTTAACAGTTTGTTGATTAACTGGTTTAACAAAACTACTTGTTAACAAAGCGGCTTCAAGTGGAGCTAAAAAATGACCGTATTCATGATACATTTTACAAGTAAGTGAAGTTAGTGCCAAGTCTACAAAGGGGGCATTGTTTAAATTGTTATTTAATTCATTTGTATTTTGTAATGCAAAACGTCCTTGGCTTACCGTTGGGCAAAGACATTCAACTGTTCTTGTGTAAGCATAAACCATGTGTTGTTTTTAAGTTTTTGTTATTAAACCTCCAAGGGTGGCTTCATATCTTGCGTATAATTTTGCTAAATGTGTTTCGTCCAGTTTTTCTATTTCATCTGTGCTATATTGCTTGCCAAGATAAAACGTACTTTTCCCGCTCATAACAACTTGTATTAGTCGATCTTTTGTTTTACTTTCTTGAGGTAATAGTGTAGCAGTTTGTTCATTTAAACTTTGTTCTAGCAGCTTATCAACGTCCATGTATATATGATGAAAATATTTTTTTGTTTGAGATACTTTAATAACTAAAAAAAATACACTTGCTATAATACAAATATTAGCAATGATGCCTGTTATTTGATATATTTCACTAAGCATATATTTTAAAACAGATAATTTATTTTTCAAACCTATAACTTGTTGGTTGTTCTGTAATTAGTATCAGCTTTGAATGTTTATGTTCAGCTAATAAATCGCGCATTTTTTGTCTTTCTTCTAACGACGGTATTACATCATTTTCACGAATGGCTTCGTCAAAGGAATCGCTATCTTTGCAGTAAAATAAAGCCAGTCATTTTATCTGTTCACGCAGATCAGTAAGGACAGAATTATACTTTTGTGTAAGAACCCAAACAGAACAATTAAGATGTCTTCCACTAAAAGCTAACTCTTATAACATTCTTTTCTTTTTTGTCATGCCTTTTTGCGGGCTGCAGTCATCAATTAAAAACAAAACATGACTTTCGTCTAGCTTTCCGTGTGTTTCAAAAAATATCTTTAATGTATCATTCAAAGGGTCATTGCTCTTGGGCATTAATTCCTGTGGGTCAATAAGAAAAATATGATCTGGGTCCTTCAACAACCACTTACGATTTAGATAAGCTTTGTTATATCTCCATGTGGGACAAATGATTATGATGTATTTAAAAAAATTACAATATTCTTTTTCAAGTAAATCTAATGCAAACTCTGTTTTACCGGAACCAGTAGCACCACAAATAATTGCTGAATGGGCTTGTTTTACCGACATATATAATACTAAATAAATTAATACAATGTACTGATAAGTCTGCCGTTTTCAAAGTCAAGTTGAGCATCCTGAATATAATATACGTGTGCATTTAAATCACCAGCGGCTTCAGCATTTTTTTCTATCTCAACTTGAATAGATTGACTGGCGCCCTCTATTCGTCTTCCACTGCCATGTAATGAGTCATCATCTGAAACGCGCATATCAAGCCAAAGTCCATACTTTGAAGTTAATTAATCAGGCAAGGAAACATCCGCCAATTCAAGTTCTTTTGCAACTTGGGGATTAGCACGATGCCGACCATCAGCAAAGTGTTTTCTTATTTCATCAAAATGTTGATGCGGTTTCATTCCACTTGCAAAAAGCTGATTTGGATTTCCATCAAGGGTTGTTGATACTTTTGTAATTTTAGGATTGTAAAACTTTTCTGTATCTCTGCTATATGAACCGCCACCATCTGCAGGATCAACAAATAATATTAGAATTCCTTTCATGCTTTTTGCTCGTGGTGCCATAGAAATATTCCACACTGTATCTGATTTATTTAAGGATAGCTGAGAGTGTCTTATCACCCGGTCGTAAAGTACAGTAGATTTGCCTTTGTGTTGATTTTTTAGCATGACAGCCAGTTCAGGAGAAGTTATTGTTTCAAACTCCAAATGAATATCAGAAATAGTATAAGTTGCATTTGCGTCTCTGCTTACTACAACCTTGCCATAATTATTAAATGTAAGTTCGTATGATAAGCGGTCTTTAAGTTCGCTTTGAAAAAATGGCATGTGCGATTCAAGTAGTTCAAAGTCTAAAGGAATACTAAAAACATTATCATAAGCTGTTCCAATTGCAACGTCTTTAGCATTAGCGCCCTTATTCCCAGCATTGATTCTAATTTTTCTAACTGCTTCTGACTGAATACCTTGATAAACAGCATTTTCACGTTCTTCTGGAGTTTTCCACAAGATAGCAGAAAAAACTGACAAAATCTGTTTTTAGTCTTTTAGCCAAACCGGAAGGCGACCAAACCTTATTGCCATCAAGTACTACAACACACCCCTCTCCGTACTGCATATCAAAATATTCAACATTTGTAAGTGTATAAATTTGACCTTCTTCAATTTCTCGCCATTTGATAGCATCTAATGGGTCTTTTTGTTCTTGAATTTTTTGGTTAAATTGCTCGACTGAAATGTTTGCCATGTGTATATATATGTAGAAATATATTTTTTTTCAACATTAATTTATTTCCAAATTATTATAAGAGCAACATACTAATTTTACACTGAATCTGTGTTTGTCGTTGTCTCTGTATGTTTCAGTATATTCTGGAGGTTTGTCATCGCCATCTCCTGGCCTTTCAAAAGTCCTTTTTTTCTGCCTCCTCACGAATTTCTTCCTCTCTTTCGGTGCTTAAGTCATTGCGAATTTTTTTTTTCTTACTTGTGATTTGTGTTCGCGGTAATTTTTCATTTCTTGCAAAATTACTTACTTCATTGTTTATTTGATTATCAATCAGAGCTCTGCTTACAAGATCATTTACACAAGATAATTTTGATAAAGCTGTTAATTTTATTTTTTCATGCTTTTCTACTTTTTTTTAAAACAAGCTTACTTATTCCTGACTTATTACACCAATAACGCCTGTTGCAATAGCTGTAATTCCTAAAGGCGTTTCTGCTTCTTTTTCTAAATAATCGCGTATTTCACGTATTTGTTTTAGTCTAAATGACATGCCTCCATCTTCAGGTGGTGGTTGTTCCACCTGTGATAAATCTGGATAAAGTGGTGGTGCTGTTGGGTTTTTCTGCGGCATATATAATATAGATATTTTTTTGTGATTATATTAGCACATTGTCATTTGTAAAATTTAAAACGTGGTGATCTATAAAATGCTGTATAATTTCTTGTTTTTCTAAGTTTCTGGAGTAGAGACTTACAATTCCCAATTCTTTAACACCCAGAGATATAACAGAGAGATTGCCTAATGTTTTATTATGCACTTCCTTTTGTTTTCCGTTTAGCCACACACAACGTTTAGTTCCTGTATATTCTATCGCTATATGATTTAGTTGTGCTATATCTACGCTGTGAACTATAGCATTTTCAAAATTTGAATTATCAGCATACTTGAAGCTATTCGCTGTCCACTTAGTTAATAGTTGTTTAGCAGGTTGGTTGGGAAGGGGTACAAAGGTTAAACTGGATAAATGTTCTAAAGTAATTGGGGGTTCTCTGGGTCGTGCCGAAAAGAGTAAAGTCCATGGAGTTTCCAGTCTATAGATGCCAGGCCTAGCCTAAACATAATTTGAAGTGGAGCATTTAATTCCATTGTACCTAGATTTTTATCAGAATTTGGCAGCAAATTAATGTCTTTAGTTATTATTATATTAGTTGGCTGATTGTTAAATTCATTTTCAGCACTATCTGCAATGTTATTCTTAATTTCAACCTCAATTGCATTAGTTAATTCAATTTTTTTTCTAGCTCTGACAGAAAAGTATGTCTTACTGCCATCTTTATGCGGAAAAACAATGTATCTTCCCAAGTTGTATAGAATAACTTCACCTATTAATTTATCAACGTATTGGTTATTTACAGCGTCTTTATTATCTTCTGGATTTCCAACGTTAGTAAGTTTGTGATTCCCAAGACTTAATTCTCCCGTCATTTCTCCCCCTGACCATTCAACTTTGCTATTTTGCAAGTGTGATGCATAATTACTAACATACCCAGCCGTTGCAGCATCTGTTCTCCTTATGGGAGTTGCAAGACCAGTAATTCTTTTCCAGCCTAAATCAAGATCTTGCCCAGTATTCCACTCAGTGCCCTTGTTTTCTACACGTTCTTCATATCCCCAAATGCTTAAATGTGGTTTGTGTTCTGAAATGGACATATATATTAGTTTATTTATTTTTAGCGTGCAGGGTTAATTTCCAGTGTTAAATCAATGGGTATGGTATGATTGTCAAGTTTATGCCCAACTTCATTGCCCCACTCTATTTTAAAATCAAAGTCCAGTTCATGAGCATCACTTTGCAATTGTTTGATCTGTGGGTTATTAAATTTAATTGTATAAAATGAACCAAATGGTGCAGCTGATAGTGAAATGCTAGAAAATAATTGAGATGGCTGTATTTTTTGATTTTTGTTTTCATAATTTTCACTTGTTGATAATTGTTTTAAATAAATAATCAACCTTTTTGGTGTAAATTCAGGTGGCCGATCACCAATGTAATCACCTGTTAACCAATCCACAGAACCCTCAATTCCAAGCAAATATCTAATTGGTTCAGTCAGCCAGAGTTGAAGTCCAACCGGAATTGATAATTCAACAAGCCCTTTTGTTTTATCGTTTGTGATAGTCAAATTGTCTACTACTGTCAATTGTTTAACTAAGTCATCAAAATTTTACAATCCTGCCTCAACAGTAAAAGATTGTGATGGGCTGCCATTTTGCGCCCATCTGCATAATTGATCTTCGTAAATGTTGTAATAACCAATCCATATATCAATTCTATGTAAACCAATTTTGTTCCCTTTCAATGGTTCTTGCAATTTAAATGGTTTGCCTTTACTGGCGTCCGTTATTGCGAGAAACATATTTATATAATATAATATATAATTATGAGTATTCCATCATCATTCAAGTTTAATCAAGATACAATTTTTACAATTAAATCAATATCCTCTCTAGGAGTTTCAAAATCAGCCATGTATATATTTAGGATAATTTATTTTTACTATAAAATAAACTTCAGCATACAAAACAACCCCCACACACCATCAAAACAAACACACCCAAATCAAACCTCATATCTCAAGTCTCTTATTTTGTTTTAGGTTTTAGAACAATATTAAGGGAAGTAAAAAACAAAAACAGTAAAAAAAAAACACATTTAGAAAAATTCGCAACTTTTTTTAATTGCATTCTCAAATCAGTGTTGTATTTAGAATTTTTTTAATTATTTCTGTTTTAAGAGGTCATAGGTCAAAGGTCATAAGGTCAAGCCATGCTGAATGACATTTTTGAAGGATTTATAACTTTTTTTGGGGGGTCGTATGTCGAATTCAATCCTGTATTTTAGAAATTGGAAATTTTTAGCCATTTAAATGCTTTTTATACAGGATTGAATTATGCAATTATGGTGATTTATATACTACTCATTGTCAAGACGTGATGTGACTAAAGCATGGACAAGTGTTGCAGCAGTATCACAACCCCCACACACCATCAAAACAAACACACCCAAATCAAACCTCATATCTCAAGTCTCTTATTTTGTTTTAGGTTTTAGAACAATATTAAGGGAAGTAAAAACAAAAACAGTAAAAAAAAAACACATTTAGAAAAATTCGCAACTTTTTTTTATTGCATTCTAAAATCAGTGTTGTATTTAGAATTTTTTTAATTATTTCTGTTTTAAGAGGTCATAGGTCAAAGGTCATAAGGTCAAGCCATGCTGAATGACATTTTTGAAGGATTTATAACTTTTTTTGGGTCGTATGTCGAATTCAATCCTGTATTTTAGAAATTGGAAATTTTAGCCATTTAAATGCTTTTTTTATACAGGATTGAATTATGCAATTATGGTGATTTATATACTACTCATTGTCAAGACGTGATGTGACTAAAGCATGGACAAGTGTTGCAGCAGTATCATAACCGAGCACTTTGTGAATTTCATTAATGTTTCTAATCTGAAAATAAGTTGATTTGCACACATTTTTGATGTGGTCGTCCATTGAGAGAATGTTGTCAAATATAATTCCTAGATTGCGAGTATTAGTAGAAGCTTGAATGTTGGCAGAATCAATTTGAAGAGAGTTGGAGCGAAGTTTTGATTGATTATATTTGGAGGTGATAATAAGAAGTTCAGTTTTGTCATCATTTAATTTCAATTTATTTACAGTCATCCAAGATTTAATGTCCTTGATACATAATTCAATTTGCGAACGTGAAGAAAATTCATCTAATGCACTATCTAAATCAAAAGATAAATAAAGCTGTGTATCGTCGGCGTACATGTGAACTTGTAATCCATGCTTGCGAGCGATGTTGGAGACGAGTAAATGGTGAAGAATTGAGGTCCTAATACAGATCCTTGGGGGACACCAAAAAGGAGTGGAATGAATGATGACAAACAACCATTGATGTTGACAGCCTGCAATCTGTCGGTCAAATAAAAACGGGTCCATTCAAGTGCACTACCTCTAATACCAAAAGAGGACAGACGCGACAGAAGGACACCATGGTCTATGGTGTCGAAGGCAGCAGATAGATCAAGTAATACCAAAAATACACCTTGTTTTTTATCCAAATTACATAATATGTCATTTTGAACACGAAGTAATGCTGTTTCAGTTCCATGATGTTTTCTATACGCTGATTGGAAGCGCCCATATAGGTTGTTCGCAGTAAGATGATCAGCTATACGAGATGAAACAACTTTTTCAATTATTTTTGAGATGAAAGCCAAGTTTGTTACCGACGAGGGCAGTTTTGAAACAAGATGGAAAAACTGCTGATTCCAATGAAAGATTAACAATGTGTGTAATAAGCGGAGCAAGCAGCTGAAGATGATTCTTTAAAAGCCAAGTAGGAATAGGGTCAGAGTCACATGATTTTGGTGGTGAAGCACTGATGATTTTACAAATTTCCTCTTCCGACGCAGGCGGGAAAGCATCTAAATAAGATTTTAAATCATGTTCAATGTCCGAAGTAGTGGATGTGTTTTGCTTGTCAATAGCAGTAAGTTCAGAGTCCAAATCATCAAGTAGTTTAGTAATTTTTGAAGTGAAGAAACTATTAAATTTTTGTGCCAGTTGTTCCTTAGAGTTGTGAGAAGGAAGTTTTGCTTTTCCTTTTTGGTGCAGCAGACTTTCAATAATCTTAACAATCTTTTGTATTTCAATAAAGCAAGATTCATAAATTTCATTTTGAGAACTAAGATCGTTTCTTAATATATAGTCAATTATTATTTGAGATATAAAGGCCTACACCTCCAACATGAGAATTGATTGTTTCTAAGCTATAATCAGATAAGTTATAATAGTCAAGGGACATGTCTGCTTTAAATCAAGTCTCTTGAATTGTAATTACTGAGAACTTAATGTTTAATAGTATGTATTTAAATACTCATTTAATTCATCAAGGTTTTTAGTCATGCTGCGTATATTTAAGTTTAGAACAAAAAAAACCTGTTTTCTGAAAAGTTAAATGTTTGATTAAAATCTTCATTAGTATAATATTCACAAGTATTGTCATTAGTAAAATATTGATTGCCTTCATTTAGTCTGGATGGATTAAAATATAAATTACTGGGCCTACGTTTAGTACTACTCATGTTATTTTTATCTGAGGTCTTGTCAAGTTTATTTAAGCAATTATTGGTGAGATATATATTGTCGTTATCAATATCATTACTTACATTTTCATTCAACACAGATAAGTTTTGACCTTTGACCCCTTATCTGTGAACACCCTATAGACACTGAATATATCCAATGTATAGGCCTATGTGCAAGTGACGTCATCGTGCCATGCAATATGTGGCAGAAGAGGCATTGTGAAGGTTTTTTGGTTATATAACGGAAATAACCCCTTAATGACCCTTGATCTGTTATCTATGAACAGCCTATATACACTGATTAAGGTTGAGTCCCATGACCTAACCATGTCATCATCACATGTTGTTTGTAGATGAAGATTTTTAATTTCGTTTTAAAGCGAAATCATGTTTTTGACCATTGTAACTAGGTCAAATGTCAGAGCCAGGTCAAAGTCAAATCGAAATTTCTGCCTAACTCAGTAGCCATTTGGGTCAAGTATGGTTGAAATCTGTCAATACCTGACGGAGTTAGAGCATTGGTTAACAGAAGAAGAAAGAAAGAAAGAAAGAAAGAAAGAAAGAAAGAAAGAAAGAAAGAAAGAAAGAAAGAAAGAAAGAAAGAAAGAAAGAAAGAAAGAAAGAAAGAAAGAAAGAAAGAAAGAAAGGAAGAAGAATTGGAGAAAGACATAACAAACCGACGTCAAACGTCGGCTTGTAAGAAATGGCAAGAAAGAAACATTCGCCTAACTTAAAGAAAAGAAAAGAAAGAAGAAAAAATGGCAAGAAAGAAAAGAGTTGTGTAAAAGAAAAAACACTGGAATTCTATACAAGCCACCCTAAAGGCCTAGCTGGCATGTATAGAAGAATAAACCATGCAAATACAATACAAGCCGGCCTTGCAAAGACCGGCTTGAAATCCAAACGGATATTCTGTAAAAAAACTATAATATATAACCAAAACAATATGCCTTACCAGAGGATGGAAATAGCTTTCTTTCAAACGAAAAAAAGCTCGAGGGCGAAGTTGAGACCTGTAAAAATCAAAAATCTTACACTGAAAGACACAATTTCATGCCTAATTTTAACACCAATATTATTTTTTTAAAAGGTATATTCAAGCACTATGTTCTTAACTGACATTACTGAAGAAAAAACTAGATATGATGCAGCCTCATAAGGCTACGAAGCCTAGCCGTGAACTTAAAATGACATCTGATGACCTTGAAATGACCTTGGAAATAATTATCTTTTCGTGAAAAACGTAGGCTCAAAATTTAAAAAAAAACAATCTATTTGATACAAACATTTGATCTTTGGTTGACCTCTCATAACCTTGAAATGACCTTCATCATGTTTTGAATCCATGTTTAAGCCAAGTCTGATTACAATCGTATATGCACATACTGCTAAAGCCCTTTTGGCATTATTCTGATGATCAAAGCATTTAATATGCAGCAAATATTGAATGTTTAAGTGATTTTCAGTAATCAGCCCTTTTTTGTCCCATGTATGACCTTGAACTCAAAATCTGTGAGGACCCTATAGACACCAGCTAATGTCAATCCATATATGTCAGTCGCATCTCTGTACCAAATAATATGTAGGAAAATAAGCATTTTGAAGGTATTTGGCCATTTGCCGGAAATACACCCTAAATGACCTTTGACCAAAATCTGTGAGGGCCCCATAGGCACCGGCTATAGCAAAGGTCAATGTACAAATCTCATTACTGCACCATGTATTCTGTAGGAGAAGAAGCATTTTGGGTAAAAATAACATTTTTAGCCAAAATTACTCATGCGTGACGTTTGACCCCAAATTGATCATGTCAAATGTAAAAGCTGGGATAGTGGAGCTTGTGCCCAAGTTTGATATAAAATTGGACGGATTGAGTGTGATACCTGAATTTATCGGTCGAGCTAGAGTTTTCAAATATCATGCGAGACGAAGTCGAGCGTGATATTTGAAAACTCTAGCGAGACTGATAAATTCAGGTATCATGCGAAATTATCTGTCCAATTTTATCATTATTATGTCTTCAGAATCTTTTTTTGGTCAAAAACATGATTTTTGGTCAAAAATGCGATTATTGGTCAAAAATGATTTTTGACGTGATTTTTGGTCAAAAATGTGATTTTTGGTCAAAAATGTATTTTTTGGTCAAAATGTGATTTTTGGTCAAAATGTGATTTTTGGTCAAAATGTGATTTTTTGGTCAAAAATGTGATTTTTGGTTAAAAATGTGATTTTTGGTCAAAAATGTGATTATTTGGTCAAAAATGTATTTTTGGTCAAAAATGTGATTTTTGGTCAAAAATGTGATTTTTGGTCAGAAATGTGATTTTTGGTCAGAAATGTGATTGTTGGTTAAAAAAGTGATTTTTGGTCAAAAATGTGTTTTTTGGTCAAAAATGTGATTTTTGGTCATGGCTTGTCACATAAACAACAACAAAATCACACCAACAGAGACTAACATATAAAGTATATGAACTATGCACTCTATGAAGAGGCTACAGATATGAAAAAACCCTGTAGCTCCAGGTGACCGATACACAAATTAATCGGACAGCTGGGTTATGTACAAAGGTATAGGATGCAAGATTCTGAAGACATAATAATGATTATAATCGGTCAAATAATGAAGCAAATTATATCAAATGTTGATAGAAGAAGAACTAGATCTGGTTGCGGTCACCGTCGACGGCGAGCACTGCCACCAGCTATTTTGTTTATCACCGGAAGTGCCCCCTTAATCACCTTTGACCCCGCAAAAATATTACATATAAACTGGGTAACCACAATTCTTGTGTAAACATACCGTTACTGTCCTGTGTTTTCCTTAGCTAATAAATTTTTTGTAGGTATTTCGTTTTATACCGGAAGTGACCCCTTAAACCGCAAATAAAAGATATCATATATTTACTATGTAATAACAAGTAATGTGTGAACATACCGTGACTCTGCTATGTTTTTTCTGGCTAATAAAAATGTTGAACATTCCATATCATTACACGGATATGTTTTTTATAATTATTACTTAGTGGACTTGCTAAGGGGTTGAACGCTGCATTTTTTAGAACAAATGTCCCACTTGGCATGGATGTTCCTTTGGGCAAGAGATAAAGATTCATCCAAAAAGACACTCTGTCTCTATGCATAAACCACCTAATTAGCATAAATTATGCTAATTAGTACCCAGAATTTTCTAACTTTTGGCCAATTTCGCCTAAAAAACCTATAAATAGTTGAATTTGGCTTACTTTAGGGTATGGAATTAATTCTTGGGGTTGCTTTGGGAATTCGAGATGGCTGCTGGCCGCCATCTTTAAAATAGGCGTCTTGACAACTTTTGAGCCATTTGTGCTACAAACTTGTGTTACATATCAATTTATACTAATTTGGGGTTTAAAAACTTATTTCTGGCACTGTTTATGTGATATGAGGTAGTTTGAAAAGGGTACCAGGGTTTTTAAATGTGAATTCCGAGGTACCTGTCATTGGCTATATGGTAGAAGGACGAACATCAAACATACTTATGAATATGTAAACCTTATTTTAAGCACCATTGAGGACACACTTTATAATGCATGTATTCACACATTGTATCATAAGGTTTCATAGTTCTAGTCCAATGAAACAGTACTCACTGTGGACGTTTCTAAGTCTAACAGACTCCTTTTTCAACACTGTTGATGTTGTGACGATCTTCTGTCAGGATGATGGCTTAGGCGAAGCGTCCAAACAAACCCCTTTTGTGAAAGGGAAATCCCTTTGTCAAATCCATTTGGCGTAACGGGCACGAAAAAAAATCTACGGGATTCGAGAAGAAGTTTTTGCTGTACGACTTGATACGAATCCTCACCACCTTGAGGATTCGACCGAGAAATCCGTTATCGAACCAATCATGACCTCTTGAGATTTTGTCAACACTTAAACACGAAATATTTGTAAAGTCATATTATTATTTATACAATAAAAATCGAGTAACGGTAGTTATTAATAATCAATTATATTACCATTTTGAACAAAATAATTCTGCTTGTGTTTAACTTTGCTTATTTTTCGACGAGCAAAAAATATTGTGCAAGATTATCAAATCATGTAAATACAGACCTTAACAATATTAAATAATATGTAGGCTACAATTGTAATTTAGCTACTCAGAAAAAATAAGAGATCATGCATGGTAACAATGTTATGCAGTAGAATCAGTAACATTCCCGTTATTTAAAATTAAACATCTTAAGAACAATAAGTGGGCCTAATAATATGTTATTAATTGTATAAATGTTTTGTTACAACCTGTAAATCAAAATTTCCTCAATTAAACTGAACAGTTATTATTTACCAGTTCAGTTTCTGTACAGATGTTACGAAAATATACAAAGTATAAAAAAGAAACAACTAAATCTACGAGTAATATAAATAACCATGCACGTACGTACCAATCATTTTATATAAAAATCATTAATCGATTAATTTTAATTATCATACAGAGCATATAGAAGACTGTTAATGCTCGGCGTGCTGGCCATTGCCCAATACTAGGCTTGCTTGTTCTCATTTCAATGCATTTTTCATGCTGATTCCAAATATAGTCATGAAAAATTACATTTCTTTAAAGTTTTCAATTTGTTTTTAAACTTGTCGTCTGAATTCGACTCGACACCCGCGTGGAGAGGGTTAATTATCATGCAGAGCATGACAATGGAAATGTCAATTTTTTTTATTATCAATCTTAAAATAAAAAGTTACTCCCTTTACTGTGAAAATGGCCATAGACAGTATAGACAAGTATTATTGTCTTTACATCTGAAGTCGAAGAAAATCATTCAACATGTTCAACAGCTTCGTCAGTGTGGCCAGCTACAGCAGGCTGGGCAGGCTCTCTGTCAGCCTGTTGGCCTAAAAGTGCGAATTACCTCACTTTTTTGCACATTTCATTTAGGTGTTTTACTGTGTTACATGACCTGATCATGAAGTTTGAAATTTTGTCTATGGTCTCTGTCTCATTTACTTCCCGGAAATATGTTAACCAATGTACAATCCACATTTATTATAATACCCCATCCCTCAAAACTAAATATAATTTAATAAATGTGGTTTACTTTATTTGTCTTGCATCCCCACATCACTCACTCCCTACCCCGCTCAATTTCATGGTGTCTGGCCCGGGCCAATTATTTGCAAAACATAAGCATGTTTTGGTATTTTTGTAGCTATTTTTCATGTAGATTTCGATTATGATAATGAAAACACGCAAAATTCCATATTTCTGGTTTAGTTTGTTTTAACTACACCAGGCACAAAAAGAAACTCGTCAGTTATATTCATCCTTGCTGTTCAATAACTTGATAATTTTGGATTATTCTGAAATATACATTTTGTTAATTAGACTTTACTTTCTCATTTGACACCCTGTTCGTGAAAACGAACAAGAATTGACAAGATATGCGCCTCCAAAGCCTCAAACCCCAAAATCAAAAGTTGCATTTTCAACGATTTTCAATGGGAACGCATCGTTGTATTGCACACAAGCACCACGGGCCAATCAATTAAGCACACAGTGTGACAGGCACAATTGAATCGTTAAAATTGCAACTTTTCATTTTGGGGTTTGAGAGTTTGGAGGCGCATATCTTGGTCAATTCTTGCTCAATGTTCACGAACAGGGTGTCAAATGAGAAAAAAAGTCCAATTAACAAGATGTATATTTCAGAAAAATCCAAAATTATCAAGTTATTGAACAGCAAGGATGAATATAACTGACGAGTTTCTTTTTGTGCCTGGTGTATTTCATACACGCACCGCAAATAACCCATAATCGACTGCGAACATAGATCGTAATCATCATCGTGGTCACAATCAATACTGCTCCCCGGGATCCACTTGATAACAACAGCTCAGCTCTAATTGGGGTGTCTGACCATCTCAAGATCCATCCCGCTGCTGGTCAGTTGGTACTGTTTTAGTTTGTTTTTAGTTCATAATATTTATTACAAATAAACACGTTTGGATTTATTTTTGGCTCTTTTAAACGTAGATTGCGAATAAAATAGAGGGAAAAAAAACAAAAACATCTTCAATATAATTTTGTTACATTTGAAAATATCCACTGGCAACGTAATTCCCGCTGAGCGATCAATATTAGAAGTAGCACTACATTACACAGTGTACCCGGTACCACATATCAGAATACAGAACAGGAAATTTAATTTGATGTGCAATGTAGGCCTATTATTTACGACACATAAGCATGTTTGGGCTTTATTTGTAGCTATTTTTCATGTAGATTTCGATTATGATAATGAAAATACGCAAAATTCCATTATTTTGGTTAGTTTGTTAAACTATTTCATACACGCACTGAAAATAGCCCATTATCGATTGCAAACATAGATAGGCCCTCGTGGTCACGATCAATAGCACTGCTCTCCGGGAGCTGGTTTTATAGCCACTTGATAACAATAGCTCTAATTGGGGTATCTGACCATCTCAAGTGGCTATTATGTCGTATAACATGAACTCGATGTCAAGCTAGGGGATTCGAGGCCTTCCAGCCACTACCCATACCCATATCAACAAACACAAATTTTGAGGATTCCTCGAAAAATATAAGGGATTTCTCCAAAGGGATTCGAAAAGGGGTTTCCCTTTCACAAAAGGGATTTGTTTGGACGCTTCGCCTTAGCAACACGGTTGCAAGATTTATTTTTCTTGAGAAGATCGTCAAACACGTGACTGAGATTGTATTGCTCCTCGTCTCTGTTCATGGTGATCCCTTGCTTTCTGATTGCTTCCACCTCTTTGATCCAACGTGTGTATCTGTCTGTATTTTTGCCCAGTACCCTAGCCTCATCCCAATCTATGATGTGGTCTTGCTCCAGCAGATGATCTGTAATCGCCGATTTGTTGACTGTAGATTCCGAGGCTTTTCTGTTCGCCCTTGTGCGGACATTGACACTTGCCTTATCAGCATCTGCCCCATGTTCGCCAAGCCATAGATAATTTTGGCACGAGCAATCAAGTTTCTGTGAAGGGATATGCTGGATAAAAAGCAGATATGTTTAGGCTCTTTCTCAAATACCTCAGAAGCAGACTCCCTTGTTCCAACATTGAGATCTTTCCTATTATGCTCTTAGATGACCCTTATACATCCTGCTTCTTTAGATAAGCTTGTGTTATCACTGACTCAAACCACCATGTGCTACCGTGTATACAAAATATCAGCAAATCCCCAGAGTGTGCCACATTATCTGCGTGAAGCAGAGGCCACATTATCTCTTATGATGGCAATAAAGGTACATTATGATGACGGGTATAAAGGAGAGTCTTGTTGGCATCATGCCAGCACAACGAGGCTGAGTATTGATATTGCCAAGGTGTTGTATATCTTGAAGCCACCAAATGAGTCTTCACGGCTGGCGGAAGTGGCAGCATTGATTATAATCCCTCATTAACAACTGCGTCATCTCGGTCTGTTTTGCATTGGACTGGTATCACCATGTGGCAAAAGACTGTGCGACCACTCCCGGTGGATGTATCTTTGCCTAAGGGTGAAATTGTGCATGTTCCATCACTGCATGACATTAACAGCCATCCAATACATGCATCCAGATCACTGCACTGGATTTCTTGGGCTTCCAGGTCCTCCCTCGTTCGTTTCAAAGCCCTACATGCTCCCACTGCGGACAGAGTCAGCAAACAGTCCCGCTACAATATGCTTCACTGTATGATGATTGATGACCATCAAACGCGCGATTGAGCACCTCAATCCAGGACAGACACCCGCCGTGATAGCTGATCAACTACTGTACACACTTGCAAAGCGTTTGCAGTGGAAGTTTTTAGATAAAGACATTACTGAAGTTAGGTATCTTGTCTTGCTTGGGGCAATGTACACTTAAAAGATGTTGTGGTCAGTTTTAGGTGACAGGTTGGAGTGCAGTGGGTGGACCACGGCTCTGAATAAACACTGAGAGAGCACAGGTCTTCATTAGTGTATTTTACATTTGCAGGACTAGATGTGCACCAAGAATCAGGCACAGCTGTTCATTCTGATGAAGACAACATAAATTTATATATACCCAATATGTTGAGTTGAGGCAACCTACTGTTACCGGCCTTGCTCCTGGCTTAACAGTTGCTGCCGCTCTTCAATCCTTGACAGAGTGGGGTCAAGCCTATTCCATCCCGAAGCAGATTTCTGGTTTAAGTCTTCGTTCTGCCAGTATGTTAACAAGATTCTCCTTACCCGTTTGCATGTGCATCTTCATATATAGCCACTATAAGAGATAACGGAGCCTGCCATTGACGCAGATGACGTGGCACACTCTGAGATGTGCTGATTGTTTGCATACAGAGGTGTACATATTGGTTTGCGCCAGCGATAACACAATCTTCTGTGAAGAAGATCTATATGAGGGCGCTGTTGCAGCTGCTGCCAATATGTTGTATCCTTTCTCTGTTTTTGTCAAAATATTTTGTCTTTTGGTCATCATCAACTTTATTTCTACATACCATGGAGCCAGTAATGGTGTGTATTTATAATGTTGTTGAATGATGTCTTGAATACATGTAAGTGCAATATTTTATTTTCTATCAACAGCAGTTGCTGTATTTTTCCTTGTTAATATTTATACTGTATTTTTTAATGTTTAATTGTTTTTAATATTGTAAACCACTTGTAATTTGGCCTCAGGGCCACGATTTGTGTGTGAATAAAATATACTATACTATACTATGAAGAAACAGGACGTATAGCGACATTGATGCAAGTTCCATCTAGCAGCATATAAAGAGCTTAGTTTCAAAACCCCTTACATCCACTTCAGAAATTTTGAGAAAACATTAATAAATCATTAAAAATATCATTAATACAAGGGGATCTGCCACAAAACCAGTTTTTGGCGGGAAGCATGGATAGGATGAGTATCCCGCCAAAAAACTGCTTTTGTTGCAACCCCTCTTATATCAGTAATTTTTCAGATGATTTTTTGATGTTTTCTCAAAATTGCTCAAGTGGACGTAAGGGGTTTTGAAACTAAGCTCTTCATATGTAGGAAAGATTTCAATGTTGGAACAACAAAGTCTGCTTCTGAGAAATTTGAGAAAGAGTCTGAAAACATCTGCTTTTCATCCAGAATATTCCTTCACAGAATCTTGACTGCTTGTGCCAAACAAGAAGATGTTCTAAAGTCCTTCTTGTCTCCAGACTCCCAACAAAAGAAGCACTTTGTTTCAGAAGAGTCTTTATTTGCAATTGTTGTCCCCTGGGATTCACAAACCTTGCCAGAGCTCATTCACCGGTTGGTTGGTAGATTTAAACTGTGATTCAACACAAATATATCGAGATGCTTACCTAAATATTTCGATGTGTACACTATGCCTCTTCATCAGGTGGGATCCGATGATGAACTTGAAAGTCCTTCTCTCGTTGATGTCCTTTCTGTTGATCGGATTAGGGCATTATATATATAATGATGGGAGCTCGTTCACCTTGTTCTCGCTGGGTTGTTTTGGTATGTAGTCCTCTCAGCATTTCTCCTAGCTTGCCCGACTCATCTTCTGTTGGCTGACAACGCTGCTGCTTTTTTTCCTATGTCATACTGCATGCAGAGTTTTCCTTAGCTCTATCTACTACTGCACTGCTCGCACCTCCGCCACAACCGGGAATATCATCTACTAAGTACAAAGATGGGCAAATCGTCATAATCATATAGACATCCGAGATATTTTTTTCAGCAGGTCTGTGTAACGAGCTTCTATTTTTTTAGGTTGCCCACAATTTTACAGATGATGCTCGATTCGTAACAGGTTCATCTCTGGCCGAATGAAAATTAAAGCAAATCCCAGTCATGTGTATCCATACTGGTCATTTTAAATCAAATAACGCTTGCTGCTATCAATAGAGTGGACTGAAAATAGTACAGTGGAATTCAAAAAACCAAATATGCATTATAAAGTGTGTCCTCATTAAAGTTTGATGTTCATCCTTCTACAACATAGTTAATCACAGGTACCATAAAATTTACATTTAAAAACCCTTGTACCTTTTTCAAATTACCTCCTATCACATAAACAGTGCCAGAAATGAGTTTGTTAGCCAAAATTAGTACACATTGATATGTCACTTAAGTTTGTAGCTCAAACAGTTCAAAAGTTGTAAAAACGCCAGTTTTAAAGATGGATTTGAGGATTAAAATGACCACGGATTCCCAAAACAATCCCAAAAATGAATTTCTTACCCTAAATTAAGCCAATTTTAAATGTTTACACATGTTTATAGGCGAAATGGTCCAAAAGTTAGAGAATAACATGCATAGAGACAGAGTGTCTCTTTGGATGAATCATAAATTCCTCTTGCCCCAAGGAACATCCATATCAAGTGGTACCTTTGGACTAAAAATGCAGCGTTCAACCTATTCCCCCCTTAGCAAGTTTAGTAATTGTAGATTAATCCAGGCAGCAATATTGCATCCCTATGTATGTGGAATAATAGTCACGTTTCAAATGCTGTAAACGTTTATTAATTTACTTGCCTTGAGCTGCTTCTGATTGTATAACAAACTCTGTTTATCAGCTGACACTTTCGTGTACCGCTCAATCTTGTTCTTCAACTTGTGCACGTGCATCTTTGGTTCGAATTTTATGTCGAACGATAATCCGTTGAACCTAGTAACCGTAAGGGTTTCACCGCCTGAACTTTTAGGACTTTCGTCATCCTTGTCGTTATCACACGTGATCTCAGGAAACAGTGTTTCTAGAGCACTATAGCATTTCCGTAGATTCAGTTCTGATTCGTCAACTCCGATGCCACATTGTGAACAGGTGTAGTTTGTCTCCCAAAACAATGTAACACACTGTAATGTTTTAAAAACAACATGGAATTAGCATCTAAAAAAGTTATTCCACGTCGTCAGTGTTCGCATCAAATTCGTTGTTAATTTTTTCATCATCATCATCATCATCATCATCATCATCATCATCATCGTCATCATCATCATCATCATCATCATCATCATCATCATCATCATCTTTGTCATAATCAAAATCAAAATCATCATCATCGTCATCATCATCATCATCATCATCATCATCATCATCATCATCATCATCATCATCATCATCATCATCGTCATCGTCGTCGTAATCGTCATCGACATCATTATCATCATCATCATCATCATCATCATCATCATCATCATCATCCAACCCATTCTCGTTGTTATTTTGTATACATAATGCAAATTGTAAAAGCAGTTAAATGTATAATATGATACAAAATATACGGCAGTAAATAGCGCCCTCTGTTACTTTTGTAAGTATTTTCACCTGAGTTAAATATTTATATGTGACACTATATAATGTAAAAAGCAGAATTTTGGCGAGTTAAAAACTGAAATGAGGTATGGGGCTGGCTGGTGAATGCTACGGGGCGTTAGCTCAAAGGCAATATTGCTCAAAGGCAATATTGTTAAAGGTTGCGCCTCAGGTTTACAAAGAACAACGTTGCTCTAAAACCAAGGCAAAGAAGCGTAAACTATAAATTAGCCCCCGATAGAGGGCTGGGCCTGAAGAATGAGGGTAATTTAAAAAAGTTGAAAGTATGATGTGGGTGACGGGCTGTCTCTAATCTAAGTATGGGAATGGGTGACGAGCTGTCGATAATATAATCTCATTTTTGTTATCGAAAGCCAGTTACCAAGGAGAGACAGCCTGTCACACTCAAGTTTACTCTAACCTTAACCATAACCTGCCGGCCCTACGGTCTCGATGTTTTTGTTGATACTGGTGGCCTAACCATAACCATGACCCGTTTACCCTGACCCTGATCCTAACCCTAACTCACTATCGCTAACCCTAACCCACTAACCCTAACCTACTGACCCTAACCCACTGACCCTAACCCACTGACCCTAAACACAACAGTAACATTAAGGGCGCACACCACCAATTCAGCGTCCCATTGAAACACACGTGAAAACACGCCTTTTCTTTGCGTTATTTTAGACCTTTTCGTCAACAAATTGACTTTAAAAATACCCCCAATCGATTGCAAATTGATGGAAATATAATATATGTTTCAAAGTACGGGTAGTCTTGTGATTAAATTTCGAGATGTGTGCGTTTATACAGCGCCATCACCATTGTCGACCCTTCTCTTCCCGCAAAACCCGATTCTGGCCATATTTCAATTTGCGGGCCTACTTTATTCAAAAACTGTGTTTTGCAACTTTTTGGGCAATCCAAGTAATGTATAGGTCTCTTTCTTTACTCTTACATGATTCTCTTTTTGATTACAAACTCAAAGAAAGGCCCAAAATACCTCAAAAAATAATTCTGTTTTTACCGAAACTCATTAGGGTTACACAAATATAAACATTAGCTAGAGAATGAGTTGCAACATCAATATCATCATCATCATCATCACAATCATCGTCGTAATCGTTATTGTCACTGACATCGTAAGCATTATCATTATTATCATAACTTTATCGTCACTATTGTCATCATCGTTATAGTCATATTCTGAGGAACATTACTCATCACATCATTATCATCTTCATCATTATATTTTAGTGTCAACCATCATAGATCAATCATCATCATCATCATCATCATCATCATCATCATCATCATCATCATCATAATAATTTTAATCGCTATCATCGTCAACATTGTCATCACCATCTTACCCGTAGGCAGTGCAATGGAGGATGTTTGCAGTCATCTTTCAATGTGAATTGTGGAAATTCCTTGGAGAGTTTAATCACTCCACACTTCTTGCACTTCATTTTCACCCCAATCTATTGACGTTTGTACAAGGGCAAAGGGCAATTCCCGGCTGAAAAAGACAACATAATGTGATGCGATCAAGCAAAATCAGTCGGAACTCGGAAATATTACATTTTCAGTTTCTTATAGAATAGTAAAACGCATTTACAAAGCTGCATTTTGCAGAAAACCCCATTAAAATTGAACAACCAGTTCCAAAGATATTAACAATAACAGAGTTTCCAAAACAATAGGAAACAAAAGGAAATAATTACCTTTGTTTAGCTATATCTAAAAATCAATATTCCCGAGTTTCGACTGATTTTGCTTGATCGCATCACATATTTAGGTTAATCTAGTGAAATTTAAATTCCAAACACTTCCAGGACATTTGTACAATAACATGTGGTCCATAGTAGCATAGCCAGTAAGGAGGGGAGTAGGGGGGCATAAAAATGAAAGAGAAAAATGCCCCTTTGACAAAAAATATAAATAGAAAATCGGGAAGGCAAGGGAATTGAAAAGGGAAAGGAGCCCGTTTCCAACCAAAAGCCACCTCAAGCATTGGCCAAAATAGTGTAAAATGCCAATTTTTTGTGAGTTGGAAACTCAAAAACTTTACATGTACAGTCTCTATCAAAATCGCTATTCTACCGATATTACCGGGTCAAAATGATGCAACCGGGATTTTTTTTTTCGACTTTGCCCCTCGACCAAGAAAGTGGTACAAATACACCTTAACCATTTGTGTTAGTCTCCACTAGTCTAGAAAGTTATTTTTTTAAATAATTATTTTAAAAATCATATATCTATCTGATGTAACGATGTGGTGACAAACGATGTGGTGCAACAATTACAATCATCATTGTGGGCAAACCCTACTGGAAAATTTTAAATGAGATTTCTTTCCAAGCGATGAGAATAGGACAAAACTATGAGAATCGCAAACGTTCTCATTTCTATATATGAAACTTTCTCATCCAAATTAATTATCGGGTTTCATAATACGATGCGCCGCCAGCGTTTACTTTTGCAAGACCAAAATACGCAGTGCATCATGGGAAAATGTCGACATCCATAGCCCGCGTAATACAAATACAACGCAGTAACAGTATGTTATTGCGTGTTTAAATGTCAATATAAACGAATGCACATTAAAACAACAATTTTCAATTATAATAGATCCATGTTCTATCTATCAGAGCCTAGCTAATTCAGTTTCTCGCTGTGTCGTGTTTAAATCTCTAAACTCTTAAAATTTCACTGATGGGTAACCGTTACGATTAACCACCATTGAAAAACATGCTGCTGGACGATTAACCATAAGGAAATAAAAATTTATGTTACTTTCATTATCTTTTAACCCTAACGGCTTTTTGGCGACGGGAAGGGAAAGAAGGAACGAATAAAGAGAGAAAACAAAGATAGAAGTTGTTTGCTGTGGGTGGGATTCGAACCCGAGACCCCTCGCATGCCAAGCACTGGGTCGGCGACATTTTGGCACGGGTCACCTAGGGCGATTGCGTCATCACACCACATGGGATGCACGCACGAACAGCGCATCAAGTAGTATTTTTAATACCTTGTACTGTTAGGGTTAAGCTGTTAACCGTGACAAGTGCATACGGTTCTATGCGGGTTAATCACACAATAATCATTTTGAGTTAATTTTTACTGATATCGCAATTCTTGGTGGCGCAGTCAATAAGGCACTGGGCTAGTAATCTAGAGATCCCAGGCTCGAATCGCTGTCGTTTCTTAACATTATTTTATTCCTATTTCTACCTATTTATTAATAATATTATTTGAATTGTTCATTATTTAGTGTGGTTAGGTAATCTTCATTCATCTCTCCCTCCCCACACCCCACCCAATCAATGCTGTAATTTAGTGGCCACATATAGCACATAAAAAAAAGCGGCGTTTGGTAAACAGCATTGAATAGGGAGGGGGCGGTGAGGGTCATTGAAATCGTGGCCACAAAAGTAAATGGAATTTATTCAAGATGTTGGAGCAAACATATAGCCTATTATTTAAAAAACGGCGTTTGGTATACAACATTGAATAAAGATAAGGGGAGCGGGGAGTTTAATTGGATATGTTGAACAGTGGAAGTGTCCCAGGATATTTGTACTTGATATCATATGAGGATGACGGTTGAAACTTGTATTTTGCGCCAAAAATTGGTATTTGTGTAGTAGGTAGCCTAACTAGCACTAGTGGAAATTTTAAAATGAGAATCCTTTCAAAGCCATGGGAATTGGACTATGAGAATTTTCAAACTATGGAACTTTCTCATTCAAATGAAAGAGAAATATTAATAACGTGTCAACCACCTGTCAGAAGTGGTAACTTTTCTCATTTAAAACAATGTGAAAGGTGGTTACACGTTAATTGGTATTTCTCATTCATTTGGATGAGAAAATGTCATAGAAATGAGGAAATTTTAAATTCTCATCGCTTTGAAAGAATTCTCATTGCAAAATTTCTACAGGTGAAAGTTATGGCGAGATGAAGGTGGTTGTCAATAACTACTCGGCGCCTATTGGTTGGTACCCAAGAAAATGACCAACTCCTCTTATAACGAATAGTGTTATTAATAATGTTAATTTTAATATCATGAGTACGCCATACATCATGTATTTAGTAGAGGAACAGCACTATTGTTCCATCAAGAGCTTTAGGTAAACCTGTATTATCCGTCAATTTCTCCGAATTATGTTGAACAAAACTCATTAAAATTCTAATAAAAATAAAAAATAATGGTGTCAAATGTGTATTTTTAATGTGTAAATTACTGTTATACCCCCACTGTCATTAGAAATTGCCTAATTCCCCCCTCTATCGATCGCTAAAACGATAAACAGAGGGCAGTATCATTCTATTAATGAGAATTAAATACTGCCCTCTGTTGGCGACAAAGCGGCACATCTGCAGATCACGGCTGAGATGTTATAATTTGAATGTATGACACTCTTCCATGCCAAATTTGCTAAGCGATTTTTCACGACTAAGAGTTACACAAGAGTTACAGTGACGTCAGCAGCATCTTACTTACCATACTATAATACGAAGGGTATGCAACGATGTATCACGTGACCCACTTTGACCAATCATATTACGTGAAATACATAACTGTATCGGTTCATTTTCTGACAGTTTTGTCACGTTCCATGACCTTTTTCTGCGCGCGTCATTATGAAAAAACGCAAATTTCAAGGTCATCGAGTGGTCATCGAGGGATGTAAACAGAAAACACGGCACATGTGATATGTCAGCGCTGTGCTAATCACCGGGAAAACAAAATTGGTGAGTACTGTCGGTTTTATTCAATATTATTATTATTTTAGTAAAATCTAAAGAGGGTGCAGATGTAATTTGCATGAAATTTGGGCATCGATAAAGTTGATTTTGAGGGCTTTTCGGCGCACAAGTCATGATCAATGCATTGGATGGTAAGCTTACCATACATGCCATATCCATGTTACTTCATGAATAACAGTAACATTCAGTGTTCATCATGTTCAATGGATTCAATGTGCGTGTGTCATGCATGATGCATGGTGTGCATTGAGAACTGTGCTGTATTAATTTTGAGGTTAATGCTTGCGGATTTTACTGGCACATTTGTGGTTTGGACTCCCCTGGCCTGGCGCGCATGCTGGTATATTAATTTTGTCAACAAATGTGACGACATCACCACATGACCAGGCCGTGCCCATGTAATCATGGTAATGATGTATATGAAAGGTGAATTCAAATTTGCCATCAAACCGCATCATTTTATATATCAAATTAAAGCCCTTCGGGCCTTGAGTAAAGAAAACCAAAACTGAAAACCGTTTTGTCATAGCACTTTCCATAGCAAAGTTACATCTTGTCAAAAGATTGACTTTCATCAAAAAAATTCAGCCAACATTTAATGCATCAATTAAATAACGACACGGCATAGTCTCATGATCGAGAGTGCAGCTTTTCTCTGTGGAACTATTATTCACAATCCTCTAAAATTCCATGTGCGATTGTCTCATAAAAAAAAATCATTTTGGGTCAAGTGAAGTAGGTATAGACAACATAAATGTAGGTTTCCTTGAAAATTCTTTTCTTTTATCATGTTATGGAGTGACATGCATTGACGACATCGCCGTCGGGGCTGGTAGTAAATTCCAATTTTCTTTGCTTTACCTCAGTTGTTGTGTACACGCTTAATACGCTACATCATGGCAACAGGTACGCATTACATGTACGCTCGAGCTTGGCCAAGAATTACTTTATTTACTTGTAGGTCATGCCCGGGGGTCATGCCTGTTCCATGTGATGCTATGCTATGGCATACAGCTTCTTTTGGTCGATTGAGGTGTGCATGTGATGATGAAATGATATATGAATCATGGGAAACTGACTTCCTAATTACATTGTGAAGAGAGTCAAATCTGCCAGTGCAAAAGATTTAAGAGTATTTTGAAAATGTCCTTCCCATTTGTTACCAATTATACAATTGGTACCGTGGCCGCCCCAACCCCGGTGGGCTGAAGAAGAAAAAATTTTGCCGTCCCTTCCTTAACAGCCCGAAAAGGTTGACCCAATTTTTTTCACGGTCGTTTGAAAAAGTGAAGAGCAAAAAAAAAAAAAAGGATTTTAGGCGCTAGCGTCCCAAAAGCAACCTTTTTTCACAATTTTTTATGCTTTTTCAATTTTTGGCGCCCTTTTTTCTTTCCCAATTCGTTTTGCCACCCCCTTCGTTTTTGCCACCCTTGTTTTTGCCGCCCCTTCTTCTTCCGCCGCCCCTTCGTTTTTGCCGCCCCCTACTTTGACCCGGGGGGGCTGGCACCCCCCAAAATACGTGCATGCCTGAAGATGCAAAAAAGATTTAAGTTAAAAGGTAACAGTTCTTAGCAAATTATTCCAAGACCGTATCATGCGTGTGTGGTACAGGCGCAGACAAAGATGGTGGAATGGGGCATATGTACTATTTGTAGCGGGTGCGAATTATACTGTACCCCACTGGGGCCAAAATGGATAGTTTTTAGTTTGGTACCGTTACCGTACCATCATGATTTTCCTCGTATTGGTCCTATGATCAGCTCGTATTCACAGGCAAGAAATTGGGCTGGGACTTTACCGGGGCGAGGGCCGGGATTATGTTGTAACTCACCCGGGATTTTCCAACCAGTAAAATGGGATGTGAACATGGCTGTGGTTTGCTAGTTAAGGATGCCCACATTTTAATATGGGGTGGGGAATCCTATCACTTGGCCGTACTTAAGCCGTGGATGTACATTAATATTCACTGAGTCGCCACATTAATATTACTGTTCATATAAATCCATTAACAAAAACAAAATCTTGGCTGTTGTTTCCACATATTGCATTAGGCCATGTATTTTCAATTTAGCGTGTCTTTAAAGTATAGCTTGATTAACAAGACCACACTGGCTTCTTGACATGCATGTGCAAACGAGAGCCTGCTTTACGCTTTTAAATTATTTATGCCAGATGTATTGTTTTTATTTTTACGTTAATTATTTTAACCACCCGCCGATTAATATTTATTGCTGGTAGATTCATTGAAAATGTGCCTAAATTGAAATCCCTACTCATTATTCTATAGCAACACCATAGAATTTATATTTTAAGTTTAAAATAAAAATTTGGTAAACAAATGTTTTGATATGAAGTTGAAACTTGTCCCAAAAAAAAAAAAAGAAAAAAAATATATTTACTCTCAATTATTTTCTTTGCAGGAAACTTATTTGTTTACATTTCTAGCTGCTAGCTGTGAATTCCTGAAAATTAAAGATGTGTAAAAATCTAGCTTTCATAAGGCATATTGAATTGCCAAATCAGGGAACCTGTTCTATTCAATTGTAAGGATCACAAAAATATAAATATTGCGCCTCTACTATGGAAATAATGATGTATATTAAAGTGGCAAAAAAAGTTAACAGGTCAAGTTCTAATGGCAATTGCAAATCGGTTCTACCTCGGTAATTATACGTCACTGTAGTGATAGTAGTCACTGCTACAAAATATTATTCTTCTCTTTTATTATATTTGCGTCCAAAGTTTGCGAAAAAATCAAAAACTTGAAATCAAATACAAATTTTGAGTTTTATTTTCTCCTTTTAAAAAAAAAATAAAATAAAAGAGATAAAAAATGAATTTCTTGATTTTCAAAGAGGACAACGCGCATGATTTTACTAACGCGCGCGGCAGCTTAAGACACAGGATTTAATTAAGATCGCGTTAGGATGATTGTCAAAATGGGGGTGGGGTGAAAATTGAAAAATATTTGGTGAGGCACCATGAGGGGTGCCCAAGAAGGGTTTCCCCTTGGAGTCAGAATTTTTTTTCAAAATATAGGTCACAAACACCAATTTTCCCTCTATTTTATCAATTTGTTTGTTTTAATGTTTATTTGCACATAGAGATATTGACATGGCCAAGGAAATCAACCCTGCACTCTTCTTTGAGAATCTGCAACAGAGAATTGAGCGGCAAATTCGAAACAAGAATGCCTTCAGAAAAAGTTGCTGGAAGTGGAATGGGTGCACCAATGTATGTGGTTATGGCAGAGTCCATCTGACAATTGGAGGGGACAGTGTCTCGGTGAGTGCACACAGTCACAGAGCCTCTTACATGGCTTTCAAAAGAAAGAGAGAGTGTGAACTGCCATATGCCAGTGCCAGTGGCTATGTGAAGCACTTGCAGCCAACTACACTGCATCCAGTAACAATTTGAGAGATGATGTAATAGTTTGCAACTCTCATAATTATACATGCATGTAGGCCTATAAAATGCTCTTTAGAGGTTATGCTTCAAGTGCTTCACTAACACAATTTAAAAATCCCCCTCTCAATGTCGGCCTAATTTCACAAGCAATGTATATTGGGGAGATAGTAGGTGTACAATATACCTTGTTTTGAAGTTTTGAACTCAAAGTACCGTATTTCGTCAAATAAATGCCCCCGGGGCGTTACATTTTCCCAAAGGGGGGCGTTTATTCAAGATCAATTTTAGAACGATAATTCATGTTAAAATCATTAGGTAAACTAAAAACTCTCGCTAAAATGACGAACTATGAACTAGAAACACTGACTTCTGGTTCACTTCCGGGTTTCCAATCCAGATTTTCGCCAAAAAGTGACACTATTATCGACCATGTGAGCAACTTGGTAAGCTTACTACACAAGATAGCATGGAAATATCGGCATTTTTGAAACATCTTGGTTGAAAAAAAGTGGTGGGGGCGTTTATTTGAGGGGGCGACTATTTGACGAAATACGGTATGTAAGCAATACATGCCCAAGTCCCTTCATTGGCTTGGACCTCCACTCTATACAAATAAACAAAAAGTACACAGAAAATAGATTCAGGCATTTGTTTTTGAATTCAAGCAATATTTTAATACAATTTTTCTATCATTCAGTGTATAAAAACATTTGCAAATGAACAATAAAATGTAAAAATGTTACATTGTATCAAGCTACAGGGTGTCCCAGAAAAAATTACCGAGTGAATAAAATTGAATGTAATTCCAGAAATAGACATCAGAATCAAAAAATTCAAAATGTAGCGCATAGCCTATTTTGTTGTGCATCACATACGAAAATATTGTTTGATTCAGTTGACTGGTTCCGAAGAAATGAACGATTGTATAATGCATGCATCAATGCAGTTCATTCCAAGTTTGAGCAACAGGCGCTTTTTTCATACTCGTTCACCGCTTCCTAAAGTTTGCGTATCTCATTAAGTTTAGTCCACATTATCTATTAAAACCCGACGGTTTTATGTCATTCATGCTTTCACTGAATATGAATAACAGTTTGTACGAGAAAAATTTCTGCAATTGGAAGCTCTCCAACTTTAATTCTTCAGGCTGTGCAAATATACTTTACAAAGAACATTTGAGCCCAGAATGACAATGACCAAGTGCTTACAGCTTTACGTGTGATATTTGATACCACGCAACATTAATGTTGAAGTTTTAAAATATTTAAACTTTGCACATCAATTTCTTCCGAAAACATTAATGTGTGTGAGAAATTTTTAAGCCAGCTGGAATTCTTTATGTAGTCATTCTTTATGCAACATTTAAATCAACATTAACGAAAAAAGATATTTACAAATAGCGAGCATCATCTTACATGCAAGCTTTCATTTTCAATATCGTGCAGGTTTTCAAATTTGAACAAAACCTAATTAAATGTTTTGCAAGAAATAGGTTGTTTAAAAAGAACGAAAAGGATATCATAGAACAAAATATGAAGCCCGTTGACAGTTTAACCATTAGTGCTACGCATTGTGTTGAATGATCTTTCTTTCAAACTTGGAATGAAGTGAATTGACACATGCGTTATGTAATCTCTCATTTCTTCGCAATCAGTCAACCGATTCCAGTCAAATTGGCGTATAAGATGTAGAATAAGATGGTCTACACGCTGATATTTAGATTTTTGGATTTTGATGTCCATTTTTCGACTTACGTCCAAATTCATTTGCCCGGTAATTTTTTCTGGGACACCCTGTATTTAAGTGTGTAATTTTGTCATTGCTATCAGTAGTAGATAAAAAAAAAGGCTAAATATGATACCATGTAAATTAGCTTATAAATTTGCATAGTAAAACCCCTCAAAATTGAATCAAACCTGTCTAATTATGTTTATGTTTACCAGTATCCAAATTTATGATATATTATATTAACATGTAAACATAAAAATTCTTTAGAGTGCACGCCAGTGACCAGTAAATAGGAATCTCCTAAAATGTACATTTCAGAGACAGCAAGCTATTTGTGAGTCGCCATAAGCTATAGGGTGATCTAGTCATCAATTTTCTGAAAAAAAACCGATGGACTTCGTATGATTTCTCTGGACTAGATGTCTTCAGCTGACCTTCAACTTGCAGAAAGTGTAAGTTTTGAAGAGCTGAGTCGCTCTGAAGTCAAGAAAATGATGTTTTCCGGGACCATGTTTGTACAGAAAGTCAATGGAGGCTATTTACTGGTGTGCTGTGTGCACCCTTAATATATCAGTGTAAAGCTTATTTTGAGCAAAAAATGCTTATCCATTATCTCACAAAGTGAAATTGCCGCCAACAGCCCATTTGTGGTGTACGGTCACATAGCAAAAAGAAACATTTTGTCTCAAAAACAAGAGATTTATAGTTATTGTCTCTCACTGATACCATCATATCATCACACATCCTATCTAGCACCTTTGAGAGCAATATGGTGCATTATTGTACTGATTTACTATTTTGTGTTTCAAATTTTAAACAACATTATGTGATGCGATCAAGCAAAATCAGCCGGAACCTCGGAAATATTGATTTTGAGATATAGCTAAACAAAGAAAATATTTCCTTTTTTTCCTCTTGTTTTGGAAACTCCTTAATTGCTCATATCTTTGGAAATGTTCCGACTGATTTTGCTTGATCGCATCACCTACATTGCACTGGCCTGGGTACCGTATATGTAGGACATCATGCCACAAAATGATATGTCTGGTCCTCACCTCATATACTCCCAACGTCAAAAGTTAACTTTTATGCAGTTAATAATCACATTGCCCATGTTCTTATTATTTCAGATCTTCATGACTTGCTCAGTCAATTGAAGAAAGTTGACAAACATTATACAGAGACAGAGAGAAATTGTGCAGAGGAACTAAAACAAAAGGTAAAGTCAAGGGTGAAATTAACTGCTTTTCATCCAGAACTCAGTTTTGGAGAAAAAAGTGAGTCATGGACCTAGTTCACCAAATGTTAGCTAGAACCAGGATTTACTCTGAGCTTACCAGGACTCACTTTTTTTTCCATGTTTTTTAGGGAATTTAAAGTATTTGGAAATGCTATCTAGACAAACCATTGCCAGCCAGGGGTAGCATTAATGTCAAAGATTAAGGGATCCAAATGGACCCTTACAGTAAATCCAAAATTAAGGGTCAACGGTAAGCAAATTTTAGGTTCCAAAACCCGTTCAATATATTTACAATTAAAAATTAACTTAATGTGAAATGCATTGTGTAAACTAAATCAAACCATTAGTTGAGCTTAGCTAACATGCGGTTAAAATCTCTACATATTCTGCTCTGTATTTGTCAGGAAATACACAGTATTAACAGTGGCGGCACCAGGAATTTTTTTTCTGAGGAGGGGGGACATTGGGGTGCAAAGTGAATTTCGGGGGGGGGGGGGAGGAATCGACAGAAATTTATGTAATTGGGGTTTTTTGCCTCAAAACTGGGGGAAAGAAAATGCCCCCCACTTCCCTCCCGTAGAGCTGCCACTATGTATTAAACAATGTCTTTAATGCTTGGTTGGTAGGTATGGAGAAGAAGAATTTTTGTGGAAATTTTATTTATGCTTGCCAAGTTACTAAAATTCATTCCAAGAGTCAAGAGAGAAATATTCACATGCGATGATGTGACTGGGTTTTCCGAAATAACAGAGGACCAAAGAATGTACAGAGTAAAGTGAAGAGGGTAAGGTACATGGTGGGGAAATAGTGAGGGTGGTGGGGTAATGGGGTAGGATAAGGTGGTGATTTAGGATTCAATCATGTTTCACCGTTGTTCGTTACAGATTAACAACGATGCGTCTAAAACAAACTTGTGCTTCAAACTACATATTAATATTTTTAAGTTGCCCATGACATGGTGTATTATTTTTTAGGGGTATTACACCTGCCAAATTTTGTGCCTATTATTGCATTTTTCTCAAAAATTATAGCGCATTGGTGACAAGTAAGATATGTATATTATAGGGGCAAGGACTACAACTACTGCACCGGAAATTTTATTCCAACACAGACAACAGTTGTGGAGTTACAGTCAAAAATGAGGGAAAACCAATATTTGATCAATAAATCAATAACTACTTGCCCTGAGTTCCTGAATTTTTAATGTAGTAGTTGTAGTCCTTGCCCCTTTAATATACATATCTTACCTGTCACCAATGTGCTATAATTTTTGATAAAAATGCAAAAATAGGCACAAATTTGGTCAGGGTGTAGTACCTTTAATGCATTGCAATGGTTACAAATCATGATGTAAGTCTCAATAATATGTAGTTTGAAGCACAAGTTTGTTCCCAATTCACATACACATCGTTCATCCTGTCAAGTTTGTTTTGATCCAAGCGAGGTCATTTTAAATGTCGCGCCAGTCTAATTGGACTGCTCATGCACATTAGGTACAATTAGTTATTGAAGCAGACAATTGGGTTGCTTGATCTGAGCATGCATGCACATAAATCCGTAACAGACCTGGCTCATTGCACATGGTGAATTCCGATCCCTGTTGGTTTTTTTTTTTTTGTCTCAGGTGCTGAGGTAATAGTAGATGGTAATGTGGTTATATAATAGTGGGTGGCGGGGGTAAGGGTGGTGATGGAGTAGGGTTGTTGCCTTGTCAGGGTAAGTTGGTGGCATGTTAGGGTGGTGGGGTAGGGTTGTCTGGGTGGTAATAGTGGGTGGTGATGTAAGGTTAGTGGGGTAATAGTGGGTGGTGGAGTCATAGTGGGTGGTATTGTAATTATAGTTGGTGGGGTCATAGTGGATGGTGGTTATATTTCCCCTACATGTAGTCCATACTTGACATTCTAGTCAGAACAGATCGAGAAACAAAGTCAAAGCCAACACATGACTCAACCAAACAATTTGTGACACCTATCAACTTAAGTTGGTAAGTTGGTGGGGTTGTCTGGGTGGTGGTGTAAGGTTAGTGGGGTAATAGTGGGTGGCAGGTTAGGTGGTGGGGTAGGGTTGTCTAGGTGGTAATAGTGGGTGGTGGTGGTGTAAGGTTAGTGAGGTAATAGTGGGTGGCAGGTTAGGGTGGTGTGGTGGGTTGTCTGGTGATAATAGTGAGTGGTGGTGCAAGGTTAAGTGGGGTAATAGTGGGTGGCAGGTTAGGGTGGTGGGGTAGGGTTATTTGGGTGGTAATAGTGGGTGGTATAGTGCAAGGTTACTTGGGGGTAATAGTGGGTGGCAGGTTAGGGGTGGGTTGGGTTGTCTGGGTGGTAATAGTGAGTGGTGGTGCAAGGTTAGTGGGGTAATAGTGGGTGGCAGGTTAGGGTGGAGGGGTAGGGTTATTTGGGTGGTAATAGTGGGTGGTATAGTGCAAGGTTACTTGGGGTAATCATGGGTGGCAGGTTAGGGTGGTGGGGTAGGGTTGTCTGGGTGGTAATCAGTGGCGTGCCGTGGCTGCCCCAACCCCAGGGGCTGAAGAAGAAACAATTTTGCCGCCCTTCCTTAACAGCCCGAAAAGGTTAACCCAAATTTTTTCACGGTCGTTTGAAAAAGTGAAGAGAAAGAAAAAAAGGATTTCAGGCGCTAGCGCCCTGAAAGCAACATTTTTCAAAACTTTTTATGCTTTTTCAATTTTGTACGCCCTTTTTCTTTGCTAATTCGTTTTGTCGCCCCTTCGTTTTTGCCGCCCCTGTTTTTGCCGCCCATTCTTCCGCCGCTCCTTTCGTTTTTGCCGCCCACTTCTTTGGCCCCGGGGGGCTGGCGCCCCCAAAGCCCCCCAAAATACGCGCATGGTAATGGTGGGTGGTGGTGCAAGGTTAGTGGGGTAATAGTGGGTTGCAGGTTAGGGTGGTGGGTAGGGTTGTCTGGGTGGTGGTGGTGGGGTAGGATTGTCTGGGTGGTAATAGTGGGTGGTGGTGTAAGGTTAGTGGGGTAATAGTGGGTGGCAGGTATAGGTATAGTGGGGTAGGGTTGTCAGGGTGGTAATAGTGGGTTGTGGTGTAAGGTTAGTGGGGTAATAGATCCAATTTTTGTAGCTTATAATTGATGATATTGTGCTCCAAAGCTGAAATAATGCACTGATAGAGACTTTATGAAAGATTTCCAAATATCTGTGAAGCCAATGGTGGCGAAAGCGCAGGCAAGACTAGTGATTCAAGTACTGTTTATGTGTAAAAAGGCTGATGTAGTAAGCATGCTGACAAGCACCATTAAATCACACAAGATTGGGTGGATTGGTAATTGTGGTCAATACTTAATAACATATATATTAATGTGTTTTTACTTTTTCTGTCTACAGAAATTACATTGAATGTGAATACTACTTCAGGCTAGACAGCTGGCAGCGAATGCAAATGTATTCTTTTATGCCAAAGAAGGTAGGTAAATTATAATATTCAAATTTATCACAAAAGTCTGGTGACTTTTTCCTCAAAATGTAGTCCGGAACAGTATGCTGAAATGGTACTAGATCTAGCCAACACACAGTCACCATCAAAAATGGCAGCCTTTTACGTAAGGTTGGCTTGAAAATAAAGGCAGACCTGAAGGGGAGAATCTTGAGTAGCAGCTTACTGATACACTGAGGTCAAAGGTCATTTGACATCAACTTTTAAATATGCTGAAAATCTGGTATCACAGGAACAGTTCACATCCAATTGCAATCAAGCTTGAACCAAAGCTGTATTATGGGAGCTTTCATGTAATGGGGCATTCAAGGTCACATATTGGGGTCAAAGGTTATTTGAGGTCAACTTGTAAAATTGGCTTGGAAATGAACAAAAGTGTTTCATAAAATTGCAAAAAAAATGTTTCACATTTCTTCGGATGACCTATCTCGGACCGCTGTCCCAATTTTTAATACCCTGCTCATGTACAATATTTGCAAAATTATAATACACTTAGGAAAAAAAAATAAAGGTATTTTTATGGTACGTATTTTGAGAAAAACAATCTGAATTTCCGCATTTCTTTTTTGGCCTTAGCATTGAAAACAAGCTATAATATGGATATCACAAACAGTGTCCAAATATAAAGCGTGGTCACTGATAAAAAGGGTGGGTTTAGAAGTCAACAATTGCAATCTCAAAGCTTACTGCAATTTCCAATTGAATGACACTTAAATGAAACAAAAAACACATTGAAATCCCATTCTGTTCTCTTTGGATGCAATCTGCACCTCCTGGACCACCATAACCAGTTAAGTAACCACGCATAGAAAGGGTGGGTTTCGGAGTTTTGGTATAAAGGGTATAAAATAAAAGGGTGGGTTTGAAATAAAAAAGGGTGGGTTGTATCACCACTGCCAACTATGTGTACTGACTTAAAAATCTCTTTAATCTCAAATTAACTGACTGCAATGCAATGTACATGTACTCTTTATTGAACATATCTCAAGAAGAAATTCCTTTCATCAAAATAGTCCACTTTTTTTTGATAGGTAATGCTGCACTTTGTTCTACTGGTGATTTTGTTACTGTGAAGGTGCCCAGCTGGGTCAGAGAGGCAATGTCACAACAACAATTATCTAATACATAGCTTGTGTGAGTATAATGACTATCATGATTCTTAAATGATCTTAGTAAATTTTAACAAAATATCACTATAATGTTAAACTGTGATATGTTTGATGCCACCAAGAAATTGATGTATTAAATGATATGTATCTATATTGTAATTAAAAAGAAATAACATCATGCTTTGACTGCAATTATATTTTGACAAAAACCCAAATACCACAGTATCATGTCATGTACGTACACCTGGCATGTACACAAGAGAAGTTCTTCATTGGTTGATCATCAGGGCAGTGACCTTCAGAGCCTTATTTCACCATATATCAAGATGAGCACTAAATAATTGCTGAATGTATTAATGTAAATGTAATAGTAATGGCTTATTGTCACATTTGTAAGTTTCTAAAGTGGCGATATTCTCATTTTTCTGTATCTTTATACAGGTTGTGAAAAGGACAGATGACACAGTCCAGGTCAGATTTATGGAGAAAGTATCTCTAAAGCCATCAAGTGGAAGATGTTGTTTATCTTTTGCAACCTCCAGCTATTGCAATGAAAGGCAGGGTTGTAGAAAATATGTTGCTGGTCACTTCTCCCTGATAAAGCAAAACAAAAGAATCATATTAATCAGACAATGAACATAGTAATGGATAATTATATGATTATATAAATCAAAATAATTTGTACACTGCACACAAATTTTATTTGAAAAGAATTACATGTACTGGTCACAAATTATGTAAACAGTAAATTTATATAATGCAGAACCTCATATATGTTGCTGTGCGATTACTCTCTATTCCCCATTCCAGAAAAATACAGAACTAATTTTTTCGGATTAAAAAAATATTATCCAGTTTTGCCAAATGTAACATAGCTAAATCCTAATCCTTTAGTTAGTCCTAACTGGCAATATAAGTCAAAGTTTAATATTTTTGCAATTTGTCCCAAAACATGCAATTTTGCATGTTTTCTTACAATTATTGTAGTCACAAAATTGTAAGTCTTGGCACAAGTCTAAGCATACAAAATCTTGAGTGTAGGGTAAGAGTTAGCTCTTAATTTTAATATTAGGCCAAAAAAAATAAAGGTTTGTCTGCTCACGAGTGGTTTGAAAACAAATGCGAAATGTTTTTTATTCCTGACTTCGTATTTTTATGGTATTTTGAAGGGAAAAAAATCTGATTTTCGCTGAATTTTTCCGGAAATTTTTTTTTTTGACCTTATATGTTATTTTTGCTAATTGGTTACGAAAAAGAAAAAAAATGTGTTTTCCAAAAATTAGAATCAATACATAACTTGAAATTAGCCTTTAGCCAAGTCTTTGGGCTTGATTGTCGACACAGAATAAGAAAATGTTTGAAAAACGCCCCAAAAATGCATGTTTTTGGTCCTTGTTTCCCAATATTGACCAAATATTAAAATTTTACTTTCATTGCCGGTTAGGACTAACTAAAGGATTAGGATTTAGCTATCTTTCATGGATAATTTTCAGGATAATATTTTTTTAATTAAAAAAAATTGTTCTGTACTTTTCTTGAATGAGGAGTAGTATGCTGTTTCAATGATATATTTTTTAACGAATTCACTTTGCAGAAACCAGTACCGTAAAAACTCAATAATTAGCAGATGTGCTTACTATATCAAGCACTTTTGAAAACATGAAATTGTACGAAAGTCAGTCCTGCATTTTACCAACTGAGCTAATGGGGTTGAGACACACATTTGCAGGTTTTAATACTTGTTCGTATTAAACTATGTGAATCGATGAATTGCTCAAAACCCTTTACACTTTTGTGGATGAGGCTCTTCATGTTAGCATGTTTTATAAGCGCTCTAAGTTTTTACGGTATGAAGGTGGATGAAAAACAACAACATTATCATATTACGAGGACATGTTCTTAAAATGTATACCCCGAAGAGCCAGTATCGGGATAATAAATTTTCTTTTCCTGATCTTATTTTCACATAACAGGACAGGGCTCCAACCAGAGCTCCAACCAAGACATGTGTATAATAACCCTTGCCCTTGTCTACCCTGCTGACAGTGGTATTTGAAAATAAGATCAGGTCGATCGGAAAGAAAATTTATTTCCCCGATACTGGCTATTTGGGGTAAAAGATTTTAAGGGCATGTCCATGTAATGATTAATAACTTTATGACTCATTCAGCATTTTTCTATTGGAATGTCGGCTTTTATCCGGTTTGGGGATTAAAGATTACCAGTAGAAAATGGTGTCCTCCGGTATTTGGCAAATTTTCTCTGCTCTTTCGCCGGCATTTATGCTAATAAACTAGGATTTTTTCCGGAGATGAAAGCCGGCTTTCGTCAATAGAAAACCATGCACAGCTTCCGTATTCCGGTTTGCTACAGTGCAGTGGAGTACTGGAGAACCGGCAAATATGCAAATGACATCAGCGGCATGCGGTGTGTTTAGCGCAGTAGAAAATCACGGTGAACAGGAATATTCCGGTTTAATCTCTAACCAGAATGATTCTTTATTATACCGTAAGTTCAATAGAAAAACGCTGATTGTAAAGACCAATTAAAAATGCCATGGCCTCTTCCTATAGGGATTCAAATGTTTTGAAACAAAATCAAGGGTCAGAATTTTGTTGATTACTCCGAGAACCCAGAGAGATTCTTCTGAGAGATCTGTTCCAAAAACTCAATAGGGTTCATGTAGTGACTGCCAAAATTCTACCCCTAGATGTCATGGAAGTTGAAAGGTCACCAGCTTGAAAGTGAAACAGACTGGGAAATTGTCAGGCATATTGTGCAGGTCTAATATATCATAATGTGCTTTTTATTCTGCCATATCGTTTATTGCTTGTGGACATTCTCCCATCTCCTTCATTTCCAATTTGGTATTATTAGTGACCACGACTACTCAAGCATTGTCAAGTATTAAACAACTATTATTTAGCTCCAGGCAAATATAGTGGCATGCTTTGGTTTATGTAACCAAAACTCAAGTTAGTATCTTAGACTAAATAAGATAGAACCTTCCAAAATTGTAGATATGTTTTGTAGCTTAAGTTTGTAAAGCTCGTGTTCATTTTAGTAATTTCATAATACTTGCTTCAATGCTCGAGCAGTTTCGTACCTATTGTTAGTGGGTTAGGGGCAAGTCTATGTGTGGTCCTTTGACATCATGATGAAAGTCAAAACTACTATATAGCTCATCAGGTGGTCGCACAAGACCCTTCGCCAACTATATGAATTAAACAATATGAATTGAACACAAAGGAAGTTTCAAATCTTGTTAATAATATTAGAAGTGAATATATCAATAACCAGTGCTCGAAATAAGGATTTCTCATTTTATACCTCAACTTTCAAGTTGGAGTGCCATTCATCCAATATTTAAGTATTAAACCACCATAGTTTATTACTTACTTATGTAATCTGTTTTGCAAGTTATATCATGATATGCAATTTTTGAGGTGCAAATTACGATACGGCTTATTTCGAGGGCGGCTGATATTAAACAAAGAGTTAACAAAACATTCATATTAGAAAATACAAATTCTTGGTGAAGTTGTACAAATGTACAATAATGCAAAAATAAGATCTATCAAAACAGCATGCATTTAAATCATAAAATTGTTAAATTTTAAATCTGAAAGTGTAATATTAAAGCAATTTAGGTATTATTCACTTACAACTGATCAGTAATTGCTTTAAACAAGAAAAGATCCTAGAACTAGGAACTAGGACAATACGATTTTTATGTTTCCCAGTTATGCGCAACATGATTAAGAGTCGAGATACGCAAAATGTGCATTACTAATCAGTTTTTATTTCCTAGGCTCAGTTATCCAATACAAAATGTAGCAAATGGTCTGTAATAAAAGAGTTTGATCCAGTGAAGGTATTTCTTGTTTGTGATTTTTTGTCATGTTGGAAATTTCATTTTAAAGTAAAACATTTTGGTTTTAAACATACCGGTATCTAAGTTCTTGAAACATGTCAGGTGGGAAGTTTAAAAATTATAATATTATGAAATTATAATATTTTGCAGTAAACCTTTGATGAGAGCGTATTTTAAGCATACATCACATATTTACTGTGTTGAAACACACTAGTCTCTGATTGGCTGCTGAGGTGATCTACTGTTGCCATATGGAAATTTATGAATGAACTTTGCACCACACGTTGTTAGCTCTGACTTTGTACTAGTAACATCACGGTATAATATTTTGCAGTAAACCTTTGACAAGTGTGTACTACCATGATGTTGCAAAGTCAGAGCTCACAACGCGTACGGCGCAAAGTTCATTCATACCGTGGAATCATGGCATATTGCCTATCTGCGTCAGCAAACACACAAATAGCACAAATAGTGCAAGCGTACACAAAAGAAACTGTGTGTAAGATGAGCGATGTTGCCAGGTCTGAACGATGGACCTGCGTCAGCTGAATTCGAGTACGCTTGGAGGGCACAGGCATGGAAAATTCCAATCTGTGTGTTTATTAATCTGTGTGTTTATTAATCTATGATTAATTTCCACTCGGCAACAGCAGAACGCCTAAGCAGCCAATCAGACAAGCTCATTTCAACACAGTAAATATGCAATGTACGCTTAAAATACACTTTGTCAAAGGTTTACTGCACATAAATTATAGTAGATGCTTGTCAAAGGTTTACTACAAAATATTATAGAAAAATTGGTAAAAACGGTAGCAAAATTGCAATTGCTCATACGCGGAAATGATATTTAGGTTATGAAAGTTGATGCAGGGAATAAAATCCCTGTTTAGGGTGTGAAAACAGGCTTGTGTTACCTGTTTAGGGTATCATTTTAGACAAGGATTAAATCCTTGTTTAGGGTGCTTTCGCGGGTGGTGTATTGAAATAACTTACTAATAATGCAACATGTTGGTTGTACGGCCCTCAAACACCATTCTCGAGAAAATGAAAATAATATGATATGAAAATGCAGTACTTTTAATTAAACGTGAAACAATAACACTGGAACGTGCAGGGAAAAAATCATGTCATGGTTGACAAATCAACACCATAGAATATATATATACGTAAAAAAATGTTTCTTAAATAACACACAAAAACACTTCTGATGAAGTGTTCAGTAGAAGCTGTGCCACTTGAATAAGAATTTTAAATAATGATATTAAAAAAGGAAAAGAAATGAAAACACTTATTTATCTGTAGATAAAGCGTGCAGTTTTACAGGAGTGGGGAAATTTAAGTCTGGGGGAAAATTTGCTTCCTGCTCGGCCTGCCAAAAATATTGTCCTCCTCCCCACGCACATGTCAAATTTTTGGGATCTCAATACCATAGCATTGTGTAAATATATATTCGCTCTTTGCAAGGAGCGGCCCTGTAAAAAAAAGAAGGCTTTTGCAAAGAGTATGCGGCATTTTTTTGCGGCGGGTAGAACCCCCGGGGGCACTACCATATATTGACATACGTCATGCGCCCACAAAAAGACCCCGACAAATCCTATACCCAATGACCCCTTTTTTTTCAGTAGCCTACACTGAATGACCCCCTTTCTTTAACAAGTAGTCCTCAACATTTAAATTTCGGTGCGCGACACACATTTTGAGCAAAATAAATGAGTTTTGTCTATTTTGTACTGTAAAACTGGGTAAAAAGCTATTTTTGATTGTCGATGATTTGAAATTTTGGGCGCTCCCATACAAAATCACCCCATTTTTGAGATTGTCGACACCGAATGACCCCATTTTTTCAGAAAATTTCTACACCAATAGTACGCTTGTGGGCACTTTCATATTCGAGTGCCTCCCCGGGGTAGAACCTCGTTTTGAGATGATCGGCGAATAGCGAGATTGGCGACTAGTGAGAGCAGCGAGCAGGAAAATTTCCCATTTGCTACTTGTTTCACTGTTTTCATTTTATTAAAAAGGCACCCGATGAATGTCAAAGCCTGCAATGAATGTGTGCCAAAAATCGCTTGCCCCTTGGCTTGCCAAAATTGCTTACCACCCCCCGATTTGGCTGGCTAAAAGATGCTTCTGAGTTTTTACCATCCCACAGTGCTCATAATTATTGCACAGTCCCTTATGTAATATAAATGCTGAAATGGACCTCGACCATGCTAATCATCTCTACCCGGGATCATCCAGCACTCAAAGGTCGGATCTATATAATTGTGATGTCATATTTAGTGACTAGCAAGAATAAAATGCTTCTTTGTGGAGAAATAGCCAAGGAAACACGTTAATCACGCTATTTTGTGATAAAGACCAGACTCGCAGAAACACCATAGAATGTATATACAAATCCTAAGTCTGGTTATTAATACACATCGAAAAAAAAAATTCCAACAGGAACAGAATTAGGGACGGACCATTTGATATGAGTAGTTGAGGTTGTGAGTTGTGACAAATATTTTTTTCAAAATAATCTGAAAGTATTTTGGACCATGATCCGGATGAAATTTGGTGGGAAACGAAAAATCTACATTTTGCCTTTGAAACCCAAGGATATTCCAAGTCCAAATCAAAATGTTAGATTTTTCACAATGCCCAACACATTACAAAATGTACTACGTACGGTTAACTTATTAACTTCATTCATAACCATCACTTTCATTCATAACCATCACTTTCATTCATAACCATCACATCACTTTACAAAATAATACAATTTTACTCAAAATTAGCAAAAATAAACAATTTCCTTTCTAAAAATCAAAAAGACTAAAACAGTACAACCAATAACATTCGAAGTGCAAATCACAATCTGCAAATATGGTAGAGTGCAATCCAAATAGCGGCCACCACTCGCAGTTTGTTCGGCGCACTAACATTTACCTGACGGTGCAACGGTCAACTTGAGTCTTGAGATGAATACTCCATAAGTAAGCTGACGCTTGTCCTTGGAGAATGTGCTGTGCAGAAGTGCCTCGGGTGCTCAAAAATTACATTGGTGCAAGTAAAAAACCATGGCTGCCTACAGCTTCTGGTGGGTGGAGGTGGGTTGCATCTCCCTCAGCACTGGAAGGGCCAGCGTCTGAAACTGTTGAATATTAGTAACCACATTTCGTGTTTTGGTAAATAAATACAAATAATTGGATCACATGTATTCATGAGGTTATGAATGTCCTAAATGCGATGCGTGCGATCCAATTATATTTTGTTAATTGTGAAAACGGGAATGCAAATCGAGGTAATTAATATCTCACAATTGACCACAAAATGCGTAGTTGTTCAAAAGTAAACATTCATAACCTCATTAATAAACGCGATGCGTGCTATCCAATCACATTTAGTTATTTGTAAAAACGCGAACGCAAATCGAGGTCATTAATATCTCACACAATTGACCGCAAAATGTGTATTGTTCTAATGTTGCATACAATTGACCGGCGTTTGCGTGTTGTTTCTTAACGCGCAAACAAACACGCGTAATCACCGCGAGTAAGCTTGCGTACTTGTTGATCGTAATTATGAGAGATGCAATTATAGGCCAAACTTTCCCTCTGGTGTGGCACTGACGTCAACACGTTGAGGCAGCTGTTTCGCTGAAATTCGCTCGCGCATATGCATTCTGGGTTAGCGTCTTTAAGGTAATTAGCGTCTGTGTACATAGTACGCCAGCGTTGTGAGTGAACGCTAGCAATTTGAGGATGCGGCCAATTAAATGCACACTGACGTCACTGCCGCATCACACATGCAAGGTGAAAAATGGTATTACATAGACAAGACATAGTACCGTACTACTAAAAGTAATTCTTGGCCAAGCTGGAACATGCGTGTTGCGTCCATGTAGGGTACTACATGTATAATGGGATTTCAATTGAAAGAAAACACAGCTTTCAACAGCTGTATGTGACCCAACCGCAATTGTATATCGCATATTTCAAACAACAATGCAAGCGCACGACCTTGGATACAATACGGTACTAACCAATCACGAGTGCGCTGGCATGGTAGGATTCACTTCCGCATAACGCACACACGCTGGCATACATCGCACATTGTACGTAAAAATCGTCACGTTATGTCAGGCTGTGTTCATTCAATTGAAATTCCCAGTGCAGTATAAGCGTGTACACAATCAGAAAATGCAAGGCGTGTGTATGCTTTCTTCTCTACCGCGCTATGTGCGCATGTTTTCATAGCGTTCTAGCTTGGCCAAGAATTACTAACTTACCTGTAACTTAGTTTGTTCGGCTTATTTATACAAGGCGGAATTTATTTGGCTTTTGTTACGTACTGCGCATGCGTCAATAAAGTCCCAACTCAGCCTCGCGTAAATTCACATAGCGTGCGCTAGTCACGCAATTACACAATGCACAACTAGCGTAAGTAGTAACAGTGTTATGTGTCATATTTTTTCTGCCTTTACTGTAGTATAAGCCGAAAAAACTTCAGTACTATAGCTAGTTTCTCGATCATGAGAGAATGAATGTACTGCGTGCACTGCGTAATGTTGCAAGTTTAGTGGAATGACATGATAGCGCGATCGATTGTGCACGCACAGGAAATGCAGCGCTACCCAAAGCGTGTGTGGAAGGCGTTGTACGGCGACGCAATTATCATTGCGTGCCTATTGAGCTCTCATAATCGAGAAACTATTATTTTAGCTATAATACGTACACGGTTTTGTTATGTTTTTTATGCTTAAAACTTATAACTTACTTTTCTTTTTAAACAACTTGCATGACATGCAAATGCAAGACTCAAGACTTCCAAGTTTGATTACCGTACTGCAAAATCCGGGCCTACCCTGCAGGCTGGTGTGACTTACAGTGAGACTGTCGAAATGCACAGCATCCATGCATTCACATCATACACAATGTCATGAATGTAAATTAAAAACAGTCATGGCAGTTGACGTTTGCCTTGTCATAGTAGTACATTCATTGCATGTCATGATATCCACGTATCATTCACAGATCACATTCATATATGGATTGAACTGGATGGAGCCCAGGACTGGAACTTTTTGCAGCGATTTGCTCACAATTGCCATCCATTATTTCCACAACTATTACCAGCTATTTGTCTCGTATTCGCTGCATTATCGTCACCAAATACCTTCAAATATCTTTTTTTTTCCGTCTCGATCGTGCGTTCGAAACAATTTGGGTCAAACCAGGTTAAATAATAAAAGGATCGACATGACCGATGACCCAGGTCAAGCAATTTGAGTGATGCAAATTCGTGACATTGACGTTTTAACACCATAGAATTGAGAAAGGGACCGATTACCTCTCTCAAATACTACCGAAATTCCATGTAATTTCAAAATTCCCACTATTGCAATTTTGAAAAGACATCCTTAGATGTAATATTACTCCGCAACGAAAGAAAAATGTTTTCAAAATACTTCCAAAGAAAGAATTATACCCACCTTTCACTTGCAGGACTACTGCATTTTCTCTTCCTTGCCTCCATCTTTACTGCAGTACCGTCACGCCGATCAGCTTTCTGATCAGCAAGATCTTGCTGACGTCAGGCCTGAAGCTGCCTGACATAGCAACGCAAAATTGGCATAGCAACGTGTGACAGAATTAGCAGATAAAAATCTGTGCCGTTGCACACCCATTCGTATTTAGCAGTAAACCTCGATAGAAATTGATGACGTCATCGTAATTATTCCTTGATTTCATCGGCATCAAGATTCTGGTCTCAAAACTCCGAGGCTGGAATTTGGCGATTAATCAACAACAGAGGGCGCTATGTAGAGTAATTAACGACAGGGGGTGAAAGATCAGCTTCACGATATAAATCAAAGAAATACGATTTACTGAGTCATTGGCGATGACTGTATTTAAAATCATTGGTGTTTTTTTAATCATGATTGTTTCAACGTCATGCATACGTATTGTCGCACACATTTGACACCATAATTAATCAGATATTATAATTATTAGTATATGTTCTACAAATTGGAGAAAAATTAACGGACAATACAGGTTTTCCTATTGCTCATGGTTCCATAACCAAATCATTGTAACAAAGGTTTGAAAGTGATTTGACTTTAAAGTTCTGGAAATTGCAGGTAGGGGGAAATTATGGTCAAACAGGGGTTAACATTCTATGTACGATTATCTTCCGTGTCATAAGCAAGTCTGCTAGGTTTTGATATGAGCAGAAATATTTCAAATGTTAACGCACTTTGGGCTTGGGGCCAATTTACTAATACGGTTAACATTGTCCATTTTCAATGATTATGGTGTCTAATTATGTTTCCTGACTGGAAAACCTTTAAAAAACAAAATGGCCGCGTTGAACTTTTTTGTCATAAAATTGTTCAAAAACCTGTTGTTACGAGCCGTAATGACTCAAGACCAAAATCACCTTTTACCCAAGTTCACTCCGAAGCAAGACAATAATACAGTTTGATTAAGTTAACAAAATCCAAGTCTTTAATTGAAAGTAAAAATGCTTGATACATGACAACAAATGCACATACAATATAATCAAATATAATAACTCTTTACTACGTAGCCGGCAGTCTTCATCCTGGTGATCATAGAGTTCTGGACGGCTGATGTACAGGGTGTCCCAGAAAAAATTACCGAGTGAATAAAATTGGACTTAATTCGAGAAATAGACATCAGAATTATAACTTTCAATGTGTATAGCATAGCCTATTTTGTTGTGCATCACATACAAAAATGTTATTGGATTCGGTTGACTGGTTCCGAAGAAATGAACGATTGCATAATGCGTGCATCAATGCAGTTCATTCCAAGTTTAATCAACAGGCGCCTTTTTCATACTCGCTCACCGCTTCCTAAAGTTTGTGTATCTCATTAAATTTAGTCCACATTATCTATTAAAATCCGACGGTGTTATGTCATTCATGCTTTCACTGAAGATGAATAACAGTTTGTCCGAGAAAACTTTGATTTCTGCAATTGGAAGCTCTCCAACTTTGATCCTTTAGGTTGCACAAATATACTTTACAAAGAACATTTGAGCCAAGAATGACAATGATCAAGTGTTTACAGCTTTACGTGTGATTTTTGATACCACGCAACATTGATGTTGAAGTTTTAAAAGATTTAAACTTTGCATTACAATTTCTTGGAAATATTCCAAAAACATCAATGTGTGTGAGAATTTTTAAGCCAGCTGGAATTCTTTATGTAGTAATTCTTTATGCAACATTTATATCAACATTAACAAAAAAAGATATTTACAAATACCGAGCATCATCTATTGTAAGCTTTCATTTTCAATATCGTGCAGGTTTTCAAATTTGAACAAAACCTAATTAAATGTTTTGCAAGAAACATGTTCTTTAAAAATAACGAAAAGGATTTCATAGAACAAGATATGAAGCCCATTGACAGTTTCTAAACACTAGTGCGCATTGTGATGTATTGAATGATCTTTCAGTCAAACTTGGAATGAAGTGAATTGACACATGCGTTATGTAATCACTCATTTCTTCGCGATCAGTCAACCGATTCCAGTAAAATTGGCGTATAAGATGCAGAATAAGATGGGAAAAAGGTGATGTTTAGATTTTTGGATTTCGATGTCTAATTTTCGACTTACGTCTTAATTCATTTGCCCGGTAATTTTTCTCTGGGACACCCTGTATATATCCGTATTCACTTCTCCTGCGAACATCACTGTTCAGCGAAGTCCACTGTACACTTGCATTAATAATACATTGTGTATAAAATCATCGCACATAAATGGTGCTGCTCTCTCCAAACACTTAACTTCTTACATGCTTCTTTCTGCACTGCTCCACTTTATTGATAGATGTGTTGTTTTGTGAACCAGACTCCAGCAAGGCTCTCAAAATCTACTTCGTTTCACCATTAAAATGCACCTCTTTTTGAAGCACAACGACGTCCTGCACATTTAGAGAGTCTACAATAGTGTGGAGTAAAAAAACAAAAAATTTAGATAATTTTTCGGATATTTATAAAAACTTGCTTACATATGAAATAAGTAACCTGGCAAATAATTGACAAATTTAAAGCATATCTTGAGGTTCCACAAAGCACCTGAAAAGTGTTGAAAAATGACCCAAATTACCCAAATTTACGCATCGCAGCATGAAAGCGCATGAAGAAATGTTAATATATTCATAAGTACACCCCCTAGTATGACAAGTGTCCAAACATGGATGAAAACCCTGCCTGGACCATTATTTTGGTGGTTTGTGGCACGAAAGCGCATGTTGAGATGCTATTATATTCATAAGTACATCACCTAGAACTATGAAATTTGGTATATATGGCTATCTTTCACTGCTTAATCTATTTCTTTAATCACAGGCAGTGAAGCATGTACTAACTGTAAATTACAAGTGTCCAAAAATGGACGAAAACCCTGCCTGGACCATTATTTGGGTGGTTTGTGTACGAAAGCGCATGTTGAGATGTTATTATATTCATAAGTGCATCCCCTAGAACTTTGAAATTTAGTATAGTACTTATGAATATATTAACATCTCAACATTCGCTGCTGTGCCGTGATGCGTAAATTTGGATATTTTCGGTCATTTTCCCACATTTTCAGGTGCTTTATGGAACCTCAAGATATGCTTCAATTTTTCAACTATTTGCCAGGGTACTTATTGCATATCGTTATGAACACGGCAGAGTGCCGAATACGCAAAATTGCAGTTCTGAGTAAACGGCGTTTGAAAATCTTGGTACCATTCCATTGGTCCTTCTAAAAATTGTGAACATTCTTTTAAGCACTCATTTGAAATGTTCAGCATGTCTCAAAAATATTGTGCAAGTAAAAAGCGCCCTCTGTGGCAATTAGAAAATACAGTTGTGACATAATGCTTACATCAACGTTACGGGCGCAGTCTTAGCTCTCAAATGCCGTTTGTTCTGTTCAATTTGCTTGTTCCAATTTCGAGATATGTTTACTTAACAACGAAGGGGTAAAATCACAATTGTGCCACTTTCTTGTTAGTGTCTAAGACATACAAATTTGCAACTCTATTCAAGCATTTTCATAATTATAAGAAAATGTAATTATACTGCTTTATATTCATAAATCCTGTGACGTTTAATTGATTACAGGCATTCAATTTGGTATTCATGGTGTCCATTTTGAAAATGCTTAAATGAAGTTACTTGCAAACGTGTCTGAAAAAATAAAATGATGCATAAAAGGCCTATGTAGAAAAATGCAATGTTTTAGCCGAAAATTCCATAAATGGATGTATTTCTCAGTGAAGATTAAAAAAAATATAACAACAGAACCCCGTTCACTTGATGCATAACTATTCAGTCTATGTTCCAAACTTTAAAACAAGAGAACCGATCAAGAAGTTTTTAGACTGTACCAAAATGTCGGGGGGGGGGGGGGGCTTATTTTGTTAGAACCATTTACAAGATGCTACGTGGGTCATACCACCTCAACGTATGTTTATTTACGACGATGAGAAGCTATTCATAAAAAAATGTACCGACTACTCCTCGGACACTGGTGCGCATCACTTCATTAGTAGCATGGTCCTTACGAAATATACAAGATCATGCGTTAACATCTTATTTCCCAGGCATGGATTAATTTCTGTAATCCAGCCCTCATGTTTTATGTTTCAGATACATGCATGAGGATGGACATAAAGAGGTTGAGCTGCAGCTTTATTTGACTCAGAGATATTTTGTTATCGTTCAAATTTGGCTTCCACCTTGTCAGTGCAGCATTATTAGTGCGATCCTGAATACAACGGCTGTTTTCGAACATTAATTTGAGATGATTGCGACATGGTATTTGAATCTCCTTCTGGATGCTATTGGGATTGGTCGTCATCAGCTTCGTCTTTTCAGCACTGAGCTCTATGTCATACCTTTGAGATGCGTTGGTCTAGGCGACCCAACAAGTTTTTTTTTTCAGTTCTTCTATATCCAAGCATTACACCCAAAGTTGATTTGCAAAGTTGTATGAACATGCCACATCGTCATCATCCCTATATCTTCGTGTTAAAAATTGCCGTGATAGTACAGCGAATCCTCTCGTTTTTTAACAGCTACGCATCGCGATTTTGTTCGAGATAGGCCGAGCGACTCAGGCTAAGCATACCATGACTATCATATGAGATACCACAGCGTTTCTATATTCTACACATTATTACGATTTGTGTATGCTCTAGTACCCCATTTGATGTTTCTATTACAAGACAAAAAATTGTTTTCAGGTAAAACCAGAGTTTTTTGTTTCCAGTACACTCACTCGAAAATCAGTACACTAATTAGCGGGGCCTTGCAGCTTGCTGTGGATATCTTTTACTGCATTTTTAATGTAAAAAATTTGAAATCCAATGTAAAAATTGAGATATATTTCATTTTGAAAATGACATTTATACTATATAGGTATAAAGGAACGCGTTTAGCCCATCCAGGTGCACGTCCACTAACACAATGCATATGTAATTTTTTTTATCTGTGTCAATAATAGAATATTGATTTAAACGGAGCGTTGAGTTGTATGGAAAAAAATATTTATAATACAGGGTGTTGACACTGTGCATGTTCCAGGCGCATATTGAAGTGTCATATATTCCCTCATTTCAAATCTTTAGTTTTGGTTTCTCTTTTGTTCAGAAACCAAAAATCAATGGATTAAAAAGTAGAGCAGATCTGGTCTGCAATCATAACACTATAGCTGTGTTCACACATGCACTTATTACCGGTAATATTTTATCTGGGCTTATGTCCGATCGAATTAAATATTTCCGCTAATACCTTCCACATACCTTCCAAATTTGTCGGCAATAGCGCTATACGCTGTCGAAGTTACGTAATAATCGGATTAACTACCATAGCAATAGGTGAATCATGATGATTACTTGCACCTGTAAGATTAGTATCTTTGAAAAGACCAGTATTGTATTCAATATATATGTTCAAAATTGTTTTCACTAATTGCTATGGTAATTAATCCGATAAATTGCGTAACTTCGCCAGCGTATGTCCGACGTGTTATGTCCGATAAGCCTATTACCGGTCATAAATCCTCCTTTCTACATGAGCATCATCACAAAATTTAACCCGATTTTAAATTTTTTCACTGAAAATTCACTTTCAATAAACGCCCCTTTTTAGAAAAAATTACAGACAATGCGGTAGGTATGTCATGTAAGAAAAATGCAAATTCAAAAGTTCCAAAATTCAGACCAATTTTGTATTTAGTAGGTTCTATTATTATTATTATTATTATTATTATTATTATTATTATTATTATTATTATTATTATTATTATTATTGTTATTATTATTATTATTATTTACGTTTGACAAAGTAGTCCCATTTTACATTAGACTTAGCTCTATACCGCATTTTATACATGTAGGCCCGGTGGACATCTTTGAAAAAATGACAAAAATAAAAAATTAACAAATGACTTCCATCATCATGCTATTTTTATCTTGGGGGGTCCCAAATTTACAAAACGTCGGCTTCAATAAAATTGCGACCTCCGCTATTTCGTCAGCAAAGATTTTATGACCCCCCCCACCGTTTGCGCCCCCCAAACAGGCATCAGTCTTTTGGAATAAAATAAACACACTATCTGTAGTCATGTTGTGCTGTGACTCCCTACATTTTGGTCATAAAAATATTTTATGACACCCCCTATTTTTCTTTACGTATATTTGGGACCCCTAATCATCTTATAAAATCCAATTACATGCCTTTCTGTTATCATGCTTAATAAATGTCATCTCCATCTACTTCCAGGGCCATACTGCCCCCCCCCTGAGCCCTCAAGAGGGTTTACATTTGCTACCCCCCCCCCCCGCCCCCCAAGAAACTCGTGTAGGTCATCCCAATAAGGATGGTCAATAATTGCTCCTGCGCCAGAACTTTTACCCGACCATGGAGGGTGCGATGGAGAGTTTTCAGTGCCTTTATCTTAGCATGTATCTGCTTCCCCGACCGTATGGGGAATCCCCCTTGTCATGTAATAGCGTGGCTATCTCCTCCCAAAGCTTTTTTTTTATCCCAAAAATACTTTCCGTGTCTGTCCAAATTTTGAGGATAGCCAATGTTCCCTTGTCATTCCAATTTACCTCTCTATTGCGTTTATTTATATTAATATTTGCAGCTATGATGACATCACGCAGTAAATTACTCTGCTCAGTGCCGTAGATTTCTTTTTGACATACCTTTGAGATTGGGGTGATGGAGTTGGAAAAAAATTTCAAGTATAGTCATTCCAGCACCTTTTGGCGACAGAATAAGTTTTTGGTTCAATTGTGCGCGAAGCGCGCGAAAAATTCTGCTATTTTGAAGCTAAACTGATGAAATAATGGTGTAAAAGTAGAATAAATGCGCGCGAAGCGCTCGAAAATTTGCACTTTTGTGGCAAAAAATGGGCAAATATGAGGTTAATTTGGTCAGAAACCCATTATCAGGCGTCAACATGGGGGGGTGATTGTATGGACCATTATCCCCCCCATCCCCCCGGGATCTACGCCTATGACTCTGCTTAAAATTTTGCGCGAGTGATATACTCACAGTTATATCCGACAGCCCAACTAATTACTATTACCGGAGGTAACGTTTCGATCGGTCTTAACAGCTCTTAACCCTGGTCATCTTCAACCTTAAATTTTCAGATTTAAAGCACATTACGTCGGATATAGTAATTGTTTTTATATCCGACGCTCATTCACACTGCCACTTATATCCGATACTATTACCGACGTAATTTAAGTCCGACTGTGTGAACAAATGTCGGATTTAAAGCACATTATGTCGGATATAGTTATATCCGACGCTAATTCACACTGCCACTCATATCCGATACTATTACCGACGTAATTTAAGACCGGTAATAAGGGATTTAAGTCCGACTGTGTGAACACGACTTATTTTTAATATGCTGGGAGGACACAGCATAGGGTATATAACTAGAAGTATACAATAGCCTATTGTGCTAACATAATTATTATCATGATTGATATCGGAAATCTATCCCGCGGACGACAGTTGATGCTGTGGCATATTACACTCACGAGTTCTAGGCCTAGAAATCATATAGATACGCGTATAGTGAAGGATGGGGTGGGGTGGGGTGGGGGCTTTGTTTGTTTTAAACATAAACGATGCATGGAGATGATTTGATTATGAATTAGTTTATTATCCCGGGAATCACAACCCATACCTCTTTAAGAGGGGGCTCCTTCACTATATAACCACCTCTTCCCTAAGTGACTCTCCCCCTCCTCCTCCCCTACATTCGATATCTTCATCTCGAGCTCTCCTCCCCCTTCTCTTTCATTTCCAATGCTCTCTCCCATCTGTTTCTCTTTCTCCCGGCCCATACCCCCCTTGCCCTACCCCAACCCAACCCCCACCCCACACACACACCCACACACCACACACAATCTCTTATTCCCTCTATCTTCTACTTTTTGCAGTAAAATTGCTTCAGTAAAACTCATTAGGTTATTAGAGGTCATATAATGGCCTTCCATCGATTCTGGTACATGGGATTAAGAACATGAATCTATTTTGTTTATAGCACCTATACAATTACAATAGTGGCCCCTTTTGTAATGTCGAATGCAAATATTTCGATGGTCTATATTTTTTCTCAGGTGAAATAGCCTAGGCTTATTCGATTTTGTAAACCACGTCTTTCAATGTAGATTACCATGCTCGACTCCTCTCCTCGTGAATATTGCACTGCGAAATTTAAACATTTCTTTTGTATACTTAGAGTAGGTAACTTCACACCAAATACACACACCACTTACAAGAAACTGAAACCAAAACCGAAACTGACTGATACAAATGTTCAGTTTTTAACAAAAGGTAGAAACAATGAGTTCGATATCTTATGATTCAAGTGGTTAGGCAGGACAATAGGAAATCACGTGACCAAAACCAAAACCAAAACTAAAACTAAACATTTGTTGGTTAATTTTGTTCCACAGTTCAAGTCTTGTATTCAAGTCTTACACCCAAAGTTGATTCCCAGATACGAACATGCTCCAGGAGCATATTTAAGTGTCATGCATTGTTTGAATAATCTGAATCCATTGTTCAGGTCTTGTTTCCAAGTGTTTACTTGCAACCAAATTTGATTCATAGATATAAACATGCTCTAGGGGCATATTTAATTTTGTTTTTAATGTTATCAAGTCTCATGCCCTAAGTAGATTCACAGATCAAAACATGCTCCAGGAGCATATTTGAGTGTCATATACTTAGTTTGGTCAATTTTAGTTAATTTTATTCATATTTACCAGGGTAGCCCAATTCAGCCGATAGTTCATAATTCAAGTCTTGTATCCAAGTCTTACACCCAAGATTGATTGACAGATACGAAAATGCTCCAGGAGCATATTTAAGAGTCATCTTACAGTTTAGTCAATTGAATATATGAATACAAAACCCACCCAAGTCCATACTTTGGCAAAATTGAGTTAAGCATGGGAAAGTGTTGCTATACATAGGCCTGTCATATATTTGAAAGAACAACTCAAATTCATCCTCTGTGTCTATTGAGCATGTGAAAAATAGCATGTATGAAAGAATCAACCCAAGTCCATGATTTGAGTCTTGTAACACATTGATTGAAATTCAGTATGTATAAAAGTCCACTTGTAACATCTTCATTGCTGGAGAGTGACTTTTGAAAAAAAAAAAAGGGTTTAATCAAGGAAAGTGTGTGGTTTATATTACATGGCAGAATGCTTATCAACATTATACATAACTGTGTGCTTTATTTTGTATTATCTTACTAGTGGTAATATCATTCCAACATTATTGTCTTTGTATATGATTCAAAAAACCACCCAAGTCCAGAATTTAAAATGAACCCCACGAAATCCCTGAAATGCTAATCGTCATACCTAATACAGTTTAACCCACCCCTTTGCACGTACAACTTACCATATTGACCAGGTAAATCTAACTGAAGGAATTAAAATGATACACAGGTTTTTTTCTCAAAATCACTTCCCATGGACTTGGGTGGGTTTTGGATTCATGTATTCAATTTAATCCATGGTTCAATTCTTGTATCCTGGAGCTTGTTCGTATCTGGGAATCAACTTTGGGTGCAAGACTTGGATATATGACTTGCACAATGGATTAAAGATAACCAAATAGTAATATGACAAAGTTGATTCGCAGATCTATACGAATATGCTCCAGGAGGATGTTGAAGTGTCATTATATAGTTTGGTCAATTTTGTTCCATAGTTCAAGTCTTGTATTCAAGTCTTACACCGAAAGTTGATTCCCAGATACGAACATGCTCGAGTCCTATTATGTTTGGTCAATTTTAATCCATAGTTCATGTCTTGTAATCCAAATCTTTCACCCAAAGTTGATTCCCGGAAATGAACATGGTCCAGGAGCATATTTAATTATCACATACTTAGTTTGGTAAATTTTAATCCATACTTCAAGTCGTGTATCCACGTCTTACACCCAAGATAAATTCCCAGATATGAACATGATCCAGGAGCATATTTAATAGTCCTTATTCCATTGTTGAAGTTTGTATCCAAGGGATACACCCAAAGTAGATACCCAGATCCAAAAAATGCTCCAGGAGCGATTTAGGTGTCATATTAGTGTTTGTTCAATTTTAATCCATTGTTCAAGTCTTGTATCAAAGTCTTACACCCAAAACTGATTCCCAGATAAGAACATGCTCCAGGAGCATATTTAAGTGTCATATTACTGTTCGATCAATTTTAATGCATAGTTCAAGTCATGTATCCAAGTCCTTCACCCAAAGTTTATTCCCTGAAATGAACATGCTTCAGGAGCATATTTAAGTGTAATATACTTAGTTTGGTAAATTTTAATCCATAGTTCAAGTCTTGTATCCAAGTCTTACACCTAAGATTGATTCCCAGATTTGGCAGATTTGAACATGCTCCAGGAGCATATATAAGTGTTATGCATTGTTTGGTTAATTTTAATCCATTGTTCAAGCCTTGTATCCAAGTCTTGCACCCAAAGTTGATTCCCAGATACAAACATGCTCCAGGAGCATATTTAAGAGTCATCTTACTGTCCAGTCAATTTAAACCATGGTTCAAGTCTTGGAGTCCAAGTCTTACACCCAAAGTTGATTCGCAGAGCTATATGAACATGCTCCAGGAGCCTCCAGCAGCACATTGAAGTGTCATACAGGGTGTCCCAGAAAAAATTACCGAGTGAATAAAATTGAACGTAAGTCGAGAAGCAGACATTAGAATCAGAAAATTTAAAATGTAGCGCATAGCCTATTTCAATGTGCATCACGTACGAAAAATTTGTTTGATTCGGTTGACTGGTTGCGAAGAAATTAACGATTACATAATGTGCGCATCAATGCAGTTCATTCCAAGTTTGATCAACGGGAGCTTTTTTCATACTCGCTCACTGCTTCCTAAAGTTTGTGTATCTCATTACATTTAGTTCACATTATCAATTTTATAATCCGATGGTGTTATCTTATTCATGCTTCCACTGAAGATGAATAACAATTTGTCCGAGAAAACTTTGATTTATGTAATTAGAGCTTTCCAACTATACTTATTTAGGTTGTGTAAATAATGTTATAGTTTATTAACTTTCCAAAGAACATTTGAGCCAAGAATGACAATGATCAAGTGCTTACAGTTTACGTGACATGCGATTTTTGATACCGTGCAACATTAATGTTAAAGTTTTAAAAGATTTAAACTTTGGATTACAATTTCTACGAAATATTCCAAAAACTTAAATGTGTGTGAGAAATTGTTTAAGCCAGCTGGAATTCTTTTATGCGATAATTCTTTATGTAACGTTTATATCAACATCAACGAAAAAAATATATTTACAAGTACCGAGCATCATCTTTTATGCAAGCTTTTTCAATATCGTGCAGGTTTTCAAATTTGAACAAAACCTAATTAAATGTTTTGCAAGAAACAGATTGTTTAAAAAGAACGAAAAGAATTTCACAGAACAAAATATGAAGCCCATTGACAGGTAACCACTATAGTGCGCATTGTGCTGAATTATCTTTCTTTCAAACTTGGAATGAAGTAAATTGAGGCATGCGTTATGTAATCGCTCATTTCTTCGCAATCAGTCAAACGATTCCAGTAAAATTGACGTATATGATGCAGAATAAAATGGGCTACATACTGATGTTTAGATATTTGGATTCTGATGTCTATTTCTCGACTTACGCCCAAATTCATTCGCCTGGTAATTTTTTCTGGGACACCCTGTACATGGTTTGGGCAATTTTGTTCCATAGTTCAAGTCTTACACCCAATGTTGGTTCCCAGATACGAACATGCTGCAGGAGCATGTTTTAGAGTCATGATACTGTTTGGTCAATTATAATCCATAGTTCATGCCTTGTATCCAAGTCTTTCACCCAAAGTTGATTCCCGGAAATGAACATGGTCCAGGAGCATAATTAAGTGTCTTATACTTAATAGTTTTGTAAATTTTAATCCATAGTTCAAGTCTTGTATCCAAGTCTTACACCCAAGACTGATTTCCAGGTATAAACATGCTCCAGGAGCATATTTAAGTATCATTAATCCATTGTTGAAGTCTTGTATCCAAGTGATGCACCCAAAGTATATTCCCAGATCCAAACATGCTCCAGGAGCGTATTGAAGTGTTATATTATTGTTTGGTAAATTTAAATGCATAGTTCAAGTTTGTGTCCAAGTCTTACACCAAAATTTGAATCGCAGATACGAAGGTTTTCTAGGAGCATATTTAAGTGTCATATTACTGTTTGGTCAATTTAGGTAGGCATAAGAAGAAGGCAAAGTTTGATAGCCAAAAATTACCAGTTCCAAGGCCCACAGAAGTGCTGAACCTGCAAAAAAAAATGAGCCTTCTCTCAGCTGTGTCTTCTCTTAGTGAATTCGCTCTCACTGAGAGAAGACAAAACTTATTTTGCTTTGAGTTTGCTGTCTTTGTTTGCTACTTAGTTCAATTTGAACTTGCCTAATCCAATTTTTGACTTGAATTTGTCTTTAAACTACAGCATGTAGTTCTTGTTGTTTGCTTAATATTTTGTTGTCTGTCCCTGAAGAAGATCAGTTTATCTGCTCGAAACGTCGGATATTTTTTGTCTGTTTGGTGTTGTTTGACTGCTATGTACACAGTGATTGTCATCACTTCCAGTGTACTGTTTTCCTGACACTGTGGGCTCTGGAATGGGCAATTTTTGGGCATCGAACTTTACCTGTTTTTGTGCCTACTCTGGATGTTTGGTTTAGCGTGTCTGTTTATATGCACGGTTATTTTCATCACTTGTTCTAGTGCATTTTTGTATTACCATTGATTCTAGTTGTTTTTGAAGGTTCAGCACTTCTGTGGGCCTTGGAGCTGGTAATTTTTGGCTATCGAACTTTGCCTACTTCTTATGCCTACATTTGCTGTTTTTGTCCCCCTGCGTACTGTCTAGTCTGCATTTTACTTGTTTCCCCCACATCAAGTTGGTGTACCATGCTTTTTTTCTTTCCTGTTGTTCATATTCAGTGTATCCTCTTGCATCATTTATTGATCCTTGATGTGTTTTGTGTCCTCGTCCGTTGGATTCACCATTACCCACTTTTACCAAAAAAGACTTTTATCTCTGGTTCTGTTCATCAGTGTACATCAGTTATATTTATAAATACGCTTTTATAAATTCGCACGTGACCACCTCCGCGCTGTCATAACAGCTTATAGACAGCAAGTCTCGAAGTGACCTTCAACATAGCGAGTGGTCTGTCTATACATTTGAATGCAAAGGCGGAACAACATGAAACTGCTGCGCAGCAAAATTGTCTATTTTGTTCAACTTTGTGATTATATTATATATATCTGCCAACAAATATATATAACGGTGCGGGTTTTCTAGGAAAGCCTGCATAGGCTATTCTATTAATACAAACGACCAGCTCACCTACCTCTTCTACTGTTGTTCGTTACACATGCATGGAACGTGGATACTTCGCAGATTCGGAACAGAAGTTGTTTACTATTTATTGTACAATATATCGTGAAATGAGAGATGACAGTGCCAAGTCAAAAGATCACCTACTACTTCCGCACATAATCATGTACCAGACTTGATTCAAAAATATGTAGTGCAGCAAGGCAATGTGGCCACGTTGGTTCTTGTTACACGAATGATATACTGCATATACTTTGCTGCAGCCAGTGCTTAATCTCTCAAACAATTTTCGAACTGACTGAATTAACACATTGGTGGCGTGATTCAGTTACATTTACAAGGGTCTTTATGCCTACCCACCACTGTCATACAACTTAACAAGTAGGGCCTTATAGTATAGTGTCGATTAAACTTCGTACATATTAATCAACATTTACTTAACACAAATGACCATACGGGTGTGCTCCCCGGAAAGGTGCCCTTTTCGGATTTCGCAGGTCTGAAAGACCCCTTAATAGTGTGGCAAAAATGGAGCTCCGAAAGACCCTAGAATTGATAATTTCATCTGTAAAAGGTGTTACAGGCCTTACTGACTCAAGGTAAAAATCACCTTTTACCCAAATTCACATGAATGCACAACACTACTCTTCTTTCCAGAAAAATACAGCACTATTTTTTTGTGGATTAAAAAAATATATTCCTGTTTGGCTAGTCCTGTTAAGCTAGTCCTAACTGGCAATAAAAGTAAAATTTTAATATTTTTTTTCAATTTGAGGGAAAATGGTCCAAAAACATGCAATTTCGCATGTTTTCTCACAATTGTAGTCACAAAATTGTAAGACTTGGCACAAGTCTTAGCATTCATAATCTTGAGTATAGGGAAGAACCGTGGGAAAATGGTGGAAGATGTGGTCGGCAAATTTCAACCATATTTTGGCAATTTAATTTTATCAAATTCAGGTACAGTACTTCTTGCAAGAAATTATATTTCCTGCATTCGTAATGTGTATAACCAGGATTTTCGTATGATATCATCTCAGTGGAGACAGAGATGAATAATAAGAAAAAAACTTGTGCAGAATGCAATTCAAATATTAGAATTAATCAATCTTTTATTTCATGTAGTAATTGTTCACTTGATTTTCATGTAAATTGTACAAATTATGCAAATGTATCTGAAAAATCAAATTGGTGGTGTGATTCTTGTTTCTTCAAAATGTCTTTGTCAGAACTGCCTTTTAGTGATGGTTATGTTGACCTAAAATGTTTCCTTGATAAAGGTTTAAAAATAGCTCATATAAATATCCGGAGCCTACGATAGAAGACGGATCATCTAGCCATTTTCCTTCACGAGAACGATTTTGATATTTTGTGTGTATCTGAAACTTGGCTTAATAATGAAATTGATAATAATGAAATTCACATTGATGGTTATGATATTTGCAGGTTTGATAGACAGACACATAGTGATAGGGGTGGTGTACTATGTTATATTAAAAGTGATATTGTCTATAAAGAAATTTCTAACTCAAATATATGTATTGGTGATATAACTGATATTGATCATGTTAAAACTCTTTGGATAGAGATTTGAACAAAGGATTAAAATTAACCAAACAATGCATAACACTTATATATGCTCCTGGAGCATGTTCAAATCTGCCAAATCTGGGAATCAATCTTAGGTGTAAGACTTGGATACAAGACTTGAACTTGCCTCATACTAAGCCTATTCGTATAGGTACTGTCTATAGACCACCTAGTTCTAAGGTAGAGTACTTATGTAAATTAGACTCATTGTTCCAAAACTTCACTTCTGTGTATGAAGATGTAATTATTCTTGGTGATTTTAATCTTGATATTTGTAAAAGGGCCAATTCAAGAAAAATCAATGATATTGCCAGACATAGTAACTTACACCAATTAATAAATGATTACACTAGAATCACTGAGGTCAGTAGAACAATTTTGGATCTTATATTTGTTTCTAACTCTAATATTGTTTCTTCTTCTGGTGTTCACAGCTTAGGGCTCAGTGATCACTCACTTATATATGTTGTTCGTAAAAATAAGAAAATTAAACCAGCGCCTAAAATTGTTAAAACTCGCTCATTCAAGAATTTCAATGATAAAGAATTTGTTGATTCAGTTAAATGTATGAATTGGGAAAATGTAACAAATTTATCTGATGTTGATAATGCATGGAAGGTCTGGAAAGATATGTTTATTGATGTTTGTAACAAGCATGCACCTATTAAAGAAAAGAGAATTAAAGGTTTGCTTCCTGATTGGATTAACAGTGACTATATCAAATTAAGTAAAGACAGAGACTACTATTTTGCAAAGGCGCACAAAAACAATGATCCAGAAGACTGGAAAATGGCTAAACATCTTAGAAATAAGGTCAATAATCTAAATAAATCTCTTAAAAAGAAATATTGCAATGATGCTATAAACCTAAATGTAAACAATTCTAAGAAATTGTGGAGTACTATTAAGAAACTAATTCCTAAGAACCATTCTTCTATAAAAACTGTTCAATCTGATACTGGATTAACTATGAGTGACAAAGAAACTGCAAATGAATTTAATAATTATTTTACTTCTGTTGGCAATGATCTAGCACAGAAATTTGATGATGTTATTAATGGATGTACTTGTAATGATGATGAAAAGGATCTGGTTAATACTTGCACTCATGTTTGTAGTAATATTGATTTTATAAATCCATGTAATGCAGAACCATCTGGTAATAATTATAGTTCTGATAGTAATGTAATTCAGCATGATAGTTTTCAATTCGATATAATCACAGGTGATTATGTGTTTGATCAGATTTGCAGTTTCTCTAACAATAAGTCTTCTGGGCTTGATAATTTTGATGCAAAATTACTTAAACTTGCTGCTCCAGTTATATGTCACTCTCTTGCTTATATATGCAACTTGTCTTTACTCACAGCTACATTCCCTTCAGACTGGAAACAGGCCAAAGTAACTCCTATTTATAAAGAAGGTTGTAAATCTGATGTAAGCAACTATAGGCCCATATCTGTGTTACCTATTATTTCAAAAATAATTGAGCGTGCTGTTTATGATCAATTGTACCAATATTTAACTATGTGTAATATTTTGAATCCAGCTCAATCAGGATTTCGATGTAACCATTCAACTAATTCCACACTTCTTGATGTATCTGATCATATTCTTCAAAATATGAATAATGGGAAAGCAACTGCCGCTATTTTTCTGGACCTGAAAAAGGCATTTGATACTGTAAATCATGAAATTCTTATTAGTAAATTGTATAACTATGGTATCAAAGATTATGCCTTAAATTGGTTTGTCTCATACTTAAAGAACAGATCTCAAACCGTTAACATAAATTCATCTCTGTCTGACTTTAAACAAATTAATATTGGCATTCCACAAGGATCCATACTGGGACCATTATTATTTATCATTTATGTAAACTCTTTGCCTGATAGCACTTCTTCTAAATGTATTATGTATGCAGATGACACTACCCTGCTATGTAGTTCATCTGACCCGAGTGTACTACAGAATGAAACTGATAGAAATATGGACAGTATTGCTAGATGGTTTCATGAAAATAAGCTCACACTTAATATCAAAAAAACTAAGCTTATGGTATTTGGTACTAGGTATTTACTTGGTAACTTTGATAATATTTCACTTTCATATGCAAATAATGTTGTGGATAGAGTAGATTCATTTAAGTATTTAGGTGTAGTGTTTGATCCACAACTAAGTTGGGACAGTCATGTTAATCGTATATCATCCAATATTTCCAAACGCATTGGTATTATTCGCAGAGTTAAATATTATCTTCCTCCAAGAACACTTAACATGCTCGCCAATGCACTTGTAATGCCACACTTTGATTATTGCAGTACTGTTTGGTCAAATTGTAGTGCTCATTTATCCAATTCTCTTCAGATACTGCATAATAGATTAGCTAGAATTTTGTTGGCTGCTGACATAAGAACTCCAATAAATGACTTAATGAAATCATTAAATTGGACAAAACTGGATGAAAGGTAGAAAAATCAGCTTCTTGTTGTAGTGTTTAAGTGCCTTCAAGGTTCAGCACAATCTTATTTGAGTTCTCAATTTATTTTTACTGAATGTATGCATACAAAAGGTACCCGTTGTCAATCTTCAAAAACTTTAGTTGTTCCACTTTTGAAGAACACTCTGGGTAAACGTACCTTTCACTATAGAGGAACTAAGTTGTGGAATAACCTTCCAGTTGGTGTGCGTTTAGATTATGACTCTTTGAGTCTACACATGTTTAAAAATGCTATTGTTTAAGTAAGATTCATAATCGCATGATTGTTTTTCAATATGTTATATGTATTATTTGTAATTTAGTATACTTATTTTGTTAACATTTTGTTTGTAACAGTTATCTGGACCTCTTGGGAGACCAGTACATATGTATTGAAAGAGCTATCCAGAATAAAGAAAGATTAAATAAATAAATAAAATGTAATAAGTTTGGATAAGTGTTCACTGTAACCAATTTGGTATGCCATGCCCCTTCCTGGGAAATATTGGACCCCCTAAAATAGGCCCTAATACGAAATGTCGTTTTATACCATTTTGAACAAAATATGTTTGGCACCTAAGACGAGCATATATAAGAATTTGATTATAGAATTTACCATCGAACTCAAAGCTGTTAAGAGTCATAACAAGTTCCAGAAGGCGGGTGAGGTGGTCAGTGGTCAGTGGGCGGGGGGGGTTTTGGTGATTTATGAGCGCGTTTGTCAATGAAAACCTTGCAGGCCGCTAACCCTCTTTGTGGTTGATATTCGTGTATAAAGCCGTGACGTCAGTGGAGACTAGAAGAGTACTATCTGGGAAGGGGGCATTATTATTGAGGGTGGCGATGTGGTTGATGAAACCGGTGCTCTATTGGATATATGAAGGTAAAGATTCAACCAGAAGACGGAGGTGAAAGTCCACAAAGCGAGATATCTGTTTAGTAGGGCAAGAACATCCGCTCACGATGGAACGACCAGGGTTCTCTTTTTTATTGATTTTGGGGAGCATGTAGAATTGTGGACAGCTGACATTTCTAGAGTCAGGAGTAATGGTGATCAAGGTTTGATCATCGATGGAGAGTTTGGAAAGTGAATTTTGGACAGTTTTGGTGTTCTTCAAAGTTGGATCCGATCTGATCTGCTTGTAAGCATTGGAATCATTGAGTTGGCGTAACCCTTCTTCGATGTAAGATGATCTATCAAGAACGACTACAGCAGAGCCCTTGTCCGCTGGTTTGATAACGATGTCAGGGTTGTTGCGTAATGCAACAACCTAAGGATGGGCATATGTGCTGCGCCCTCCACGGCCAACCTCTCCATGGGGGTCCTTGAATCCTCGATTCTGAACTCTGCCGTTGTCAAGCCTCTAGAAGGATCATAGAAGAGGTACATTGACGACATCCAATTTCTTTGGGTCAAGGACTATGATTCTTTAGAGAACTTCAAGACATTCCTTAATGGATTTCATCCTACCATTAAATTTACTTTTGAAATTTCTCACTCAAAAATGGTTGTATTGAAACTACACTCAACAGTAAACCCACCGGACAAACACACCTACCTACTTCCCTCATCCTGTCATCCACCACATACATTTAGAGGAATTTGTTTCTATAGCTCACCTGTAATGGGTTTGAGCACTCTAAATTCCTAAGTTAGTCACTTGTAAAGTACATATATATATATATATGCACGAATGGAAATACCCATCCGATTGTCTACCCAGGGTAAGGTTACCCAGGGTAACCTTACCCTAACCTTACCCTGGGTAGACTCTATATTACTTGGTTAAAATCTGGATACACAGACAGGGTATATGACGTATGACTTCTTGCCAACGTGTAATGTCTATGAAAATTATACGCCTATGAACATTACACGTCTTTTGCACGTTTAACAATTTGTGCACAGTGAAATGAATCCACTGCTTTTATATAGCATCAGCATTATCGAAAGGAGGGAACACTGTAAATACAACAGCACGCACGATTCGAAGTTCGTTTCTTATGGTTTAGTCCAATTAGCGTGACCATGTAGATGTAAAATAACAAGCAAACCTTTATATAAGGTTCTTAACGATTACCCCGTGTAGACACTGCGATTTTTGGTTTTGTTTCAATCAAGGAACAGACATAAATTTCTAGTTGCTGACAATATACATCATACTGCAGTTACTGTCCGTTTTCCTATACACAATACACAGTGCTCTTTCCCATTGACGCGTGACCTCTACAAATAGCCCTACGTTAAAAGTATGGGGTTATGACTAGTTAACGTCGCTGTGTGAAAAATAACCGGCCAATATTAAAAGTACTCTTCTTAAGTTCTAGAAAATATAGTTTTTAACATGTCCTAAATTTTAGCTAATTTAGATGTTTGGAAATATTCGTACTTTGGTGTTTTAGTTAATGTTATAGGTAATAGTACATTGCCTAGTTAACGTCGCTGTGTGAAAAATAACCCGCCAATATTAAAAGTACTCTTCTAAAATTCTAGACAATATAGTTTTGTAACATGTCCTAAATTTTTAGCTAATTCAGGTGTTTGGAGAGGGTCGTACTTTTGTGTTTTAGAAAGGATATGTAAACGACAGATAACACCAAAAATATGAAGAAATTATTTCCAAACCGTGTTAAGTCAACAATCATTATGTTGCTCATTTTCAAGAATGCTGGTTTACAAAAAGCACGCCATTGTCTCATTTCGTGAACAAAAGTACACATACCATTGTTTCCTTTCGTTTCCTTTATAATCGGTTACCCAACTGAAGCTATAATACAAACTTTATTGCGATATCGCACATGAAAACAGTCACATGTGCACAGCCAGAGAAGATCCGATTTAATCAGTTGAGCTGTTTCAATGAGTGTTATCTTGGTTTAATAGCTTTTAATGGGGTTAAGTCCTGCAAAGGTCGAGATGAATTCTACTGTAGACATGACTGCATCATGTTTGGTGACAATATATTATTGTGCGCTTAATTTACATGAATAGAACTTTCCCAATAAGCATCACTTCAACTATATATTTAGTAGTGTTGTGAGACCTACACAAGAGAAACATTTAAAACATGATTAAAACTCGAGCGCAGGTGAATGATGGGAGCGACACGCAAGCGACACATGAGCGACAAGCGAGCAAGCGGGCAGAGCGCTGTTTAACGCGCTGGATTTGTAACGCGCTGGATTTAACCTCCCCCTAAAATGCAATGCTTCTGCCGCTGGTCGCAGTAAGCTTTTAGACAATCTGCCCATTTTTGTCAACTGGTTTTAAAAGTCGCCTTTACTAATCGCTGAAAACAAAATGCAGATAATTGCAAATTAAATATGCTGACGTTGAGTTGAGTAATCTGTGTAAAATAATGTTGAACTAATGTTGTTAGAGGGCACGGTGGCTCAGTGGTTACGGCCTTGGACTCATAATTTGAGAGCTTGCTCGACGTGCGTGGGTTCGAGTCCCCGTCCCACCACCGTGTTGCGCCCTTGGGAAAGGCGCTTTACCTCGCTTGCCTCACCCCACCCAGGTGCAATGGGAAGCTGATAGGGTTAGTCACAGTCGTTGTACTGATGAACCCTGCGCCATTTGTAGGCTGCAAACGTGGTTCCGGCATAATCTAATGACGGCGGAATAAATGTAAAGCGCTTTGAGGCTGTTTACGGCATAAAGCGCTATATAAATATCTACATTTATTTATTTTTGTTGTCTATGAAAAAGCAGAGGAAAATTTGAGCTGATTTATGGTCGTCATGCTTGTCACCACGGAAATTGAAAAGCAAAATAATGTCAAAACAAGTTCATATTCTCGTACGTGCTCTAGTCATGCTAGTGTGGATTTGTTCTTTTGTCTGCAAAATCGTAACAACAATAAAGGTTTTTTGGACTTGACAGGTAGACATAAAATTACATGTTGCTTAATACCTAGGCATGCTAGGTAAGTATCACGCTATCATTTCAACTAATCACAGACATTATGTGAGAGGGCGGAATTGCTCGATATAACACACTGCTACACGATTTTATTTATTCACACATTACTAGAGGGCATAATTTTAAACTTACTCTCTGTGGTAAAATGATATACGTCACGTTATTATTACTTATCCCATTCTCGGCACTCCGTGGTAGTGACTCTGCACAGTGCAAACGCTTGTAGAGCTGTTGATGAACGTGATAGAGCTGAGATCGTTGGAAGCACACCGCGCCTTTCTGTCCTTATCTACCCACTAGATATACCGAGTAGTGAGTTGGATTTACAGAGCAATGGTCAATAAGTATAGTTTAAGCCTATACGGATACAATGTATGCCAACACACCGTAACGTGACATGGAACACAGAAGCGCATAATGGCATTCAACAAAGAGCGGGAGGTAAGGCCAATTTCTAAACAGTAGCACGGTTCTTCCTAGTTGAAGGTATGCGGTGTGGGACGAGCCTGCGTGCGTTTATTTGGGCAAAAGTGCCCTTAAAAGCACACACTTTGGGCAAATGTTGATGCTTTCTGTACGTTTTTTGTGAAAAATTTATATAATGATGGGTTTCAAAAACAGCAAAAATTAGGTAGAGAGAAATTCAGAATCCGTGGCACATCCCCGTTAATTTTATTTTTGCGAAGACCACCCTGATATTAATTCAATATTAAGTGTTTTTGACTAATTTTAGAGTGAGGTTTTTGCGCCGTATCATGGTATATGCAAACACGTAGGTCTATTTATATGAAATTTTGTCACCAATTGAGTTAGGGGTAGGATTTTACAATGCTATTTGCTTCAAGAGTATATAACATGGACTAGTAGCCTTACTTACCCGCATATTGAAGAGACGTTTAAACATTTAGCTGTTACGTAATTAGTTGTCAAATCCAACAATAAGTTTTTCGATTTTTTAGTAACAAAGTATTGTACTATCTTCCATCGTACAATAATAAGATCATTAACACGGCTTGTATTTCTTTAAATAACATATGAGCATTCACATCATTACAAAATTATTGTAATATCGTCGGCCGTATCACATACTGACGTATTCGACATTTTTAATATTTTTGAGAAAATTGGTATATTAGTTTGTTATGTTCTACTCTGTATATTCACTAAAAACCATGCCTCAAAGTAAAAAACCTTGAAATGTCTGCATCACATAACGACGTACAGTGTGGGTCAAAAACAACTTTACCCAATTAAAAAGGTTCATATCTCAAAATTGAAATGTCTGCTTCAAATTGTTTTCACATATTCGTAAAGAACATCATCTTAAGAGTATTTGGTGAAAAAAACTATCCAAAAATGTATTAAATTAAATACGTGACGCTAGTTTTAAATCAAAGGGTCAAAATTAACTTTGTCCACGCGAAGGCCTACTAGCTGTCGCGTCGCATCATTTGCAATACCGAGTTCGAAAGAGAATGAGCACCACTCAGTATACGCACAAATTTGTTCAGCAATTTTATATAACACAACCAAATAACACAACACAATAAATCAAACATAAACAATTTAAATTTCAAGCTACGATATTTCGTCATGATATGCAGCTTTCATGCTGCAAAGATATAAAAAACAATTCTCTTTAAATATGCGCAAACGAAATAATGTAACCTCAGACCTCATTTTTTGTAATTTTTTTATCAAATGTTATCTACAAGAAAGTTTGCACTTTTTTGCGTTCGTGGTATGTTCAGCCGGCAAATTGTTGCGTCGACGACAACTGACTCTGGGGATAGCTGCAAGTTCCCTTTGAACAGCTGCAATATTTGCAGCTAAACGGTCAGTTCTTGGACGTCCACTTTGCATCTATTCATCGCACCTCCGAGGTTGCGAAAGTTGAGAGTTATGGTAGGTTTTGGCGGGACTCTTACGTTCGGGAAACGAATCCAAAATTGACGCTGCATTTCCAAAAAGCTTGCTGTTCTTAAGTATACCTCTGCAATAAAAGTTCTCTCTTGTGTTGTGAATTGCTTATCTTGACACCTTGCAAACCTATTTAGAAATAAGTCACGCAGTCTCAAAATGCACGACGACCTATTTAAAATTCAAAACTTGCGCCAACTGAAACCTTTGTAGCTGTGTAATGTTTATGCTAATTGTTGGTCAAAGACAGGAGTGAAGTTCGAGTACATGACAAGTAAATGGGGATTAAAATCGATTGTATTTCTTTCATGCATATAAAATAATCATCACTTTTCAAAGACAAGCCAAACGTGTTTACTAATATTATATGTATGCCTAACGCGTATGTATGCCTTACTCTTAGCACAGATCTGTGCTCTTAGCAATCGGACAAATCCCATTGAATTACGTGTGGACAAAGTGATATTTGATCCTCGGACGTAGAACTAGCACCATTTTGTTAATTTAGCTTCTGTTGCTTTCATTTCTTCATCACATACTCTTAGAAAGATATACATTTAGAATAAATTATAACATTATCATGAATAGCTCTTCTATAATTCGAGCAACCACCCTCTGAAATTGGGTAAAGTTGTTTTTGGTCCACAATGTATTTGCCGATCACCTGTACTGCGCAAGCCAGTATATCGTATCTGTAATTTGAAGAATTTGCCGTTTCACATACTGACATATTTGCACTACGGCAAAAATGCTGTTTTGACCTTTTCACATAGGCCCTACTGACGTATTTGCGCAACTGTTTCACATCATACTGACGTATTTGCGCGACGTATTTGTCATTTGAACGGCGAAATTGACATTAGTCCTTTTCACATAGTGACGTATTTTATCTAATATTGATTTTTTGCAAAATAAGTTATGCTCTGATAGTGATAAGTGAATTATATTGAAAATATGGTATATTTGCTTTACTGTTAGCCTGGTTTTAATCGATAATAATATTGTAATCAAGATGCAGCAAATGAAAATCGCTAGATTTTCAAGTTCGAATTTCTCGAAATGCGTATTTTGCAAATACGTCAGAATGTGATACGGCCGCCGATATGTCATATAAAACAATTCTGCATATAAACTCAATTGCATGTCCTTGCGTGTACAAGTATTTAAGACAGTTGAGGGGTAACGACTCCTCCCACACTGAATATGAACAACTTTGGATGATCAAATTCGCACACAGCTCTACAGCAGTAACTTAGCAGTGATGCAGGCGTACAATATTATGTTAAGGACCAAAGTGTGGGAAACGGTTAAAAAGTAATTAGAACAGGCGCAAGCTTTCTTGATTCCCCATACTAAGGGTGTTTCTTTCACAAGTTACTGCCATGCCCCTCTTTGCACACGGCACTGTTAATTGCAAATAGCAATTGGGATATGGACATGTCTTTTATTTCGTTTTACTTTTTACTTTGCGCTTTCACGGGCCGCTTTTCACTAATTCTGTACTGACCCTCTTAGTAAAGGACACTCTTATCTCTTCAAGTTGATACTGGTGGCGCGTAGCCAACAACGTCATAACCCGTTGCAATGTGATGCGATCAAGCCAAATCAGTCGGAACTCGGAAATACTGATTTTGAGATATTAGTCCTGGCCCTGTCCTACAGACCCGTATACAATTTTTCAAGAGGAAAGTTTAAATGTTGATTCGAGTAGGGTATGCATAGGTCTTTCAAATTCTACTAGGTAGAAAAATTGAAAAACTCTGTATATGGCCGTTTTTTAAAATGGCCGCCAAAATGTAATTATGAACCAGGTATAATGACAATAACTCTGAAACTATTTGACCTAGATGGGTGATTGAGGTGTCTATCCCAACTAAATTAAGGCTGTCTAATTGAATGAAGGGGGTTTCATGGTTGTCTGAGGTCTAGGACACCTGAAATCCAAGATGGCCGCCAGTAGCAACCATAATCATCATATTCGCCAGATGAAATGACAATAATTCGGAATCTGCATGACCTACAAGGGTCATTAAGGTGTCTATCCCCACTAAATCAAGGCTTTCTGATTGAATAACGGGGGTTTCATGGTTAGGACACCTGAAATCCAAGATGGCCGCCCAGAGCAACTCGATAATCATCATATGGGCGCACACCACCAAATCACTCCGCGAGCGATGTAATGTGGATGAGTTCCGGTAAAATCGAAATCTTTTTAGAGGTACTTTGGGTCTTTCTGTGGACTTGTAAGGAAAAGGAGAAGCATGTTATAGCTTAAATAAAACATTTAGACCTATACATGAACTTGGATCGCCCAAAAGGTGCAAAACACAATTTTTGAATAAAGTAGGCCCGCGGATTGAAAAATGGCCAGAAACGGGTTTTCAGGGTATAGAAGGGGTCGAAAATGGTCATGGTGCTGTTTAAGCGCCCATATCTCGAAAATTAATCACAAGACTACCCGTACATTGAAACATATATTAAATTTTCATCGATTTGCAATCGATTGGTAGTACTTTTATAGTCAATTTGTTGCCGAAAAGGCCTAAAATCGCGCACGGAAAAGGCGTGTTTTCACGTGTGTTTCAATGGGACGCTGTATTGGTGGTGTGCGCCCTTATAAGGCACATTGGCCGGAATTAGGCATGTCATAGAAATCAGGTCAAAAACAGGATAGATATGTGTAAAATTCCGATTTTATGGTCTGAATTAATTCTTAAGAAATCACTTAATGATTTTAAAGCTCTGTTAAGGAGAATACACGAGAAACTGTTGATTCTTGAATAATAATCCACGAGGCGGAGCCGAGTGGATTAATATCAAGAATCAACAGTTTCGAGTGTATTCTCTGACTTAAACCATTGCTTTATACTAACAATAGGCCTATTATTACTCTCTATAACTGTGGATTCTTACAAACACCAATCTACAAATGTTAGGATTGATTTAAAATGTTTGTTACACAAATTGAATAAACGTGGATTCGTAAAACCTCTCAAAGTGATTAGACAATCAATAGCTGTTTATACCCACTTCTAATGTATGTAGTACTGCATTAGATGCGTGTAATAGGTCTCTATTTGCATAACAATTGCCAAAATGGTCACGGGTTCATCTCTGGTCATAGCAGATCATTGGCATTGCAGTGTTGCACCTAAAGGAAGCTAAACCTGTTTTGCATTATGTGTGCTATACACACGATTTTATTAGAGATGATGGATGTCCTATCTTTATAATGAATTATTATATTTGCCATACGGAAATTATATAATAGTGGATCAAACATATTCAGAAGAAATGAGGATATCAGTATAATGATGATGCTCTACTCCGTGAATCGAGTGAATCGAGAGTTTGGTTTAGGAACAACCATTGAAATGCATCCCGTAAATCACGATAATTTGGATAATTTTGCGATGGAATCATTCAGAGGATATATTGTTAATTGTGTTTCGAAAAAGGATCTAAAATAGGATTCTAATTTTAGCCGAACACAGGTAAGTCCTTTTCAAATTTGTAAACAGTGTAAAGGAAGACTTCGTTTTATTTTGTTGACCCTATGAACTATTTTACCTATATCCCTGAACTTGAAATCCGATCAATGTAGGCCTACGTACCCAGAACGGTAACATTATAACATTTAATTATCGAACTAGGCCTACTGAAGGATCCAAGTAAATATTCAAGCATGCCAAAATACCATCTGATGAAAAAATACAGCTTGTACGAAAAACAAATACAAATTAAACTGAAAATAGACCAACTGTGAATTTTATCATAATCAAACATGCTCAAAAACAAACAATGAAATAAACAAATACAAAGGTCTAAATGCATTAATTCAAAATGTATTAATTCAAAATGTAGGCATATACTATGCAGCAATATTTCCCAAATAAAAAAAACATAAAAAAAAAAAATAAAGCAGATACAAAGAAAAGAAAAAGAAAAAAAAAACATAAAGGAAAAGAAATGACAAAAGATAAATATTTTTTATTAAAAATAATAGAAAAAGGAAAGAACAATATACTAGCAAATCGTACCAGAATAACAGATTTATGACACAAATAAAAGTATAATGGCCGAATTGCAGACAAAATGCAAAATTTGTGACGATAAAAAACAAAAACAAAAAAAAATAGGAAAAAAAAAAAAACAGACAAAAGATCAAATATTTGTAATTAAAAGAAAAAAGTACATAGGCCTACCTATAAATCTTGGTGGAATAATAGATTTATGACACAAATGAAAGTACAATGGCCGAGTTGCACTCAAAATGCCAAATTTGCTTTGTTATTTTACATACAAATAGCTCTGTATTATATAATTTTGGAAAAACGTTCAGCGCTTTATACATATCAAATATTGTATTCATTATATTTTTTACTGTGTAAAATGGTTTCATAATTTTCAAATGTCGTCCTTTTTTTTTATTTGTTCATGATAATGTTCTGATTTCTATCATTTAGTCCTAATTTAGAAACAGTCATAATTCTATTCAATAAACTGTAGAGTACATGTTTTGTACGAATCCACACTTCTCTGTACGAATCCACACTTAACTGTAGATTCGTGCAGAAAAGTGTTGATTCGTAGAAAATAATCTACAGTTTATTGAATAGACTGACGTCACAGCAATGGTTTAATTAAAGTGAAAGTATGATTTAATTTTCTTAATTAGGATTGTTAAAGTTCATGAAAGTGATGAAAAAGAGCTAAAAAGTTAACAAATTCGGTTTTTAGTGAGTTTTGATTAATTTAATATCATGTTTAAATTTGAGCACGTGTCTTTAAAACTATCAAATGTCAGTTGTTTTCGGGGGTGGGGGCAAAATGAAATTTAATATCAAAATACGAATGTGTAGAAAATGTATAAACTTACTTTTATTACGTTTAAAGAAATAAAAATGCAAATATACCACTCAAAAGACGCTGATGCGAGTGACGTTTTTGAAGAAAATGGTCATCCCTGCTAGAATGGTCAAAATCACAAAAACTGTATATTTTCTGTATTGGACGCATGACTACAAAGGTCATTTTTTCGAAATCTATATGTCCTAGAGTAATAAAACTTGAGGATTCAACTCAAAAGTTAAGAAAGTTTCAAAATGTATGAAAAAAAGAACCGATTTTGAAACTATGTCTTTTATAAGGGCGCACACCACCAAATCACTGTAATGTGGATGAGTTCCGGTAAAATCGAAATCTTTTTAGAGGTACTTTGGGTCTTTCTGTGGACTTGTAAGGAAAAGGAGAAGCATGTTATAGCTTAAATAAAACATTGAGACCTATACATGAACTTGGATCGCCCCAAAAGGTGCAAAACACAATTTTTGAATAAAGTAGGCCCGCGGATTGAAAAATGGCCAGAAACGGGTTTTCAGGGTATAGAAGGGGTCGAAAATGGTCATGGTGCTGTTTAAGCGCCCATATCTCGAAAATTAATCACAAGACTACCCGTACATTGAAACATATATTAAATTTTCATCGATTTGCAATCGATTGGTAGTACTTTATAGTCAATTTGTTGCCGAAAAGGCCTAAAATCGCGCACGGAAAAGGTGTGTTTTCACGTGTGTTTCAATGGGACGCTGTATTGGTGGTGTGCGCCCATATTAGCCAGATGAAATGACAATAATTCGGAATCTGCTTGACCTGCAAGGGCCATTGAGGTATCTATCACTATGAAATCAAGACTGTCTAATTGAATGAAGAGGATGTCATGGTTGTCTGATGTCTAGGACACCCACAATCTAAGATGGCCGCCCATAGCAACCATATAAATATACACATTAACCTGGTGAGATGACAATATCGCAATAATTATTTAATCCAGAAGAGCAGTTAAGGTGTGTAACTTCGCTAAATCAAGGCTGTTTGATTAAATGATGTGATATCATGGTTATCTGAAGTCGAAGTCACACCAAATCCAGATGGCAGCCATAGCAACCACTATTAACCAAGTAAAATGTCAGCAATTAGAGCCTCTGTAACATGCTTACTTGCTTACTTGCTTAATTCGAGTGGTGTCCTCGAACTGTGATGGCTTTCCACAACTTCCTGTCCTCCATTGCTGTCTTGAAGTCTGCTGCCTCCAGTCCAGTGTCATTTTTCAGAATGTCAATGTAGGTCAGAACAGGTCTTCCAGGTTTCCGCCTCCCATGCTTGGGTGTCCAATGAACCATTTTTGATGCGGGCTCATCACTTCTGGAACAGTGGCCAGCAAACCGGGTTCTTCTTTCCCTGATCTTGTGGCTTAATTTGGGAAGATCTCCATATAGGTCTGCATTTGACATATGTTCCTTCCAATGCACATTCAGTACAGTTCTCAGCATACGGGTGTAACAGCCATCCAGACCCTTTGCAAGTTTAGGGGTGATGGTCCATGCTTCGCATCCATAAAGCAGCACCGACTCCACTGTTGCAGCAAAAATTCGAAGTTTGAAACTCCTGGTAAGAGTTGACCTCCAGATTACTGCACGCCCTCCATGCTGCTGCTTTCCGTAACTTTACATCCCTTTCTGTACTTTTCATCCAAGCGCCTAGGTATTTGAAGTCATCTACCTCCTCTAGTTCTACACCCTCATTTGTTGTGATGCTTTCTCTCCTGTTATTGTAGGACATATACTTTGTTTTACTTCCATTCATCTTCAGGCCCACTTTAGCAGCTGAAGTCTCAACTCTATGAAGCAGTTCTTGTGCTTGGTGTATTTCCTCAGACAACAGTGCAATGTCGTCAGCAAAATCAAAGTCTGTCACCACGACTGGACCAACTCTCCTACTTCGCCTCTTTTCCAGATGGAATCCTAGCTCCTCTTCGTTTCCTTCAATAGCTATTCTCAGTGCAAAGTCGAGGACGATCACAAACAGGTATGGGGCGAGGGTATCCCCCTGAAGTACTCCTGCTAAGATTTCAAACAAATCTGTCTCGCCATCTGGTGATATTACTTTCGCTTTTATGTTTTGGTACATTTTGCCAATAGCTTTAACAATGAGTTCCGGAATACCGTAGGCATGGAGTATCTTCAACATCTTGCCTCTATGGATGGTGTCGAAAGCTTTCTTAAAGTCGATGAATGTTATTATCGCTGGCAGGTTATGTGCCTTTACCTCTTCAATCAGCCTACGTAGTTCAAGGATATGTCCAACAGTCGTTCTACCAACTCTAAATCCATTCTGATTTGTTCTCAGATGCTTGTCAATTTCAGGTCTAATCCTATTAAGTATCATTCTGTTGTAGGTTTTGGATACGATGGAGCTTAGACTGATACCGCGATAGTTGTTTCCTGAACTGAGATCTCCTGTTTTGGGGATAGGAACAATATTAAGTATGGACCATTGATCCGGTTTCTTCCCTTTGATAAGTGCGTCATTGCAGAACCCTAACACAATGTCATCTAGGTTGCATCTCTTCAGCACTTCTGGAGGTATGTTGTCCTCTCCACAGCTCTTTCCCTCAACCAAAGATGCCTTAGCATCTTCATATTCTTCTTTGTCAAATGGCCCCACTTTAATATCAAGCTCGTCTAAAATTGGTGTAATTTCTTCTTCCTCATCATCAATGTCAGGAGGGCTTCCAAGAAGGCCTTTGAAGTGGTTGTACCAATTGGTGACCCTTTCACTTTGTGTATTTCCCTTCAACTGACCTGTACTGCATGCCTTTCTACCAGTGATGTCGTTGATCAGTTTCCAACTTTCACCATGTTTGGAGTTGACATGCGCTCTTTCAACCTCTCGCAACTTGCCACTTAGATCTACCTCGATAACTTTGTTGTATGCATCATCAAGGTTTTTCTTCGCCTTCTTGTACTCCTCTCTGTTACAATCAGTAGTGTCCAGTTGATACACCTCATACGTCTCCCTGATCTGGTCTCTTGCCTTAATGACTCTTGGATCACAAGACAAGTTTGCCCTTCGAGATCGCTTCTTTGCAGGGATGATCTTCTCAGCTGCTTCTTTGTTGGCAGCGATATGTCGGCTGTACTTATCTGTAGCTGTTTCCTCCATGTCTTCAAGGATTTCAAACCTGTTGTGCACTTCTATGGTATACCTCTTTTGGATATTTCTATCAGTGCTCAGGGATTTCCAATCGAACTGGCTCTTCCTTGGTAAAGTCTTGCTCTTTCTGAGGCTTAGTCTTATTCTTGCCGACACTATTCTGTGATCGGAGCCCACACTAGCAAAGGTGTTGTATGCCTCAGCGTTCTGCAGACTGTTCCTCCATTTTCTTCGTATGAGTATGTAGTCTAGTTGGTATTTATTCCCTCCTGGGCTTGTAAATGTCCATAATTTTCCAGCTTTCTTGCGAAACTGTGTGTTTGCAATGATGAGATTCTTCTCTGTTGCTAGTTCCACAAGGTACTTTCCATTTCTGTTAGTGGTGTCATGGTATGTAAATTTAGTGTCTTCCAGTCCAACTGTAGCATTGAACACATTCATTTTCAAACTTATCCATGGTAAATGGCTTTGAGGGTTACGACAGAAACATTTCTCCCCAAATTGTGTTGTTAACATGTTTCAAATCCAAAATGGTGCCGATTATGAGGTCCAAAATGGCCGCCAAAATGATTTTTTCACTTAAAAATGGGTTAGAGTGGCATTAAAACAGCATTATAAACATTAAATATTCAAAATAATCAATGAAAAATGGCTTTGACGGTTATAGCAGAAAATTATGTAGCTAATATGTTTGAAATCCAAAATGGCGCGGATTATGAGGTCCAAAATGGCCTCCAAAATACATTTTTTCTCTCAAAAAATGGGCTAGAGTGGCATTAAAACAGCATTTAACACATTAAATATTCAAACTTATCGATGATAAATGGCTTTGAGGGTTACAGCAGAAACATTTTGGACATTTTGGACCTCATAATCGGCGCCATTTTGGATTTAAAACATATAAGCAACATAATTTGGGGAGACATGTTTCTGCTATAACCCTCAAAGCCATTTTTCATTGATTATTTTGAATTTTTAATGTTTATAATGCTGTTTTAATTACACTCTAACCCATTTTTGAGTGAAAAAATGTATCTATGTTACAGAGGTTCTAATTGATAACATTTTACTAGGTTAATAGTGGTTGCTATGGCTGCCATCTGGATTTGGTGTGATTTCGACTTCAGACAACCATGATATCACATCATTTAATCAAACAGCCTTGATTTAGCGAAGTTACACACCTTAACTGCTCTATTGGATTAAATAATTATTGCGATATTGTCATCTCACGAGGTTAATGTGAATATTTATGGTTGCTATGGGCAGCCATCTTAGATTGTGGGTGTCCTAGACATCAGACAACCATGACACCCTCTTCATTCAATTAGACAGTCTTGATTTCATAGGGATAGAGACCTCAATGGCCCTTGCAGGTCAAGCAGATTCCGAATTATTGTCATTTCATCTGGCTAATATGATGGTTATCGGGTTGCTATGGGCGGCCATCTTGGATTTCAGGTGTCCTAGACCTCGGACAACCATGAAACCCCTTTATTCAATCAGAAAGCCTTGATTTAGCTGGGGTAGACACCTTAATGACCCTTGTAGGCCAAGCAGATTCCGAATTATTGTCATTTCATCTGGCGAATATGATGATTATGGTTGCTACTGGCGGCCATCTTGGATTTCAGGTGTCCTAGACCTCAGACAACCATGAAATCGCCTTCATTCAATTAGACAGCCTTAATTTAGTTGGGATAGACACCTCAATCACCCCTCTAGGTCAAATAGTTTCAGAGTTAATGATTATTCCTGGTTCATAAGTACATTTTGGCGGCCATTTTGAAAAACGGCCATATACAGAGTTTTTCAATTTTTCTACCTAGTAGAATTTGAAAGACCTATGCATACCCTACTCGAATCAACATTTAAACTTTCCTCTTGAAAAATTGTATACGGGTATGTAGGACAGGGCCAGGACTATATAGCCAAACAAAGGACATGTTTCCTTTTGTTTCCTATTGTTTTGAAAACTCTTTAATTGCTCATATCTTTGGAACTGGTTGTTCAATTTCAATGGGATTTTCTGCAAAATCCAGCTTTATAAATACTTTTTACAATCCTATAGGAAACTGAAAATGTATTATTGCCGAGTTCCGACTGATTTTGCTTGATCGCATCACATGCAATTTTCGTCCCTTTGCAAATAAATATATTTTTACGTCCAGACCTAAGTACAAATCCACCTCACACACAGGGCTACGAAATCCACGGTATCGTGGTACCAGCGTTCCCAGAAAAAAAAATCAGAATCGCAGAAAAAAAATCAAGACGGGAAAAATATTTTAAAACAATCAAAATCTTTAATACCATTTTCTGCCTTTTCATCTGCAGTAAAAACTTTGACGATTAAACTGATAAATAAATCTGAACACCAGTGACAGGAATTTTATGTAAAGAAAATAAACAGATGCCGTGTTGTGTTCCCGGGTCATGTGTTCATTTTAATTTCGTATGACTCGATCCATTGTAGTCTCTAAAACGCTTCTGCGTCAACATTAACTCCAGACCAGACGATCGTACACACCGCTGGGATCCCAGAAAGTAACATGCGGTAGAGCCTACCTGATGTACATGAGTATGTGCGCGCGAGTCTATCGAACAGGATGCTGGGATTGCTCAGAAAAGCAGGTTGTTCATTGGCTGTCGGGGGTATTTCCCGTGGTAGAAATGTTAGTATTATTTTCATCACGTCTTCAAATTACGTCACTTCGTTCTATTCATACAGTTCTATTAATCCTATCGATTACATCACCGAATGTCACCCAGTTTTGGCACTAAAATATTCGTCATATCATGTAAAATCCGTATAATTTAAATGTCCATTATAAATGTTGTTACAAAAAATCTTGATTTTGATCACTATTGAGGGTGGATGTAAAGTGATTTCCAGAAATTACTAAATACAGCGAGTCACAGAAATATCTCTTCCACAGAGGTCATATACGTGCTAGCGTATATAATACTGACGCATGTGCGATATGTGAAGCGTTGGCGATTTCAGAAAAAAAATAACGTAACCTACGACCCTGCATATATGTGCGGACTTTAAAAACCCGGGTCAACAACGGAGGTAATCAGGTAAATATCATATTTGTAGTGACTTCTATTTATTTCTCATAACATATCGTTTGGAGTAAAAAAAAAAAAAAAACAGAAATGAAATCCACTGCGCTCGGAGTTCAAATCGATGGATTTCATGCAAAGATTCGTGAAAGACCAGGGACGGAGGTTCTTTTATAAATTTCTCTAGGCAAGGAGAGATAGTATCTTTAAAATCAGATTTTTACCTCGGTCCTTTACACGATCGCGAAGAGGAGATTTGGGGATATTTTAAGTTGTAAAAGGTGTAATTTTTAAGGTGTTAATACTTTTAATACAATATCATGAATATCGCAATTAATATATTGCTTTATGGAATTCTTTCTTGTTGAATATTGATATACAGTAAGCCAGAGAATTAAGGTACCAGTTATGTTCACCCCTGTATATCCTAAACAAAGACAACATATCATAATTGGAACCAGCAGCCAATAGCTGCATCTTTTAACTCGAATTTAAGACCTCATTTGAAATTGCTCAAGAAATAAAGACACGGTGGGGTTAAGGCGCCTTATCTGGGGTTAAGACTGCCTTATCTGGGATTTACCTCTCTTATCTAGGGTTTACGTCTCTTATCTAGGGTTTAGATGCCTTATCTGGGGTTTACGACCTTTATCTAGAGTTAAGGCACCTTACGTAGGGTTTAGATGCCTTATCTGAGGTTTATGTTCCTTATTTAGGGTTAAGGCACCTTATTTGGGGTTTGGCCTGCTTTATCTGGGGTCCACGTCCCTTAATCTGGGGTTACGGCGGCTTATCTGGGGTTTAGATACCTTATCTGGAGTTTAGACTGCGTTATGCTAAGGTTAGGGCATCTTAGCCCAGATAAGGATCGTAAACCCCACGGTAAGGCCGTCTAAACCACAGATAAGATAAGATATAGGCAGAATTCTGCATTTTAGTGGCGGTTATTTTTCAATTTTGGCGGCCATCTTGGGATTTTAAGGTCCTGTGCTGTTCTAGATTATTCTAATGGATTTCTAGACCCTGTAAACATGGGTATAGACACCACAATCATACTTCTAGGACTTTCTGCACCCGAGATATAGCCAAATTAATTTTCACTGGCGTCCATTTTGAAATTTTGGCAGCCATCTTGGAATGATAGGTCCTAAGCTGCTGCAAATGACTCTATTGGATTCCTTGACCCTAAAAACATGGGTATAGCCATCAGAATCGTGCTGCTGGGTGCTTCTCTGACCAACTTATGGTGATTTTAAGGGATTTTGGCGGCCATTTTGAAAAACGCCCTCTAGCAAGAGTTCCCCACATTTTGGTGCAGACCCTCCCATTTTATTCAGCGTCCTAAAATCTATAAAAAAAACACCTTCAAAACTTCTTGTACTCACACCGAGAACGGGACCTCCATTCTATACCCTACTAAAGAGTACAGGTATTGCCTGCTTGTTTTAATTTAGACATATTTGTCTTTATTTAGGATATGCAGAGGTTAACACAACTGGTACCTTAATTTTTTGGCTTACTGTAGATGCAGGAAACATCCTTCATGAGTTTAAAACTGATGTTGAATGATTGACAGCTCTCTTGCGGGCAATCTCTGAAATTGATGAGGGAGTGGACGAGAGTCAAGAACACAACAATTAAATGATTGTATGCGGTCTTAGATCACAGTTCTTCTAAAAAAGCCTAAAAAATCTGAAAAATAAAGTCTTGCTTTTTATGTTTGGTATAAAATTTGCAAAATGTTTTACCTGATTGTAATTCATACAGCACAGCTCTGATATATTAAAAAACAAGCCTCACAAATCTTATAAATCATTATAACTTGTATGTTTTCCGAAAGAAAAACCAATATGGTATCACAAATCGTGTGTCAGTAAGTGTGTGTGACGTGATTGGACCGCGCAGGGGCTTCGCCCTGGACACCACCTCTTCATACTCGCGCTCCGGCTCCACGCTCGCAGAAAATATTCCAAACACCGTCTTGACGCATAAACAGTGTGTATATCGCTATTCGTCTTACGTCTTGTTTGTACATCCCATCAGCTGCGTGAAGCTCCGGCAAATCATGATAATAATACGATCGGTGAGATCATACACGCATTGTAGGCACTGGAAAGAAATGGCAATTTTCTTTGTTTTACCTCATTCGTTTGGGTCGAAATTAAAATGGGACGATATAATCAGTAGATATTTAGTGAAAAGTAACATTAAAATAGGAATCTATTCTTTATGCAAATCACACATTAATGCTTTAATTACTTTGATTTGGAATTGAAGGATAGACTGCACATGTCCTTGCTAAGTCCTGAGGATCTCGATGGAATGCACCTTCCCAGCCTGTATAAAATATAATCAGATCTTGCACCAACTGCCAGTCAAGTAGCTTAATTCACTGATTCAAAATAAAGTAGCCAATCAGCAATAGTTATTTTGCTAGTTCTCAATGGCCCAGGACATGCTGGAGGGGACTTTTTGTCGACAGCTCACTAGTAATCCTGCATGTTTATGTAATCATAACATGCTGCGTCATTAGGGACCGTTCATTATGTCTACCGGAGCGGGGGGGGCAGACAGAAAGTCACTGCCGAAAACAATATGTCCCCCCTTCTCGGATAATAAAACCATATGAACCCTGAAAAGTTTCATCTGTAGGATTGTTCGTGAAATTATTCAACTTTTGATAGGCAAATCCAGAGATTAAAACTTACGTTTCTTAGCTTTCGATAGCAGGGTATGCCATCTTGATCACAGGTGCTTTCCAGGCTCACTGCATCTCCCGCGGGAACTGGTAGTCTCGTTCCTACGATGTGATGTGTGCTTAATCAGTGAGTTATAAAAGGGCCCCACAATCATGGCACATCCTCATATACCTTCAACCAGGTAGACAGGGGCGTAGGTAGAGCCCCACAGGGTATTTTAACTTCGGAACTTGTTTTGGGGTTTTTTTTTTTACAATATTATTTGTTTTGCATGCATGTACACAGTTTTTGGTTCAAACTGCCACCCTGTGCTCCAGCTCCAGCTAAAGGAGTACCAACTTCCCTTAACAGTCACTTTTGTGGACTTCAAAAAAGCCTTCGACTCCATCAACAGGTCCGTCATGTTTTCAGTGCTGCGGCATTATGGAATACCAAAGGTTGTGGTCAATGCCATCCAGGTGCTCTACAAAGACTCCAATAGTGGCGTTATGGTAGATGGCAGTATCTCAGAGCCTTTCCAAGTGGAGTGCTTCAGGGTGATATGTTGGCACCATTCCTGTTCATTATCCTGGTAGACTACCTTCTGATGAAATCAACTTCTGGAATTGACGCTGGAATTGTTACATGTTGAATGACCTGGATTTTGCTGATGATATTGCCCTGCTGGAATCTTCCATATCCCGGGCCCAGTCACAGATTACTAGGACTGCAACTGCAGCAGCAGATCTAGGCCTTGTCATCAGCGCACCTAAGACAGAATATATGACTGCAAACTGTAACGCTCAACCAGCACTTGAAGTCTATGGTAGTACCATCAATCATATTATTGATAGGCTGTATAAGGGTGTAGTTGCAACAAAGGTTAGGGTACAAGCTTATTTGATGCAGCTTGTTGTTCTTAGTAATTTGACACCAATTTTATTGAAATCGGCCAAAAATTGAGACAGTGCCGGCCAAATAACGACACACAAGAAGGGGGGCAGATTTGACCTTTATTTTCTCGTTTTGCGGGAATTTTATCACATTATGGATTATGTAATGCATTTTTGGTATCTACTTACATAATTTTAGGTCCAGGAAGGTCATTTATGCACTTTGTGTCAAATGAAACTTTTATGTGTCCTTAAAATTAACGGTTTTGGGTAAAATTAGGCTGTGAGGGCGCTTTACCTTTTAGCGACCACTTTCGCAACCATTTTTGATTTTTAAGTTAATCATACTAGAGATAATCTTCAATCATCCATATTCTGAAATTTTCAGTCATTTATCACATTTGGTGTGGCTGTGGCGCTAATTTTTAATACAGGGGTAACCACCCATAGCAATATACAGGGGTCAACGAACTTTGTATCACATGTAAATCAATGGAAGCGTCTCTACACATTTTCAAATGGGTACCACGCACAAGTGAAATGAGGTTGCGAGTTCAAATTTGGACAGATGCTGTTTATCAGTAACTTTGATTTGATGATAAGAAATGATACAATTTTAGTAGGGGGGATACGTAACAGCTAACGGCTGAACAGCTGCCTCACATCCTAAATTGGCTCTTAAACTTGCATCAAAACACACAATTTGTGTAAAAGTTGCATAAATATATCCAGGGGACCCAAAATCATGTAAATAATCATTAGAATCCAACAAACAGCAAAGAAAATGCCCATAATTGTCAAAATAGTGAAAAACAGGGGGGTCCCAAGAAATCCCCCCTTATGCGTAGTTTTTGGCCGGCACTGTCTCATTTTTCAACAGATTTTTTTAAAAGGTGTCAAAATGCTCAGGAGGATTAGCTTTTTGAAACATCACCCTTTTTTTGGGCTGTACAGCCTATCACTAATCATATACAAAGACAACAATGTTGGAATGAGATTACCACTAGTAAGATAATACAAAATAAAGCACACAGGTGTGTATAATGTTTATACGCATACTGCCATGTAATATAAACCACACACTTTCCTTGATTAAACCCATTTTATTTTTCAAAAGTCACTCTCCAGCAATAAATGTGTTACAAGTGGACTTTTATACATACTGGATTTCAATCAATGTGTTACAAGACTCAAATCCTGGATTTGGGTGTTTCTTTCATACATACTACTTTTCACATGCTCAATAGACACAGAGGATGAATTTGAGTTGACAGGCCTATGTATAGCAAAAATTTCCCATGCTTAACTCAATTTGGCCAAAGTATGGTTGGTTTTGTATTAAAATATTCAATTAATATCACACAACCATATTTCTGAAAGTGTGAATATCTGCAAGTAATTATTAATATTATTATTATTATTATTATTATTATTATTATTATTATTATTATGATGATGATGATGATGATGATGATGATGCTAACAAAATCTAGGTCTTTAATTGAAAGCAAGTTATGATTGGTACAATATATGACAACAAATGCACATACACAATAATCCAATATAATCACTCTTTAACTATTATTTAGTACTTAGCCAGCATTCGTCTTCTTCTTGGTGATTATAAAGAGTTCTTGCAATGTTCTGGACGGCTGCTGTAAATATCCTTAATCACTTGTCCTGTGAAAATCAGCGAAGTCCTTTGTACACTTGCATTGATAAATATCCTTGCGATTAAAATCCTCACACAAAAATGGCGTTGCTTTTTCCAAACCTTTATCTCCTTGTGCTGCTTTCTCCAAACATAAGTCCTTGTGCTGCTTTCTCCAAAAATGGTGCTATTTCACCTTTCACACAATATCTTCATGAAGCAGGACTGCGATGCAGTTGTCCCCACTTATATTGACAGTTGTGTTGCTCCATTAACCAGACCTCAGCAAATCGGCAGAAGAATATATATTCCTTTCTTGGAAGTAGACAGTACGTTCTTTGACGTATTCTAGATCTTCTCCGACAACACTGGCAGACAGTAGTGTATTGACTGCATAAAATAATTCTGGTTTGCAATTTCCTTTCTTTGAAGGAATTGGACTGTAAGCATATTAATTAGCTAGCCCAGATCAACACTATAAAATGTGCCAATGATAAAGGCTATTGCAGCCTGTCAGATCTGTATCCAGATGATAATAATTATAACATTTTCCATAATTTAAAGTCCGACACAATCCGCAGTAGATCCTATGTCCTACTTTGGTCCATTTTCGTAGCTCCAAAATAATAACCATAATTTCAGTATGTCGTTGAGGACAAAACAATTGCCGTGTGGGCAAACAACGGTATCCGCACTTGACGAGATCCTGAAAGTCAGGGTTTGATGTTACAAAGTATGTTAAAGTAGGGTCCAATGCTCAACATTTTGAAAAGGTAGCTACAAATTTGAAATGGCCTAAAGAGCATTGGACCCTACTTTTACAAAGTAGTTTTGTGGGGAAGGCCAGGGAAACGTACTCTGCTCTACCGATAGAGAAGTTTCATAATTATGAAGAAGTCAAACAGGCAGTTCTCAAGGCCTATGAACTGGTGCCTGAAGAATACAGACAAAAGTTCAGAGATTCAAGAAAGCAAGCAGATCAAACCCATGTAGAATTTGCTACAGTAAAACAACAAATGTTTGACAGGTGGCTTGGTTCAAAAGAAGTCAAAGATGATTTCGGCCAACTTAAGCAATTCACCTTTTCGGTAAATCCCATAACCCTTTGCGAGTACACCTGAGAACTCGTCATTTGACGTCACGCCGACTTGTAATGCGCAGTAACGATGTTCGATAAACGATGTGCGCATCGGCGCGACGCAGTATGACGAGTTCTCAGGTGTACTCGCAAAGGGTTATGGGATTTACCGAAAAGGTGAATTGGTTCTTATAGAAGAGTTAAAAAAATGTGTCCACGCTGACATTAAAACCCACTTGGATGAAAGCGCTAGCAAAATTAAAACGCTAAGTGACGCGGCGACGATGGCTGACGATTCTGGCTTAACTCACAAATTGAATGCGAGTATATTTAGTCATAACAGAAGTTACTCAAACAGGTTCAGCCATAACCAACCTAGAGCAAATCAGGTTGGTACACAAAAAGGGAGATCTCAGTCTAATTCACAGCATAGTGCTGGTGGTAGAGGGACCCCATGGAGTTCAGGTAGCAGACCAACAGGTGGGACTGGATTTAAATCCCATTTAATTTGCAATTTCTGTAAGAAAACAGGACATACAGTGACCACGTCTCGGACCTTAAAAGCCAAACAAGATGCACAAAAACAGCAGCAATCTGCTAGTAATACTGTAGGATGTGCAGTATCATTTGTGTCAAAGAAACAAGTCAGTGAAATCAAGAAACAAGAATTCCCACAAAAGGGAGGTGACACAGACAAGGTGTGTGAGGAATTTGAACCATTTGTGTTAGAGGGAGTAGTATCACTAGGTGATAATGGTAGTCCAAAGCCCATTAGGATTGTGCGAGACACATGTTGTGCACGGTCTATGATTCTGGAATGAACTTTGCCCTTTAATGAGGATAGTTCAGCAGGTAATGCTTTGATCCAGGGTATTGGGATGGAAATACTTAATGTACCTCTCCACAAAATTAACTTAACATCTGACTTGGTTTCTGGTCTTGTAACCATAGGAGTTAGACATGAATTGCCAGTCAAGGGAGTGTCCATGTTGCTGGGAAATGGGGAGGTTTTTCCTGACTCAATAGTTACAGATAAGCCCTGTTTACAGGATGATGATAGTGAGGAAAAGGAGATATTTCCTGCATGTGCCGTTACACGGGCAATGATTTAGAAGGTCTTATTAGATACAATTGAGTACAACCAAATTGATGACTTAGGCTACAATTTGGAACACACATTTGTGTCAAAGTTGAATGAGAAAGAAGATAAAATTCCTTCTCCAGGGGATAAAAAGACCCCTCAAAATGACACAGTCTCTGAGCATGAACAAATTAGGGAAACCATGAAAGACCCATTAAGTCATGACAAGATGATTCTGGAGCAAAAAAATAAATGACCCAGAACTCAAAGAGATCAATCAAAGGGCATTGACCCCAGAAGAAGCAGAACAAAATGTCTGTTTTTACAAACAAGATGGTATACTAATGAGAAAATGGCGCCCACGTGATGTACCTGCCGATGAAGAGAGGAAGGCACAGGCTGAGTCAAAAAGAAGTAAACTCATGTTTGAGGGGCTGTAACTCAAGATCTGTAAGGAATCTGCTAAACATAAAAATACCACTGGAAAGAGCAAATTCTACACGTCTAAAAAAAAAAAAAAGAATTGTTGCAATTGCTCACAGCAAACTACACTCACAGAAAAAAATACACAAATTGTGTAAAATTTTACACAACTTCGATGTACGTATAGAACTCCAAAACAAATAGGTATTTTTTACATAACCATGAATTATGTAAAAAAACCATAGCAGATAAGTAAAAAAATACATAAATATAGGTAAAATATTTACATAACTTTTATGTAGATTTTTTAAATCAGCTATTAGGTATTTTACTACATAATTGTTATGTAATATTTTACACAAATTATGTAAAAAATACATAACATTTATGTAGCATATGAACCCTATAACAAATAAACTCAACCAATAAAGTATCGAAACGATTATAGATGGTCAGATATATCGGGAAATGAAATATATAGCAAAAACTTATTTAATGTATATAAAGCGCAGGTTTCTCCTGCGCATTTTGATACCTCTTTTGTTGCTCTACGATATCATTTGGTCGAGTTATGGGCGCTTGAGTGGCTTCAAGTCGGATTTTGAAAGTTGCACTTAGCTCCTATTCAAACCAAATGCGTTCGTCGTGTACACACACACACACACAAAATCAAGACAAAGATGTACTCTGTTTACTTAACCATGAACTTTACTTTATTTTACTCCTTCGACTTCCAACTTCAATACTTGCTACCCTTTACTTATCTCTGACTTATCTCATGAACTCTTTCTGCTGACATCTCAATACTTGGTGTGCCCACCACCACACACATGCATTTGAATTTGGCGGACAAAAGCAATGGTCATTTATTGGTTACAGTACAACGCATTTGGCTTGAATAGGAGCTAAGTGCAACTTTTAAAATCTGACTTGAAGCCACTCAGGCGCCCATAACTCGACTAAATGGTATCGTAGAGCAACAAAAGAGGTATCAAAATGCGCAAGGAGAAAGGAGAAAGTTGCGCTTTATACAGGGTGTCCCAGAAAAAATTACCGAGGGAATAAAATTGAACGTAAGTCGAGAACTAAACATCAGAATCAAAAAATTGAAAATGTAGCGCATAGCCTATTTTGTTGTGCATCACATACGAGAATTTTATTTGATTCGGTTGATTGGTTCCGAAGAAATGAACGATTGCATAAAGCGTGCACCAATGCAGTTCATTCCAAGTTTGATAAGCAGGCGCTATTTTTATACTCGCTCACCACTTCCTAAAGTTTGTGTATCTTATTAAATTTAGTCCACATTATCTATTAAAACCCCTCGGTGTTATGTCATTCATGCTTGCACTGAAGATGAATAACAGTTTGTCCGAGAAAACTGTGATTTCTGCAATTGGAAGCTCTCCAACTTTAATTCTGTAGGTTGTGCAAATATACTTTACAAAGAACATTTGAGCCAAAACTGACAATGATCAAGTGCTAACAGCTTTACATGTACTTTTTGATACCACGCAACATTAATGTTAAAGTTTTAAAAGATTTAAACTTTGCATTACAATTCCTTGGAAATATTCCGAAAACATTAATGTGTGTGAGAAATTATTAGGCCAGCTGGAATTCTTTATGTAGTAATTCTTTATGCAACATTTTTATCAACATTAACGAAAAAAGATATTTACAAATACTGAGCATCATCTTACATGCAAGCTTTCATTTTCAAACCCGTGCAGGTTTTCAAATTTGAACTAAACCTAATTAAATGTTTTGCAAGAAACAGGTTGTTTAAAAAGAACGAAAAGGATTTCATAGACCAAAATATGAAGCCCATTGATAGTTTAACCACTAGTGCGTACGCATTGTGTTGAATTATCTTTCTTTCAAACTTGGAATGAAGTGAATTGATACATGCGTTATGTAATCGCTCATTTCTTCGCAATCAGTCAACCGATTCCAGTCAAATTGGCGTATAAGATGCAGAATAAGATGGGCTGATGTTTAGATTTTTGGATTTTGATGTCTATTTTTCGACTTACGTCCAAATTCATTTGCCCGGTAATTTTTTCTGGGACACCCTGTATACATTAAATAAGTTTTTGCTATATATTTCAGTTCCCGATATATCTGACCATCTATAATCGTTTCGATACTTTATTGGTTGAGTTTAGGTAATTTTCACGCAACCTTGAATTATGTAAAAAATACATACCGGTTAAGCAAAAAAACAGGTCAATAGGATTGGGGCTTTCTTTCTTTCTTTGTTTGTTTTATTTTATGCTGAAACATAATTCATGATAGATTTGAAGTCATCAGATCTTGGTAAACTCTCAGATTCATTCAACAATACAATTTCATGCATGAAGTATTTTATTTTGTTTTTATTTTATTTTCTGTCAGTTCAACCATGGAGGTATATAAATAAATGGAGAATGATCCAGCCAAGCCTCTTTTGTACTACGTTGGTTATGACTTATTATTGTTGAATAGGCAATTTCAGGTTTATATTGATTATGCTAAGCTGATTACATTGTGAAGTCTGTTTCACTGGCCATTGATTTCAATGGGGTAAAATGAAGTTTATACTTATTGGAAAGTGCTCATGTTTCATAAAATTTTGATATCAAAATCTCATTTTCGCCAAAAATTGAGTGCTTAAATTGCATCATGAAATCAGTCTTTTGAAAAAGAAACACCTTATCTGTTGTCATCTTGTGACTCCTACATTTTGGTCATGAAAAATTGAATTATGACTTTTTTTTTCTTTTTTTTATGACCACCCGTATATTTGGAACTCCTCCTCCAAAGAAAATGATAGCCCCCTAATAATATTAATAATCATTTAGGCCTAAATACTGATAATTATTTATTATAAAATGAGAAGTTTAATGATGATGATGATTTAGGCGGCCTATACGATTTCATGACAATACAGAATTAAAAGTTTAAAAACAATAACATGACATAGGCCCTATCCGTCATGGCACTCAATCAATTTGACTTGAAGCTTCAACCAAAATCACGGTTATCATACACTTAACTATGAGAAACTGTTTAAACAAAGTATGTAGGGCCTATGCATTCCGTATATCAATTTCTCTCTATAGAAAACATTGTCTGATCATCACTTTTGCTTGAATTCCGAAGTACTTCCGGTAAATTTTGCTCGCTCGTAACTCAAATGGCCCAAATTGGCCCAACATAATTTTTTCACAATCGGAAGGTAAAAACGTTTTGCTTTCATTTGCACTATATTTGAACTCCCTCAGACCCCCTTAAAAGCTTTAGCTTAATATATGAACATGAAAACTAAGTATATTTGTCAAGTTACGGCACAACTAGTGTACAGTAGAAAACAGTTTCATAACTTGAGAACAGAACATCCGAATTTCTTCGGGTTTTCGCACGATCATACATTGAAACTATAAGCTATCAAAACTTGTGACTTTGAACAGCTGATTAACTAGCTGACGTCATTATACAGTCTCTTTTACAAGGCTTCCGGTACGGGTCAATGTAGGGTCAATTCCTATGAGGAAATTTTGGGAGTGACAATCAATGAACCATGGTAGAGGCTCATAACCATCGTGGAGATCAATAGCTTGGCTGAAGTGGCTGGTCAATTCAAGTTTGATGACTCATTGAATAGAGGTAACAGGATAATCTCCACTTAGTAGATAAGAATTCTGGCGATCATTCTCCATTTATTTATATACCTCCATGGTTCAACCCGTTATCGTTTCTCTCGCGCGTGTACATGTACGATTACTACGATACAATGCTATAGTACACTAATGCATTCAAGGCTTCAAGCCTAATTCGTGACACTTGGTACACTAGGCTACATTATCGAAGTCATTTCAATGCATATCACATCACGGCATCTCAACACGTACACACATTGCTAGATACACGCAGTATCCGGGCGCAGTATACAGTACAGTAGTGTACTGTAATGGTTGTCCTACTCGTAGCACATGTTCGCTGCAATGTCCCGGTGCATGTCAATTCTAATGTTGATCAATCTAGCAAAATGAACCCATAAATAGCCATTTTTAAAGTATCAAAGAAATCCATGCATAACTTATCGAACGAATCTCCAGTTTGGTTCAAACTTAATGACTCCGAAACCTACCTATTTGAATGAAGTTTCAGCAGGTATGCGCTGTGACGATCACACACACGTCGTGTCCGCCATTGCTTTCGGTTTGCGGCGCTATAATTTCTTACATGAAATAGGTAAAAAGTACATGCGTGTCGAAGTACATAACACGTTAGGTAGATTTTCTCCAATTAGCGGAGTATTTTGGGCTGACATTTTACTTCATTTCATGCAATGATTACACAAAATAGGTAAACTAGCTTCGTTACAGTTCAAATATGTATTTGAAGCATTTACAAACTGGCATGGTAAAAGTTTTTGACAAACTTTTACATATACTGTGTATAATTTAATTTACATCGTGTTTTTTTTACATAACGTGTGAATATTTCTCTGAGTGTATGATACTCATTTGAATACAACCACCCATTTTTGTAGCTGCACACGGCTGATTGATTTCCATCCATTTCAATTTCGACGAATCAGCAAAGTGCTAACAGGATTTATTGTTGAAAAGACAAGTTTTGCTTTTAATTAATATTCAACAAAGTCCATGACGGTACTATAGTTTGTAGGGATACCAAGTCAAGTCTTTACAAACGATCTGGCAGAAGCTTGATTGGGAATGTTGTGTACAGGATTGAGCTGATCTTTGGTCTTGCTGTAACGCATGTCTAACCAATGTTCACTTGTGATCTAGCAGTTCGTGGTCTGCCTGAAGCTTCCGGCTGTCTGTTCCTTAGTGTCCCATGCTCATTGAGCTTGTTCACATTCTTATATACCGCTCCCTTACATGAAACCCGGTCAGCTGTAGGAAATTGGAGACGAAAAAGACGCTGAACTTCAGTGAGACTCTTAGTTTCATGATACTTCGTCGACAGAAACGTGCGCTCCCGTGCGGTAAATTGTGGTGCCATGTTGTTATTTGGCCCGTTTACGCAAGGATATTTATAAACGCAAGTGTACACTGGACTTCGCTGATTTTCGCAGGAGAAGTGAATAAGGATATATTACATCAGTCGTCCAGAACATTGCAAGAACTCTAGGATCACCAACAAGAAGACCGCTGGTTAAGTACTGATAGAATAAAACTGACTGTGTGATTTTATTGTTTATGCAATTGTTGTTATATGTACCAAGCATACTTTGTTTTCAATTAAAGACTAAGATTTTGTTAGCTTAATCAAACAGTGTATTTGTGTTGTGGATTCATGTGAGTTCGGGTAAAAGGTGATTTTGGCCTTGAGTCAGTACGACTCGTAACACAAGAATGTGGATGTGGATGACGGCGTGCTGCCATTCATACTACAGTTCATTCATAAAAAAAATCAAAGTCACTCAATAGAATCGACCATAAGGCATATTCTAGCCAAATTTGGACACCGTCTGGCTATTTTCTCTATTATGTACCTTGCAATATTAATAAATATTGGCCATAATGCCCATATTTGGCATTTGGCAAAATACACATATATTATACACAGAAACATACACGCTAGAAATTCCCACACACGGAAAACAGCTAGCTCCTCTTTTGATGTTTACTGAGGTATGGCGAGTGTGACTTTCATCACGTAAAATTGGGTAATCTATTTAGCATAACAGAGGGTTAGTTCCCATTAATATGAATTGTCAACATTTACAATTGATGGTCGGCTTTTCATCCCAGCTACATGCACTTTAAGTACATATCATTACATTTAAAAAATCTACTTCGAGGACTGTTAAGTATCAAAAATATTTAAAAAAAATATCAAATTTTAATAGTTTGTCATAATTTTTTTTATCATATCGCGAATTTCAAAAAAATTATTTGATATCAAAAGGACATTCCTCGTATTCAGAATTAGTCTACTGTAGTAGACTCCTTTCATTTTAATATCATCAATGGTTTTCTGTCGTCCCCTCTCATTTATGCATGGGAAACGCCATCTTTCCTATTCAGATCCAACACCATAGCTATTAATCTTTAACGTTGGTGGCTCACTCCGAAAGCTGCAAGCGCTCCTCCCGGGGAAAAAGGAGTCTACTGACTTTCGATTTGACCTTCGACCCTCCCTATAGCTTTCCCTGGGGCGAAATCTCAAAATTGAGATGAATACGTAATGAAGCAAACTTCGTGTGGGGTTTCAAGCGCAACCAATGACAGACGAGCAATGTATGAATAATTCATCATATGAATCGATGCATTTTGCTCATCATATGATCGATACTTGTGATGAGAGTAAAGATGAAGATTAGACGGAAAGTGTACAATTTATAAATACCGGTACGACCGGGGCGATCAGGCTGTTGTTGTGCACATTTTCATGTACACTTGAAGTGATACTTTTTTGAGGAAAATATATTGTTGAAAGTTTGCAAGAGTTTTTGCCCTGGGAGTTTTTGGTCATTTGCAAAGTAATCATTTATTGCCTGCATATCTGACTACAATACGGGTCTGTTTTTGTCTGAAAATGATGCAATAGACTAAGCCAGTAAAATCATCGGACTTTAATTCAAACCAGCGCAACACGAAGCTCTTTCCCCGGGCTCTTTCACAATTTCTTCATGGGAAATAGGGCCTACGTTTTCATAAGGGGGCTGGCATTTTCTTCGGAAGGGGGGTCCCAAAAATACAGGGGGGGTCATAGAATTTTCAGACCAAAAATAGGGGGGTTATAAATTTTCACTTCACAATAGAAATGTGCGTACAATCTATGCAAAATTTTTACGCACTCCGCGTAACAAATTTTACGACAAAAATTTTAACTCGCTCTGCACACTTCCTTCACTCTTCAGGTTTTGACGCGATCCGCGCCTTAGTTCCGTCAACGAATAATTTGTCTTGCGTCTGTGTAAGTGGAAGGGGGGTCATAAAATGTTCGACCTAAGATGGGGGGTCGTAAAAAAATTTTGCCCATGATAGAGGGGTCATAATAAAATTGACTCCAGTCAACGACATATTTGGGACACCCCCCCCCCTTCCGAAGAAAATGACAGCCCCCTAAGCTTGCCAACAGGCTATGGAAAATCATCTATATGAAGCAGCACCGTTTTGTTCAGATTATATGGCATACCGGTACTTGTAGTATTGGGACCCGCCATGAGTACGGGTATGGGTCCCGGACCATGGGTGCGGGTACGGGTCCCAAGCCATGGGTACGGGTCCCAGGTCACGGGTATGGGTCCCAGTCCATGACGGGTACGGGCCCGAAGTCAAAATAGGGTATGAGTACGGGTACGTGTACAGGTCCGAAGCCACAGGTACGAGTACGGGTACAGAAATTGGGACTCGACAGTACGGGTACGGGTCCCAGTAGGCCTATGGGTACGGGACATGGGAACGGGTATGGAAATTTGGACTTGAATGAGTCCAATTATGGGTATGAGTATAAACAAATTAATTAAACAAGTACAAAAAGAGATTAAATATTGGTGGTCATGGTGAATGTGGCATATTTTGGGATGCAAGTGAAAAAACTATATATGTCTTTGTATGGACACCCAGACTGTGCAATACTAATTTCAACATACTTTAGTATAATAGCAGTGATGTAGCTTTCGAGTCTGGACTCGGACTCAAGTCCACTTTTTACTGGACTCGGACTCGGCTCGGAATTGAACATTAAAAGGCTCAGCTCAGCTCGGTCAAAAATACGACTCGGGATTGAAGACGACCCCAGTCCGATTCCAGTCTAATCAATCCATGTACAATGTGGAAAAATTATTTATTTTAAAAATAAATTGATTGTCAATTTTCCAAGTACATTCATGCACATCTAGTATACAATACACATTCAACAGAATGTCCATTAGCTTAATCATTATAATTATTTACATTAATTATGCACATCTAGATAATTACATCCATGTTTTTTACATCCAATATTTTAAAACTCATTTAAATCACTTATAAAATCTCAAATTTCTGTATGGTAAGGACCTCTGTATTCATTTGTCTCAGAAGCACTAGCCCAAGCCTGGCACAAGAAGTACACTGTCAGCTTATGTGGCTGGCAGAAAATCAAAAAAGTCACACCTGCCAGTCACATTATCAGCATACAAATAGTGGAGTGTATTTGAATGGGGAATATCAAAGTGATTAATAAAAGCTAAAATAATGATATTTTAACATGATAACTTGAAATTCACCACAAAAGATAAAAATCTTTAAATGTTTTCCCAGTTTGCCGTGTCTTTTTCAGTATTGATCAGTCAGTGTGTGAATGAGACATGTACATGTAGCATACATGGGTGGCAATTTGCAGTGTGCACAGGCTGTTACCTTGTAGATATGTGCGCAGCATCCATGCCCGCATTCATGTTCATTTTGTGTAGCAATAAAGTTGAAAAACTTTGAAACAGTTTATTTGCTATGACTAGTAAGACTAAGACATTAGCATGAACATGATGATGAGTCCAATCACACGGAAAAACAGTGGCATGATCGACGGGAATTATTTAAATGAGTCCAATCGGTCCATATATTTTTGAACAACTGATTCATGGTACGGTGTTAGCCTACCCAACGTCCCAGGCCAACGCCCCGCGAGTCACACCCGGGAGTCCCAACCATCGAACCCCTCGATTAATCTCCTGCCGATGCATGTAAATCTTCCGCAAAATGATCTGCAAAATTTTACACAGATTCCTGCATCTACCATGAATATTATCAATATTATTTTGTGTATCGATATGCTCTTTTGAACTCCTAATTCTAAGGGAGTAGGCCGGGGGAGTAGGATACATCCGGTACATGTAGCTGATTTCGTTGGCGTCATTCTCTTTTCTTTTAATATCAAAATCTTTATCTATATCATGACGTTTGAAATAGTCGGGAAATAGTGTCAGCACACGGATTTTAATTAATAAATTCATTCCACATTAGTTCATACTTCATACATTGAAAGCATTGTTTGCTGATGTTATGTCTAGTAACTAAACAAATAAAGGCTCTATTATCGGAAACTTCATCGCACTTTTTCAGCAAGGTTGCAGTGCATGCAGCCCGGGTATACAGTGGCGTGTGTGTAGCTAGATCGGGCCGGGCATAGCGCGCGGAGGGCCAATCGAAAAGTACGGTATCGCGGTAGGCCTATATCTGGTTCTGGTTCTGGTTCTGGTAAGCCGACGTTGTGCTAAAAGCAAATATTAAAGTCAACTTGACCGATGAGCTCGCATGGAGATGTGCAGAAAAATTAATGAATTGTATTAAGTTGAACATCACTGCAATGGCTGCGCAGTGATGACTTGAAGCTCTGCAAGGTTTTTGCTTCAACTACTTCGGCAGGCAATATGGAAATAAAATTGTCAAAAAATGCCACACCCCTGGTGCCCCCGGGCTGGTGCACCCCACCCTCCCCAATCAGGGTCGGTTACCGGTACTCCCCAAGATAGCTTGACCACGGCACGGACCACTGGGTTGATACTAAATATTTGGTCATGTTTGTGAAAAGTTCTCAATTATTTACATTTCATTTTTTGTGGGGATTCCCCTGGCGCCGTAGAAAACCAGGTACATGTCGATATCGATTAATTATCGGAAAAGATTTTGCCATTTAAAAAGTAGGGGGTTATCCAAATAATAGCATACATATTTAATTATAATTTAACTAATATAATTTGGAATTTCTAGTTTTATACTTTTCAACATTTGTCTGTTTGCACCAGATTCCGGTCAGAAAATTTTATTTCACTTACGATGTGAGAATAGAAACACCGGTTGCGATGTGAGCACCTACAAATTTTAGCTCTCGCTAAATTACCACATTTATCATTCTAAATCAGTCTCAAGATTTCCGATTTACACTGTTTCATCGACATACTTCTAGAGTTCTACAGTAAGATACTTCTGAACTTTCCTCACTGCGATAATGCCTCGTCAAAAGAACAAACTCTCTCTGAAAAAAGGTGAGCCTCAACACGACAACGAGCCTGGGCTGCCGAATTTGGCAGCTTTACCTGTTGATAAAAGCGAGGCGGGAAGTTCAATCAATGAATCAGGCAGCGACACGGAAGATGAGGTTTTATGCTATGAAACCGATTCAGACTTGAAACAGTCTATTCGACAAGAACTGGCAAAAAAATCAGTGCTGGCACCGTTCATTACCACCTTCCTGGACGGAATTTTATCAAGTCCTAAGGTATTTAATTCTCTTGTGGATGCAGTTTTTGAGTCCTTTTCTACTAAAGTGGAGACTGAACTGGTTCCTCAAATTAAAGACGAGATATATGCCGCCGTCTCCTTAGACATCAACTCACTGCAAGATGAGATATCGTCATTAAGATCAGAGGTATCTCAGCTAAAGTCAGACAAGGCAGAAGTAAGAAGGCAACTTGACGATCAAGAACAATACAGTAGACGTAACTGTCTATTGCTCCACGGGGTGTCAGAACTGGATGAAGAAAACACAACAACAGCCTGTGTGAAAATCATCAACCAGAAAATCAAAGTTAAGGTAACAAAAGAACAGATTGAACGAACCCATCGCCTAGGCAAACCAAAAACATCTGAAGGTGCCAAACCCAGGCCAATCATCATGAAATTTGTTTCTTACGCACAACGCGATACCGTATTCCGAGCAAAGAAAATCCTGAAAGGTTCCAAGCTGCTAATCACTGAAAGCCTCACATCAGAGAGAATGGCCATCCTAAGAGCTGCTCAAACCAAAGTTCGCGACGGAGAACTTAAACGCGCATGGTCGGATGATGGAAGAATTATCATAATGACAGAGAGAGGCAATAAGGTAAACATAACCAAAATCGCAGACTTAGACAAGAACTTAGACTAAGTCTAAACTTGTACAGCAGTTACGCTGACTGAACTTTTGTTGACTGAACTCATTTCAATTGATATTCACTTATTACCTGCTTATACATAATAGTATTTATTCTATTTTATACCATGTTCTATGTCCTGCATTTATCCCATGTGAGGACAATTGCATTTTATTGTCTTTTGTGCCTGCTCGAATGATCGCATTCATTATGAACACTTCTCTTTTGATTTGCCATTGTATGAGCATTGTTGCTCATTTGTGCCTGCTTGAATGATCGCATTCACTATGATCACCTCTCTTTTGATCTGCCATTGTATGACCTCGTTGCTCATACTCATATTCCCTTTCAGTGATCTTATTTTACAATTTTCATTGCATGCAATACTGTTTATTATGTATATTATCTTACCAGATTACTTTTCCAGTAACTGTGTCTCATACGTGCTTAAAATCAAATTTTATATGTTATCATGGTGACTTAATTCAGGTTACATTGTATCTACCATCATACATATGCATCATCAAGTAGTTTTCAGCTGCTGTATTGATTTTGCTTATCAGAGTATTCTACCAGTTTTATATTATGTCACAAATTTGTGTACTAAGTCAAGTTCATCTGTTACCATGTTAGTAATTGCATAGGTACATAACAATGAGGATAAAGTACTCCCCTTCTGTCTTTGGCACTTTTGTTTTCATTTTCATTGGCTTGACTATTCCCCATAATAGTCTGGTGTAGTTTTGACCTATGCCAATGGCAGAAGCTGTACCATCTTACTCCCTTTGTTTTACTTTTGAATATTGATTCCAAATCTTGATCATCTCATCTACATAACTTGTATCTGTTGTATATGCTGTTACCAGATTTTCTATCAGTTATTTGTGTCAAAATATATATAGAATCAAACTTCATCTGACAGTATGGTATTAATTCAGATAAAACTGAATATGACATCACACATGCAAGCATCATCAATGGTTTTTATCAACGGTTACGTTCATTAAACTTTTTGTTGATTGAACTCATCTCATTTGATTTCCATTTACTACCTACAGCTGTTCTTAATATTATGTTAACTCCATTGAATGTTAATGTTATTAAATGCATTGATACCTAGCAAAAAAGATGTTGTTCTGTGAGTATAAAGTACTTCCCTTCTATCTTTGGCACTTATGTATGTTTACATGCATGTTTTCATTTTGTTAAGGTTACATAATATATTAAAGGAGTAGTAACAAATTTGCATTTATTTAAAACCCTTTTATATAATGGTCAAATCTGAACGAGATCCGAATTACCTGCGAATTACTGATTGGTGGAAACGATAACGTTGCTGGGGGTAATTAATATTACAGCATCATCGTTAGAGTGCGCAATGTTAGTGAAGCGCAGTTCTGGGGACTTTCCAAAGTCAGTAGACCTTTTTTCCCGGGATGGTGCGGTTCTCGACGGGCAGCGGTTTTCGGAGTGAGCCCTCAACTTAAAGATTTAGCTGTTGGCTCAGAACAGCATAGATGGCGCTTCCAAGGTCAAATAACAGTGATTATTAAATAAAAAAAGGTCTACACAGTAGACTAATTCAGAATGCGTTTCGATATGTCTGATGTACTCTCAGATCCCACAAAAATACTTTGCAAACGTTGCTATCCAATTCCTTAGGTTAGTTTGAACCTAAAATAAGCAAGAAACCAACATTAAATCAGTCATGATATTTTTTAAATTATTGCAGGTTTCTTTCAGTCTGTCTGTCGGAGATTTGAAGCCATCGAAGGTTACAGTGATTTTATACGATCCTGCTGGAACCAGAACTGATCTCCCATGTAAGAACCGCAGTAAGGACCACCAACAGGGGATATGGTGGGCAACAGAATACGTCCCGAATAACATTTTGAAATACAGTTATGTGGTCGATTTGTTACCAACATCACGTTATTATATCATTCACAAGGCGAAGGAATTGTTGTATTCTCCAACACCATACCAGGAAAGAAATATTCGAAGCTTACCTGGAAATATCAGCCATTGCCGTGATGTTTTTGAGTTTCCAGATCCTATACCCGACGACTTTAATTCAATATCAATGTTTTCCAGACTGACAAGTTGCCATCTACAAGACCTTGTAAATAGCGTTCAGAATATCAACTATCTGAAGAAATCGCTTCTTGAACTAGAACACCTTAGTCGGGTTTTCAACACGCAACTCTTCCAGGATTCGGCCGAAGTGAAAACAATACGCAAGTGGATTGGAAATCAGTTTACAAACCATTCCAAATGCGCATATAAACTTATACTACTGAGTGCGCTATATGGCCGGCTTTCAAATAAGCTCAATTTGCATATTCGTGACATGTCTTTTACAAACCCTGTTCTCAAGCTCATTCTCGGAGCGCTTGAAAATGTCGAACGCAGCGAACTAACGGAGTGGTCATATGAATGGCTGAGATTTACTGCTGTACAAACATTACAAGCGGCAAGGAAAGACCACTGGATCTATGTCGCAGCTTACTTTCCACATTTCTTTGAAGTAAATCGACTGATGGAACTCAGTAAAACAATGAATGGAGCAGAACTGCAAATGGATAACTTAAGATCTGAAATTATTCCGAAGATAAATGATGGATATAGAAACAGAGATGAAGTTGATGCGATCCTTCATAACCTTGTGAAAACGGCAAAAACAGACAAGCAAAAGAGGACGTTGACAGAGATTACCGAGAAGCCATTAGTGAGTATCTCATTTAAATTAAATATCACATAATTTTTTAACGCAATATTTTAAAGTGTAGCATAGAGAGCGTGTTCTAAAAACACTGGCGCAACTTGGCTGAAAATGTGTAATCATACTGTAAAATGTTATTCAATAGATGTAAGATATCGATTGTAAATCCGACTATGACTTGAATAAGCAAACATGTATCACAGTTTTCAGTTGCATTTGCAATTAAATTATTTGACTTCGATTGTAACAATAATAAATTGCACAGATGTTTTATGCCATGCCATATTATTTACTGATTTCCAAACGCCATAAATGGAAATAACATGTATATACATTTTACATACAAATGCTTAGTTTAAAAAATAAACTTATTTTAACACTTCAATGTATTTACCTTTAACACTTTTTAAATCACTTTGACACTTTAACACTAGATTGACAAGACTATATTCCAAATAGAGGTGAAACCATCTAAAAATGGTAAAGTGCTCAACCATAAAGGGAGCTTAATATTAAAACATAAGATTTGGACTTGTATATACTACATGTCTTGACAGATCTGTTTCGTAAAGGCCGTTAGGCCCTCACTCTTCAGAAGACTCGATGCATATGAATTCATTTACATCGAGTCTTCTGAAGAGTGAGGGCCTAACGGCCTTTACGAAACAGATCTGTCAAGACATGTAGTATATACAAGTCCAAATCTTATGTTTTGATTGACAAGACTATAGATAATTGGTTAACCCTAGATCTACTGAGCTATTGTAATCTGAACTACGAAGGGTGGGGTGTTGTTGTTCAATTATAAACGTCATATAACGTTATATTTAAGAAATAAAGGGTAATGCATGATCCTTTACACGAAAATAATGTGTCCGAGGCAGTAAAACGTAAATAATGGGTGAGGCGCAGCCGAACCCATTATTTAAACGTTTTACTGCCGAGGACACATTATTTGCGTGTAAAGGATAATGCTGCACCCTTTATTTCTATTTTCTATTACCCCCACGACCCATTATTCAAAATCGCGCACTGTGATTTGTTGAAACGCGTCACGTGACAGACTTGTAATTAGCGATAAAGTGTCAAGGGCAACGAACTTTATGTTCTTCTATCACCACAGCGCACAGCACACCTGCTTATGTAGGGGAGAATGGAATTACCACAAAATAGTGTGATTTAAAGAGAAAATATCAAAGCGTATGCACATTCCAGTAACACAACCTAACATTCCATTCTCCCCTATAAGCAGGTATGCACATACAGTAACACACCCCTGACATTCCATTCTCCCCTACATAAGCAGGTGTGCTGTGCGCTGTGGTGATAGAAGAACATAAAGTTCGTTGCCCTTGACACTTTATCGCTAATTACAGGTCTGTCACGTGACGCGTTTCAACAAATCACAGTGCGCGATTTTGAATAATGGGTCGTGGGGGTAATAGAATTGGTAATAATGTATAGCTATGGGTCTTCTCTATCAGTGATACCAAAATAAGTAACACATATTATGCTCCATATAATGTTGCTATGACGTCATAATGTGAGTGCGCCCATGCAAATTTGGAAAATGCAGGCTATGTACAAAAGCATAGACAAAATTGATTTTTGGCTAAAAAGTTTACTAAAATGCGATTTTCACAGATTTTTGTCCTCAATATAAAAGGAAATGACCTTTGAAATGATTTTTACCTAACTAACAAGAAAAAAGTCAATAGCTCTTGGAATAATTTCTCAAGAGCAAAAGTACGAAATGTAAATCATTGGGCCTCAACACCCCCCCTATATGTTTTTATCACTAAAACTAGCGCAGAGAATGGATTTGCGATTAGCTTAGGTCGTTTTGGTGTAAACGCGTGCTTATTTATGACGGATACAAAAGCTTGTATGTTTAATAAGGTGTTTAGTACTTAAAATCAAATATGTATACATTTTTTAATATCTAAATACTTTGATATGTTTATCATTAAGTGTTTCGGGGTGTGCTTAATCCATGACAACACATTGATACGTGACCAGAACAGGGTCAAAGGTCACGCAGTGGTTACTAGGGTCAACAACGAGATTTCAGCTTAAAATCATTTTAATTATAATACATTAGAAGTAGACATTTGAATATAATACATAAAGTATAGAAAACTTAATAGAATGCACAACAAATTGAAAATTTAAAAGAATACATAAATTTAAAAGCATTCATTCGAAATTGAAAATTAAAAAAAAAATCGTAACCAAATGAATGTGCTCACCTTATATGTCCAGGGTGTCCCAGAAAAAATTACTGGGCGAACAAATTTGAACGTAAGTCGAGAAATAGACATCAAAATCCAAAAATCTAAACATCAGCGTGTAGCCCATCTTATTCTGCATTTCATACGCCAGTTTCGCTGGAATCGGTTGACTGATCGCGAAGAAATGAGCGATTACATAACGCATGTGTCAATTCACTTCATTCCAAGTTTGAAAGAAAGATCATTCAACATAATGCACACTAGTTGTTAACTGTCAATAGGCTTCATATTTTCTTCTGTGAAATCCTCGTTCTTTTTAAACAATCTGTTTCTTGCAAAACATTTAATTAGGTTTTGTTCAAATTTGAAAACCTGCACGATATTGAAAATGAAAGCTTGCATGTAAGATGATGCTCCGTACTTGTAAATATATAGTTTTCGTTAATGTTGCATAAAGAATTATTGCATAAAGAATTCCAGCTGGCTTAAAAAAATTTACACACATTAATGTAGATGCAGAGATACAATCAGATTATGACTATGAGATTTAAATAATACTGCCCCACCACGAAAACAGGAGCCAACCAACACCTCTGTTAAAAATAATAAAAAAAAGAGCAAATGCTACGCTACCAAGAGTGATGAAAAAGGCAAGCAGAAAAAGAAGTGGTAGCCCAGCAAAAGCATGAAAACTCAACCCTACCATGGGTGGGCAGAATCAGCACCATACAACATGCACAACAAGATTGTTGGTTACGAGTGCACCAATAAACTAGACCAGGGATTTTCTATACAAAAACACAAATCCCACCCAAACACCCCCTCAACAGTCAACGCACCCACCCATCCCCCAAACACACAAACGTGCAGGACAAGTGACAAAACAAAACACTGAAAACGTTTCCATATCACAGTGCAAATAACATGGTCCACCATGGCAAGAAAAAGAAACAAAAATGAAAAAAAAAAAGGGGTAAAAATATATATAAACACACCATGATAAAAGAAAATTGCATCCCATTAAAAACCAAGATCAAAGGAAAATTTCTTAAAATGGTTACCCAGTTTTCCCTTGCTTTCTGCAATTTTATATTCTGTGCCAAATTTAACTTTCACCATGTTCTTATAAGCTTGAAAACTAGGTTTGACATCTTGAAATTTGCATCTATGAATATAATATTTCAAACATAAAACAAGAAAGTTGATGGCATTTTTGTGCTCAGATTCTTCAACATCCAAACCAAACATTTTCTGAAAATTTGAGAATTCAAAACACTCACCGGTTTTACTTTCAATCAAGGCACTCAAGCTATCCCACAAACAAGTAATTTTTTCACATTCACAACAAATGTACCAGGGTCTCATCATTTTTTTTTACAAAAACAACAAAATGGAGAATCAGTTCTACCAATCTTATGAAGAAATTTATTGGTACAAACAGCTCTATGAAAAACTTTAAAGTAAAATGCTCTCATCTGAGTTTCAATACTGCAAGTAAAGTTGTTATCATAAATTTTATTCCATTCAATATCGTCTTCAAGATTCAAGGCATCAATCCAAAATAGTTCGGTGTTTACAGGACTGTACTTTGCTTTCAAAATATTGTAAGAATACTTGGTAATTTTGCCATTTTCAAACAAAGTAGCAACTATGTTATCAAACATATTCACCTGAACCGTTTTGGGACTGTAGAACCAATCAATTAAAATACCATTCAAAAGAGAGTTGTATTTCCTTCTGTCCTTAAGGGCTGGGGTATGAACGTTTGGACAGTATTTATTTTGGGACATTAGAGCACCTCAGACCTATCGAATTGCATTCTGAATACGAAGAATATCATTCTGATATCAAATAATTTTGATTTTTTGAAATTCGCTATTGAATACACATTTTATGGCAAATCATTAAAAATTGATATTTTTGATATTTAATAGTACTTGAAGTAAACTTTATAAATCTGATGATTGATACTTAAAGTTTATGTAGGTGGGATGAAAAGCCGACGATCAATTGAAAATTTTGACCTTTCGTATTGAAGATATGGATTTTTTCCCCAAAACACCAAAAAAAATTAGGTCTTTTTGGGAAAAAATCCATATCTTCAATATGAAAGGTCAAACTTTTCAATTGACCGTCGGCTTTTCCTCCCTGCTACATACACTTTAAGAATATATCATTAGATTTATATAATTTACTTCGAGGACTGTTATATATCACAAATTTGAAAAATATCAACTTTTTATAATTTGTCATAAGATTTGTATTATATTGTGATTTTCAAAAAATGAAAATTATTTGATATCAGAAATACATGCTTCGTATTCAGAATGCAATTCGATAGGTCTGAGGTGCTCTCATGTCCCACAAAAAATACTGTCGAAACGCAATAAACGCTCATTTTAGATCCCTTAATAGAGATATCAAATTTCATAACAAGATCTTCAAATGTTTTCACTAAGTTATGACCTCTATTGAGGTCGTACAGAGTGCAAATACCATGTTCAAACCAATCCTGATAAAAAAAAAGAACTTAAAGAAATGGAGCTCAGACAAACTGGCATTATAATAAAGGAGAGAAAAAATCAGAACCGTTCGGATTCGAACCAGCGTGCACTAACGATTACATGTCGTTGGCTCACCACCACACGCCATAACAGCTCATGGCGGATCAGCCGGCGAATTGAACATGTAATGATTTTATTCTCTCGTAAAATACCAGCTTTGGAAATAGGCCTATTCAGCTTATTTTTACTTTCATCCATAAATTGGGGAATATCAAGTTTATCTAAATATGAAATTATATTATCATTATTGCTAGGAGAAGATTTGGAAGTGTACAAGGTTTCATAAAAAGAGTGTAATTCATTGAGAATATCTTTCTGATCTGAAATGATGGAGCCGGTATCCTTTTTTAAAATATTAATATTTTTCTTCTCGCTAGAACGTTTCTCAAGATTACAAAAATATCTGGAACTTTTTTCACCATGCTCTGCCCACTTAATCCTTGATCTAATTATCAAACCATCCGTTTCCTGATCCACAATTTTGTTTAAATCCACTTTTAATGAATCCAATTGTTCAAGTAAATCAGAAAGCTGCTGTGGAGCATCAGGACCAACATTAGAGATTTCATTATTAATTTGGTCAATTTTAGTTTGAATCTCCTGCTTGTTTTTGATTTTTTCTCTCTTCTTTCTGCTACAATACTGAATGCAATGGCCAGTAACAGTACACTTAAAAGCATCCCACACGATATGGGGGTTACAAGAAGTATCCCTATGGATATCCTTGAATTCAGTAATTTTGTTTTTAATAAAAGACACAAAATCTGCATCATCCCTGAGATAATGACAATTCAATTTCCAATAGCTTTTGCCTCTTGGGGATCATTAATAGAAATTTTACATTTCACAATTGAGTGATCAGATTTAATCCCACAGACAATTTCAGAATGTTTCACATTATCAGCTAAATTAGAGGAAACTAAAATGTAATCTAGCCTAGAAAGAACAGGAGGATTTTTTTGATGCCTTGTAAAACCACGCAATGTTGAATGCTCATTCCGCCAAACATCAATCAAATTGAATTCATCCATAAGGGCACTCAATGCTTTGGAAGCATTTTTATTACTATGAGTTGGGCATGAGCCACGGTAGTCAAGCGGGCCTAAAGCAACATTCAAATCACCAGCAGTCACCAACCGAGACGAGTCAAGATTGTCTAGTTTAGAAAAATCCTCAAACGAAAACTCAGGATCATCATTATTAGGCCCATAAATGTTCACTAAAATCATATTAAAACCATCAATTATAATATCAAGAATAAGAAATCTACCTTCAGGGTCCCTCTCAATAGTATTGACAGATATTTTGTGATTAGACTTGATCAAAATTCCAACCCCTCTGCTACTGGAGGCAAAATTTGAAAACCAACAATGACCGCCCCATTGTGAACTCCAGAATTTTTCATTAGAATCAGACGAGTGCGTTTCCTGAAGAAAAATAATATCATCACCTTTTTTATGAAAATAACTAAAAACAGCTTTACGCTTAAACCCATCCTGTAACCCTCTGCAATTAAAAGTGGAAAATTTAAGAGGCATTAATCACAATTTTACACAAATCTGAATTGCAAAAACATTCAAGCATGTTTTCATTATAAACAGGGACCTGAATCATTAAATGGAAATTAAGAAGCTTATTATTCCACACCAGCACTAAGATAGACTCTTTAAGACAAATAAAAGAATTATTACATAGCTCCCAAAATTACAATTATATTGCCATAGTCTACATGACTCACATTTGTAGGGATGGGAAAGAACAGTACAGACGGACAACACACACACAGAAGATGGACAACACATACACAACACAAACATCAACAAAAAAAGACAACTAACACCCATCCGTGACATCCCACAAAAAAAATGGAAAGAACTTCAAGATGAAATACAGTTCCAACCAGTCGGTATGCCCAAGGATAAAGCCTAATGGGAGCCCCAAAAAATTTGAGAACATTTTTAAAATTAAAAATGAAACAAAATTAATTGTTTTTTTAATTTTTTTAATTTTTAAAAAAGCAAAACGTGGAAGGTCATGCGCTCTCTTAAATGGAAAGATTGGGGTGAAGGAAAAGCCAAAATCAAGATTGAGGAACCAGACGAAAAAATTGAATAAACACACAAAATTCCACAGCAAATTCAATCCAATTTTAGACCCCTCCCAAGCACAATCCTTAAGATTGATTTATCAAACTCTGGTTTTTTAAGAGAGCGCACTGAACACAATTAAACATGCCAAAAAATAAATAAACAAAAAAATAAATAGATCAATAAATTATACCAAAAAAAAAAAAAAAAAATTTTGGAAGGCACAAAAATATTTATAAAAAAAAAAATATATATATATATATTTAGAGTAACCCCCCCCCCCAAAAAAAAATACCACTCACACAAATGGGAACAAACCAAAAGATCGACGGAGAGCTTCAAACGTAATTAGCTTCACAATAGGTGCAAGGGGCCACCAGCAAAAATAAGGCACCAAAACACAAACACCCACCAAAGCCCCTGACACACGAAACAGCCAAGCAAGAAATGAAGCCAATCACATCCCAAAGCCCCGTCGATCTCTCCGCCCATTCCAAACATTTGTAAACAAGGATAAATCAGTGACTAAAAAAGAGACACATAATTATAAATGAAGCAAATATCAGTGTCCATAATCAAACAAAGAACTGTACAAGTTTTTTTGTACAAGCAGATAAAACATTGGAATACAGTTTGTGTTCAACTCAGTTCAATAATGTGCACACAGCCTGAAATATTTGATCACAGGCAAAAAGGCCATACAGGAATAACAGTCAATTTTCACAGCCACGATGTTTCCTTCTCCACTAAAGTGCACAAAAAAGATGTTCAGAACAACTCCCGGAGTGTGAAAACTGAGCCTAAAAACCAAAATGTGACTAGTTTCACCAATCGTTCATTTCTTCGCAACCAGTCAACCGAATCAAATAAAATTTTCGTATGTGATGCACAACAAAATAAGCTATGCGCTACATTTTAAATTTTTTGATTCTGATGTCTATTTCTCGACTGGCAATTTAAAAGAATATGTAAGAAATAGCTATATAATTCAAAATAAAGGGTTCATAACCCCCCGCCTAGAATTACAAAACATTTCTTTGCATACTTGACATACATTTTGTTGATTTAAAAAATAAAAATAAAAACCTGTGAATAAAAGAATAATTTTTCTGCCCTCCTAAAGATCTTGTTTTGGCCAAAATGATCACATTTTTCAAAAATTATGCTTTCAGATAAAGTTGCACTAGTGTTCAACATCTTCATGTATGTCAAAATCAGCTTCAACGAATCATTATTTTGCACTACATCATGGTTGAATGGGTGACTAAGGATCAGAGACACAAAGGTGAAAGAAACAAATCAATTAAATCAATCATAACATTGCTATCGTGGAAATTTTGTATATTACATGTATGCTTTGTAACTCCTAAATTGATTTTACCATTTTTGAAACACCGGGCTCAATAAAACCTTCTAGAAAAACCCCGTACATGTCAATGAATCGTTGTTTTATACTGTAAGATGATTGCATGGGTGACTGGGTTACTGTATACATACAAATTAAAGAAAACAAAAACACCATTAAATCAATTAATCAAAACATTGATATCGAGAATGTTCTCGCACATTACGTGTTTAGGATGTGGAAAAGTGCAATTTTGTCTGAAAACTCACTCGCAGAAAAAGGGTTCTTCCAGGGTTCTTCAAAATTATATAGGGTTCTTTCACGAACCATATGCTCAAAGGTTCTCTAGAAGTCTCAATTAGGTTTTCGCAGTGAAAATAATGTTCTTTAAAGCTTTAGGGTGCCACGAGGAACCCCTATTTGCTTGAACAGGGGATAGTACTGAAACACAGGGCAAATGTCGTTTAACACCACAAATTTCATATTTGCAAGCAAATACATAGAATTTTCTGCCCGTTCACCTTTTAGACCATATTTCTAAGGATAATGTCTAGAGTACGTGTCACCATGCTTCAAAGAACCTTATTGCAGAACCATAGGGTGCCATATATGGCGGCAAACTCGAAGAACCTTTAAAAGTTCAACAAAGAACTTTTTTATTGTTCTTCAAAGAACCCTTATCATGAAGGTTCTTTGATGAAATTGGAGAACCTTTAGAAGTTCATAGAAGTGCATGTGCGGAACAAGTTAAAGACCTTTAGGACTTCCAACTAACACCTTTTTTTCTAAGAGTGCATCATTTTTGGAAAATGTGATTATTTTTGGCCAAAACTAAAATATTTTTTAAAGAAAGAATATTGAGAGGGTCGGAAGATGGTTTCTTTGACATGTAATGTATTAGGTCACTTTTATTTGACACCATTGTCATTTTCACGGCGATTAGTTCAAAATTTCGACTAATTGATTTTTTTTTTGTATAAGTAAGATTACGAGGAAATATGTTAACTCCTTCATATCAAAAAATATTATTTAAATATATCTGTCAACCATCTTTTACACAAATTTTGGTCAAGAATGTTATGGAATGTTCAGAATTAATTCACATAAAGGTCAACATATGGTCGAATCCAACGAAAAGTGTACACAGCATGTTCAGGGCCATAACTTAAAAGTATTAATCAATTGGCATTCGTTTTTGTATTGTGTTTATTCGCCTTGATCATACGCTTCGCGCCATATATAATAAGACCCCTTCTGTGAAAAACTTAGACACGGAGACCCCAAAACATGCTATTTTTACCCATTTTTTCAAAATATTTCTTAAAGTATTTTTAAAAACATCTAAATCAGTTATGAAAAGAAGTCATTGGATTGAATCTAAATTGATTTCCTGAAAGGTGTGTATTCAAAGATTGCCTGTTCAATTTTTCACATATTTGTACATAATTATGAATTGTTTGTGATAATTTTTTGAGTGGTATTTTTTTACATTACCTACGAATACAATTTTCATAGCACTAGATATATCTTTAAAAATGGAAATCACTAATAAATGCGCAATTGATACAAGCTTTGATATGTCCAATACTGAAATGCATTGCATTCGGACATCTTTATTATTGTGTTTAGCTGCCAGAAATTCTAAATGGCACAAAGGTAGGTTTGGTAAAAAATATGCATTACCTCCGAATACATGTTAAAAGCTGTGCCATTTCCACAAAGTGAGAGAATAGTAAACAATAGTTAAGCAATAGGTGCAGGGTAATACACTCTTTATTTCTACCAAGTTTCAATAACCTGCGTTTAAATATTTCTGAGATGTCAACAATAAAAGCAAGTATTCGTAGGTAAATTTCGGTAACCGAATGTTACCTACGAATACACTTTGACATCATGACAGTATTGTGAAACACTGCCATTCATGCCAATGCCCATATTGGTACATAACGAAGGCCTGTATGTTTGCTATCAAATCATATGTCAATGAAAGTTGCGAATTCACATACATGCCCACCATGCAAAACTGAATACGGCTTAATTGGTGAAAAATATGTACTGAAATAGACGACGGTCTGCTCATTTGAAAGAAAAATCAGATTCAAAGAAGATTAGAAGGGATAAATACTTGGATTTGTCAACTGTCATGTGTGCTTCATTTTAAATGTTTACCGACCTTCTGGTTTCTGAGTAATTTGTGTCCAAATTGATTTATTCGAAGGTAACTTTTGACGTTTTCGCTAAGGTTACCTACGAATACCATGGAAAAAACGACTGTTCTCATTGTCTCATGATCTAGACAACATATTCATGGACCCTGGTATAAAGCTAATTGTAGTTGCCCTCAAACGAAAGGCCACAAGACGTAACTGACTCCAAGATGGACTTCACAAGTCTGCAATAACGGTTTTAAGCGATTTGTGTGCAATTAAACAAATTAAAGTCACTTTAGTGCCTTTGTTTCTTACTTCAATCCTCTTTCAACCGCTGTGAACCGACATTATTAATACATGATAGGGTCTAAAGTATCAATAAACGCACATAAAGAAAATAATACATTCAAAGTGCTTTATAAAATGAAGTTTTGATTGCGATATCCACCAAAAGTCTAATTCTTACCTACAAATACTGAAATGTTACTTACGAATACAGCATAACACATGACATGTGTAATGAAGTGTCCCTACCAATGGAAATTAATTGTCAAAAACTTTAAGCGGTACCCCAGGACACTATTATTACCCATATACGGATTCATTCAACAATTATTTATTATGTAAAATTGCTGATTAACTACTTGTATATCAAAATGAAGTGGTCAAAATCTTGCTAAAAGCATCAAAAATTTTTGATCTAAGGTAATAGCATTTATTCATTTGGACGTACCATCTGAAAGAGATATAAAAACTACCATTTTATTAATTCATTACCATAATAGCAAAATTTAAACCTATAATCTCAATATATAGATATTGTTAAATCGCTCATGTTACCTACGAATACCCGGGTTTATTCACCTTTTCATTGTATAAAGCGTTAGGTGTATGCGTATAATTCCTAATATTCTTGAAAACATATATCATACTCGTTCTTATACAATGTGTAAATTGATTCATACTCATTTGATAAATAAAATACAGAAACTGACCTAAACTTCATTTTCAAAAATAAACTAGCATAAATGACTAAGATCATATTGATCGCGTTATAAAAATAAAAACAAATATTTTCTGGTTGAGCTAGCATTTTCCTGACACCCTGTGGTCTACATTACACGAAAAAATCGTTAATGGGAATATTCCATTTGTTTTAGGTTGATTAGTATTGCGATAGTGAAAGCATCCTAGTGGTATTCGTAGGTAACATTGGGTTTTGATATCACATTTACTATCACACGTCCTGGATTTATTTTTCAAGATTAGTAATGGCACTTTTGGTTCCTATAAGGCCAATATGTCATCAATCAATGGGCAAAAGGAAAAAATTGTGGAGACCTTTTTATTTCGGACTTTTATTTTTGGCCCGTGGACACTTTTGGTTGGATTCGACCATATATGGACATTTACAATAAATTAATGTGAAGTTGTCACAAGTTCAATGAAATGACAAGAAATCATGCAAAACCCTGTATACTCCAATAACGCACCCACTACCACCCATCCGCCCCAACCTCACTCATACAAGCAACCCGTAACCCAGCCCCCCCCCCCTACAGACACACACCGTACGGCATAGTACGTGGGTTATGCGATGGTAAACCTACACTCTTTTCGCAAACGACAAGTGTTTCTGGAATGCTGCTAAAATAAGAAAACTTTTAATGCTAATTTTTGCACATTCTAGGGAAGCGTGGTTACCTTTTTTAAATAGCCGAGTGAAATTTTTTTTGTGTCAAAATTGAAGCATCCTATGTATAAAAGAATATGAATATTTACTGCACATCTTACTATAAATAGGGAAATGTTGTATGTATCTATGTATCTATCTATCTATGTATCTATGTATCATGGAAAGGCTCCGTCAGTTTCGATCCAAATGTCGCCAAATTCATACGGGAGATCGATGAATATACGGGAACGTGTATAAACTTTATTTGGTTGAAAACGGTCAAGAATTGGCTGCAAAAACAGTGAAAATATGGGTAAAAACGGGTTTTTTGTTATGAAAATCAGTTGTCAGCTTACGCGTCACTGCAGCTGGCCGGCAGCGCGTCGGCGCCTCGTGCGTAATGCGCACTACGCCAATGGGCGCGTAAACGGCGCAGAGCCACGCGACTACGAGCCAGAGACCAGTGGACATGATAATACGGAAAGAAGGAAAAATAAAGGACAAAAAGGTACATGGACGGGTCACGGGATTATGATAACACGCTATGAGAGGACGTAATAAATACGGGAAAAAGATGTTGGTTGTTTAAACAACATGAAGCGGTACTATAAAGAAAAATAAAATTAAAATGAGGACAAAAAAGTACGAGTAATAGGCCAACGGGTTAAAGTAACTAAATGAAACGGGAACGAAACAAAGAAGGAAAGAAACTAATCAGGAAATGTAAGAAAAAGAAGCTAAAATAATGAGAACAGAATTAAATAAAAAACATGGAAACGGGAAATCACAAGCAGCAAATAAACAAAGAAGCTAAAGGAAATGTAAGAAAGAACAGATTTAGAAAATAATGGGAACGAGGTTAAATAAATAAATAACATGGAAACGGAAAATCACAAGCTAAGCAAATAAAACTAAAAAAGAGAGTGTAAGAAGAGACAGGTTTAGAAAAATAAAAGGTACCTTTTCAATGATTCTACCTGTTCAGTAATTATTCCTGTTATGGTGAACGCTCCCATCTAGCGGGGACCCGCGCGAAGCGCGGGTATCCCGCTAGTCATTATAACGATTCGTAATACCCAATTGTGGTACATTTGATGTCGTTTAAGAAGCAGAGAATTTTATTTCAATTTTATATACGCCAAAATATTTTTTTAATTGAGCAAAAAAAAAAAAAAAAAAAACGTTGAAAATTCTATGTAAAAATTACATTAGACCCCGCCAAAGGTTACTGTTTCGTTTTTATGGTAATCTAATCCTTTATTTCCTGGATAAAATTGGGGTCTTATGTGGTGGAATTTTTATATAAATAATAAAAACATCGGACGTGTATACAAGAAAAATTGTAGGCTCCACTATAGTATTATACTGACACACATGTATATACGATGTACGAGCGCACATGTCTGTCGAGTCAAAATCGATATAATGTATTGTCCATGTAGAGGCCCGTTTATTGTTGGATTTCTGTATGTAGAACACGCAGCTAACAACAATTGAGCGCTATTAGTACAGGGTGTAACAATACAATTTGTACAATTGCATTTCGACTTCTCAGGAAAAACCTAAAAAAGTTACGGCACACATGTTATATGCATTAGAATTAGTAATATATTGGCTAAAAGAAGGCGTTTAGTTGACGTGTTTACTAGCTTGGGTTCAAAAGTTATGTCCGATTAATTAAATTGTTCAGAAATCGTGTTGGGCCACTTTAACAATGTTAGCGTATCAAGTTTCAACCGCGTAGATTGTGCTTATCGTACATTGAACTTCAAAGAACTGACACAAAGGAATTATAGGTGGTGTTTCTTCGTATAATTAACATGAACTTAATAACAATATAATATTTCTTTAAAATCTATAAATGAAGTCATGAAATTTCTTTCAAATTATCTTATAAATAAAGTAATTTCTCATATTTCTGAGACATTATTGGTAAAACTGAGAACAGTTTTTGCACCCATAAGTACAAAACAATACTTTAAAATTCAGTTCAGCTGGGCTTCTGACTGTTCTGGGGCGACCACCATTGCCTGCATTTCTGTCAACAAATTTTACATACTTCTCATAATACGTGTTCCGACGGTCATAGGATCCTCGAGGATCGGCGTGCTCGAGGATTACGATCCCTAAGTCAATCCCCGAGTGCGTGTCCACACGACTCCGTCGTGGCCTGTAATCCTCGAGTTTCGCAATGCCTGATGACGTCAGTTCGAGAATTACAACCGAAAGCTGAATGCGAAATCGCGCGAAATTGAACATGTTTTTACCGTGTATAATTAATATTATAACTCGGCAGAACGTAAACAAACCATACCACCAAATCAAAAGGCAGCAATTACTGCGATTGCCATGTCACGATCTGCGAAGAGCATTTTGCTCTTGTTTGTACTTAAATTCATGATGGAAAGTGGTGATGATGTTCTAGATGAATATTATGAACAATATATTGTGCTTTTTTGCTTTTTGCCCATGCTTATTATTAAGGGTAGACGAGGTATTGTTGGTCGAAGCAACCTAAAAATCGATTTTCATTATCTAGATCAATATATTATTGAAAATTAACACCTTGATGTTTTGCAAATGTTCATTCTACAAATTGTATACTCTGCAAACTTGCTTAATTTATTGTTGTTAATTAGTTATGTACGTTTTACAAAAGTGTTGTTGTTTCAGCCCTCTTCACAACGTAACTCAAGAACCGCAGCACCTATAAAAGTATATCTGTGATATTTTAATTCTTCTACACGCTCGCTATGAATTGAGCAATGTAATTTTTGCCAAAGCTCACTACCATTAGTAAGATGCTGTGAACTACCAAATCACAACAGTTTAAAATAATTCATAACCTTAAAATCAAGATCTCACACACTGCAGTTGTTAGTTAATTCGTGTGTTGATTGTTAGTCCGAAACTCCTGCAAAGCTATGAACATGGCATCTTACCTACTCCTTTCTGTAATAGTCTGCATTGTGTGTTTTCTCAGTCCTCAATCATTTGGTTGAATGTAATTTTATGAATCAAATAACAAAGATAGAAAGTGGCCTTACTTTAGTTATGTGTCATTTTACAGTATTTATAATTAATAAAGAAAGACAATGATTGATTTATTTTCTATAAGTGCATGTCAAAATATTGTTCAATTCTATAGGCTTGTGCCCACATTATAGCTAGCCCATAAAAAAATTTATTTTCCAACTGATTTTTCCCCGTTGAAAAGACAAAACTGATGTTTAAGATAGCAATAATATCATCAATAACATTTAGAATCATTTTTCCATAAAACGATACAGGTTAGGATAGATAATTACTTTGACTTCAATCATAAGTCTATGATAATAATGAAGATTTTGATTCTACAACATTATTAGATCTGTTATCAACATCAATTACGCACTCACAGGGAAGCAAACATCTTGCTATGCTGATGTCCACTGATGTGACTTCATTGGCGATATACCCTGCGGTAGGCCCTTGTTGACCATGTTGATAATGCTGATTGCTGAACAAGCTATTGTTATATGTAGGCCTAACCTATGATAACTTTTTAAGTCATAATTAATTCAAACATAACTTTGGCAATACTCAATCGTTTTCGTTCGTTGAAACGGCAAAACATACTTTCTTTTCCTAATACAAATCGAATAACAATAATTAAAAAAAAATCCACCACAAAAAGTAAAATAAAATAAATCATTCCAATACCAATAAGTTAATCTCTTGAGTATACAAACCCGATCTATGAAACAGATACCAGCCCGCGAATGGGCTGGCGAAAACTAACGGTACAAAAGCAACTGCGCTGATTCCATGTTGTCCAATGAACTCACGCTGTTTATAGCATTTGGCCTTAGGGGACCATTCAAACTTTCTGAGTGCGTACCACATTTAAGAGTCATATTTTCAAATCTCCTCCCACTTCCAAAACTGGTAGATTACAAGGTGCATTTCAGTTCTGACGAACACTTATTGGTATTTAGGTTTGGTAAAAATCGCCTCAAACCTTAATACATTAGATAATATCAGAATAATGTTGCTCAAATTCAGAAATTTTACCCCCACAAAAACCAAATTCAGTCTCATTAAATCCGCCATTTTAGGTTAATTCAGTAGGCCTATTATTATGAGCGCCGCAATGTAAACTAATGGAAAACACATTTTCTGTCAAACAATTATTTCACACCATCTCCCGATTCATGCGGTTTTATGCAGACCCCTTCCAGACCAGTCTTGGAATTTTACGAAAAAATATTCCATATTAAATAATAATAATAATAATGGAGCGTATTTCTACCACGCAAAATTCATCAGAAAGATCTCAGGGCGCGAAAACAAAAAACAAGGACACAGAGTGAAACACAAAAAGCCCTTAAGAATCAGAGAAAGCATGTTGGAAAAAATGAGTTTTAAGACTACATTTGAATTGAGCGAGAGAAGTGATATTGCGGATGGTGTTGGGAAGGGAATTCCAAGCTACAGGGGCAGCGTAAGGAAAGGAACGCATACCGGCAGATGATAAATTAACACGCGGGGTCCTGAGAAGTTTTTCAGATGATGAACGGAGGGAGCGTTGAGGGACATAGAACCGAGGAGAGGTAAGATGGAAGGGTACCCTCAAAGTGCTGGTAAGCAAGCACACATAATTTAAACTGAATCCGGAATTTTATGGGTAGCCAATGAAGTATGGGGGTGATATGGTTATATTTACGTTTTTTAACAATGAGCCGAACGGCAGGATCATCTGGAGGCGAAGAATTTGATCAGAAGTGATACCAGCCAAAGCGGAATTACAGAAATCAAGGCGAGACGTAATAAGAGAATTAACAAGACACGACGTCGCTCTCTCAGACAAATATGGACGGATTGTGCCAATTTATCTCAAGGATAAAAATAGAGAGCGACATATATCACTTATATGGTCTGACATGGACAGCGTTTGGTCCATCCGATTGTTGGGAAGATATATCAGAATTCAAAACCTGGATGGTATCATCTTCTGTTATGTCAACTTGTTTGATGCGAAAGGACGTACCAACGGGTTTAAAAGATCTCAGTCTTGTCGGTGTTTAACATAAGTTTGTTGCTATTCATCCAACTAAAGATGGAACTAATGCAGTTTTGAATTGAAGATATGGTAAGCTCAAAGTTCATGGGAGAGTCAGATTGCGAGACTTCCGTGTCGTCAGCGTACTTGTGGAAATCACATGTGTGCATGGTAATAATGTTTGATAAAGGCTGAGAATAATAAAGAGTGAATAAATGTCAAGTCTGTACGTACTTTATGCTCCAGCTTTAAAACTCATTTAACAATGTTTAAGTGGAACCATTTTTTTTCAATTTTAATACCCAACATTCAAGGCTAGATCCTCTTAGTATTGCCAAATGATTATCAACTTTTTTACATATGGGACAGCTGTGAAAAAAACGGTAACTCTACGAGCAGAGGATATGCTAAAATATCACTCATTTTTATTTTAATGGTGTCCTAAGCAATATACATAACAAAATAAAAATAAAACATGAAAAGCAGTAAAAAAAAAAGGGAAAAAAATAGGGAAAAAAAATGAATATGTGCAAAAGAGATCCAAAATGTAGGTCTTATTTCACTCAAAAAAGGTAACAAATTTGGCCAAAAGCAGGTTTTCCTAAGAATATTTATGGTAAACATGTAAGACGACTTAATTTAAAGAGCATGTTAACCCTTTCATTCGATACCAAATTTGTGGCACTTGAAGTTCTGAGCATTTTTGATGTTTCATCCTCCTGTTTGCTTGGAAATGGCCATATTTTCCCCGAGTATTTCGCACTTGTATCATTCATATTCATAAAAAAGGACAGTTTAAATTCGTCCTAAAAGTCGATTTCGCACAAACTCAAAAGCAATTTCATTATTCGGTCATTGAATTTCATATTTGTATCATTCATATTCGTCAAATCTGTGGTCAATTTCGTCTCGTGTGGGGATGGTTACTGAATCGTAAAAGCAAATTGGTCGTTTGTCATTCATTTTAATACATATGTCATTAATATTCGTCAGGTGCTAAATTTAGAGAATAAATGTATTGCTTTTAGGCGCTGGAGTGCATCTTATTGGTTCTTACCCGTGTGATATGACACGATATCACACGGTTCAGCGCGTGTACATCGACGCGATACGCGTACTCGCTATTTGAACCAATGGGAGGCGCATAGCAACAACGGGATTGATCGATTTTGAGCTCTAGGTAGTTCCTTGTAAAATGTAGAATTTAATTTGATTTAAATTTGTAATATTTCTGATATTTTTATTTGAATTGAAGTGTTTAAGAATGAGAATAAAGGTATTGTGTTTAGCCGCTGTCAGTGCATCTAGCGTCTCATATAACACGGGCGACATTATTATTTTTGGCGTAGAACAACTTGATGTTTTACTTAAAATAATGATGTCGCCCGTGTTATATGAGACGATAGATGCACTCCAGCGGTTAAAATCAATACATTTATTCTCTAAATATGCCTATTTAAAAGGACAGTGTTCGTTCGTTTTAGTTTATGTTGAAGTGCATATTCTTAGTTGAAAAGGAAAACCTTAAAAGATCATAAAATTATATAAGAAAATAGTGTGTTTTAAAGCTGAAGCATAAAGGATGTAAAAGGATGCCCAAAAGTGTATAGCACGAGTTACAATGCAATTACCTTAAGGTTATTAACTATTTTAAACTGCTGTGATTTGGTAGTTCACATCATCCTACGAATGGTACTGAGCTTTGGCAAAAACTGCATTGCTCAATTCATAGCGAGCGTGTAGAAGAATTAAAATATCACAGATATACTTTTGTAGGTCCTGTGGTTCTTGAGTTATGTTGTAAAGAGGGCTGACACAACAACACTTTTGTAAAACGTACATAACTTATTTAACAACAATAAATTAAGCAAGTTTGCAAAGTACACGATTTGTAGAACTTTTGCAAAACATCGAGGTGTTTTTTTTCAATAATTTTTGATCTTGATAATGAAAATCGATCGTCTACCCTTGTATGAAATACCCAAGAAAGAAACAACGACAGAACAAAAGTACATGCAATAAAAACGATCTAGAATAATCCCCCCAAGGAAAATAAAGTTGCTTAAAAAAATTTTGGACTTTTAATTACATTAATATAGGTTTTCCCAGAGTATTTCGCACTTATATCATTCATATTCATAAAAAGGCCAGTTTAAATTCGTCCTAAAAAATCGAAGTCGCACAAACTCAAAATCAGTTTCATATTCGTATCATTATATTTCACATTTGTATCATTGATATTCGTCAATTGTGTTCAATTTCGTCTCGTGTGGTGATGGCTACTGAATCGTAAAAGCAATTTAGTCTTTTGTCATTCATTTTAACACATTTGTCATTTATATTCGTCAGGTGTTAAATGGATGTACAATTATGACTATTTTAAAGGACAGTGTTCGTTAAAGTTTATGTTGAAGATCTTATTCTTAGAATTCTTATCATCATAAGAGTATATAAGAAAATGAAAGAAAACACATAAAGATCATAAGAAATTTATAAAGAAAAAAGTAACATTAAAGAATAACAAAACAAATATAAATTTACAATTCATCTGAAAAAATATGTTTTTTTTTGTTGTCTTTTTGTTGTTGTTGTTGTTGTTGTTGTTGCTGTTGTTTTAGGACACTATCAAAATAAAACTTTTTAGCATGTCCTCTGCTCGTAACACGATATACCCTTTTTCACAGCTGTCCCATAGGTACAAAAAAAAGAGTTTTCAAGCTGGAGGATAAAGTATAGGGCCTATGTACAAAGATGCCCAAAAGTGTAACACGAGTTACCATGGAATTGCCTGTATATAGCCCTTGTAATGTATGATATCAAATAAAGAAAGAACAACAGAATTACATACAATAAAAGCAATCCAGAATAATCCCCCCACATGACAAAAAGTTCCTTAAATAGGCCTATGTTTTGGACTTAAATCAATTTCAATAATCTTTAACATGTTTAATCTTTGTAACAATTTATTGGATCAATAATTAAAAAGAAATTAAAGCCAACATTATATGAGCTCAAAAGCATAAGTAAAAGATACAATATTATATAAAAATGTTTGAAACAAAAACAGAACAAAAATAAGCCCCCAAAATGAACGCACGATTAATATATATTGTATATAGGCCTATAAGACGAAATTAAATAAAACGATAATGAATATCAATGACAAATGACGAATTTGCTTTTGTGAAAGGGATCGTTACGTATTTTCAGACGAATTTGAACTGCATGACGAAAATCAATGACACAAACACGAAAATTAATGCTACAATATTGAAATCTAATGGCACAATAGTGAAATTGAACTGGAGTTGCTGGCTCAAAGATTTTTCGGGACGAAATTGAAATGTCTTTTATACGAAAATCAATGACACAAGTGCGAAATACTCTGGGAAAACCTATATCAAAAATAATCTTTAACATGTTTATATTTGTAACAATTTATTGGACTAAAAAGGTAAAAAGAACTTAAAACCTACATAATGAGCTCATAAGCATAAGTAAAAGATAAAATATATTTAAAAATATTTAAAACAAAACAGACCAAAAAGAAACCCCAAGAAGGAACGTACGATTAACATGTATACATTGCATATAGGCCTATATGAGACGAAATTAAATGAAACGATAATGAATTTCAATGACAAATGACGAATTTGTCATTCAAGGGATCGTTACGTATTTTCAGACGAATTTGACCTGCAATTTGACGAAAATCAATGACACAAACACGAAATATAATGCTATAATGATCTAATGGCACAATATCGAAATTGCAGTTTCTGGCTCGCAGATTTTTCGGACGATATTGAAAAGTCTTTTGTACGAAAATCAATGACACAAGTGCGAAATACTCTGGGAAAACCTATATATTCCTTCAGATTGTTTTACGGTTGTTTTTTTTGTTTGTTTTTTGTTTGTTTTTTAATTCTTTAACGTTACTCTTCCTTATATTCTTCTTTATGTGTTTTCATTCATTTTCTTGTATAATTTAATGATTATTTGTACGAACTTCAACATAATCTAAAACGAACGAACACTGTCCTTTTAAATAGGCATATTATACATCCATTAAGCACCTGACGAATATAAATGACATAATGTTTAACAAGAAGAGTCCTTAAAAAGGACAACGTTCCGCTATGGCCTACTGGTATTGAAAATAAATCAAAATCTACTCTTTCTTGACTCATGGAAACGATTAACATTGATATAATTTAGCTGAACTACTTGCATGGGGTGTAGAAACACGCAATAAAGCAGTTGTTAAATGGCATGTTGTGGGACCGGTGCACTGGCGTAACAAACAAGTGGTAGAATCCATTAGTTGCTATGACAACGTACCTAGCCCTGTTCGGACAACGACCTTATGAACTTGAGGAGATCTTTTTAGCTGAATGCATATGAGTAGAGAGAACCAGAGGGAGAACTGTCTATGCTGAATGCTGGCTTAGAATTAGTACAATTAAATTTGATATATTCTGTGGAAGACTTGAAATCTTGTGTGGAACTTTCAAGAATTATCTTATAGTGAACGGTGTTAATGAAACCATATGGTTTAAATGATTTACAAACTAAGTATTTTAGAATATTTACTTCAATCTTCATTCACAAAAATATAGTGCATGTATGCAGTTTACTATGCTTGTGGACTCAATTTCCTTGGTGAGCTCCCACCAATTAAGGGCAGTGCACTCACTGTTCATTTTAATAGGGCAAGTTCGTGAAAGTAAATACACATAAATCATTACCAGTTTATAAATTTAGCCTAATCTCTGCAAGGTAAAGTTACAAAATTTAAATGGTAAAAAATATTAGTTGGCTTTGGGTATGAGAGTATTGTATTTCTGTCATTACTTTGCTGTCACATCCCAAGATCCAATAACGTTAATACAGATTAAGAGTCAATGAACTGAGAACTCGGCCATTGTGATGTAAAACAGCAGAACCAATGAGATGCCTTCTTACATACTAAACTGAGGTGATTGTCTCTGCTACATCTCCTGGCCTCCATGCACTTTCATGACTATTAAACCAAGCAACTATTTGACAACCTAGTGTACGAGAGGCAGCATTTTACCTCTTTACAGTCTCTTTCTCATACATATAATTCACGCTTCAAGCAAGTTTTACAAACAGGATATGATGAGAACTGGTACTGGGTGTTTTGAAATTGTGATATTATTTTTTTTTATCAAAGCAAGATGTTTTATTCACAGGGAAATTGTTTATTATATGAAGAACCTATTTAAAAAAAACCCACTCACAGTGTCATACAACATCATCAATGATAGAGACAAGTTCTATGTATCCATGTACTGTAGCCGTTAGCGAACAAATAATAAAACAAATCTGAATAACACAAGAAACTACATCAGGATAACAATACTACGATATATGCAATACCACGTCACAAATTGCAGAGTCATTCTCACGTCGTGTTCACACGGTCAGACATTATCATCATTAGTCGGCTCCGCAGCAGGCCACTACAAGCTTTCTCCAACAACTCCGATCTTGGGCAAGCGAAACAATTTAGTTTGACTGCAGCAGTGTAATGAAAGACTGTCTTGAGATAATTGACTGCTAGTTTGGACGAAATTATGTGCTCAGGTGTATCGAGGTGGAAGCTGAGCATAGATGGTTTATAAGAGAATCGTTTCTGTAGCCAAACCTGTTAATATGTTACCGCTAATATGTCAGGCTGACAGTGTGAACACGACTTCATTGAAATAAAATTCTGTCCTACCACGGCCCAATTCGCATGATTAAATAGGACAATAAAACATATGAATGTTGTGGAATCGATCTAGAGACCTGTCTTTCTGTCATCTTCAGCTATCTTCAATTGTTATACCGTTCCAGTTGGTTTATTGCATGTCACTCTATAGGTGTGAACAATTATTGTTCCACTAGTATGGAAGGCCAGCAGGGACAAAAACGTATCCAAAAAGAGACAACCAAATATGGAAGGCCATTAAATTCATACGTAAAGACAAATTAGCAAAGCGGCAAAATACCCAAATGCCTATTGAAAGGAGGGACTGTCCCCACCACCATGACCACAGACACACGGATCCCCCGATAGAGAGCAGGGCATGAAGAATAAGGGAAACTAAAACCACAAACCGCGAAAGGCCGCCAACAACCGCCGCTCAATAGGGATGTCAAACTAGATTGGCCCACATGATTACAAAGAACCACAAACCGCGAATTTTGGATATCCACCTAAATGGCCCCGCGGGGCTACAAAAAAGTATGGTTATCCAACTAGCTTAAGCTATAAATTACCCCCCCCCCCCCCGAGACTGCAGGGCTTGAAGAATGAGGGAAATTAAAAACTACAAATCGCGAAAGACCGCCAACAACCGCCGCTCAATAGGGATGTCAAACTAGATTGCCCGCAGGGCTACAACCGCGAAAAAACGCCGCTCACTAGGGATATCCAACTAGATTGGCCCGCAGGGCTACAAAGAACCACAAACCGCGAAATTTGGATATCCAACAAATTAAAACCACAAACTGCGAAAGACAACCAACAACCGCCCTCAATAGAGACATCCAGCTAGATTGCCCCGTAGGACTTCAAAAACCACACACCGCGAAGTATAGTTATCCAACAAGCTTAAACTATAAATTAACCCCCGATAGAGAGCAGGGCATAAAGAATGAGTGAAATCAAAACCACAAACCGCGAAAGACCGCCAACAACCGCCGCTTAATAGGGAAATCCAACTAGATTGCCCCGCAGTGCTACAAAGAACTATCAACCGCGAAATTTGGATATCCCACTACATTGCCCCGCAGGGCTACAAAGTACCACACACCGCGAAGTATAGTTATCCAACGAGCTTAAACTATAAGTTAACCCCGATAGAGGGTAGTGCATGAAGAATGAGGGAAATTAAAACTACAAACCGCGAAAGACCGCCAACAACCGCCGCTTAATAGGAAATCCAACTAGATTGCCCGCAGGTCTACAAAGAACTATTAACAGCGAAATTTGGATATCCAACTAGATTGCCCCACAGGGCTACAAAAACCACAATCATTAAAACATTATTATCTTGCTAAGTCGTGGCACTTATTCCGTAGTATAAGCCTTGCTACATAGTTTCAATTTGAAGTAAATCGGACTGACTCTGTGTCTCGCTGGCATCAACATTGGGTATGTGTTGTTCATATTTATATTTTCTTAGTTGCCTTGAATAAGTATATTAAAATGTATTATGTATCCCTATTAAAGGTCCGTGACCCGATCGACAGCATCATCCCCCCGATTTTTTTCATTGTTGATGAGGTTTTGGTATCACATAATAGATACTATTTTTCTCATTACTATCCTGAAATTTGACGCTCCAAGTCGATGTATTTCCGGAGAAATCATGAATCACAGCGGTTTTACAGGTATACCAGTTTGTAAACAATAAAATTACTTCGGATCATGGGAAGAGAAAAAGCGAACTACGCTAAGTGCTGAGGAGACGGTCCGCCGTATATAATTAAAACAATTCCTTGATTATTTCAGTTGGTGAAATAGCTCAATTGGCTAGCGCGCCGTTCTTTTACCCAAGAGGTACCCGGTTCAAAACCCGGTATCGGAAGGTTTTTTCCTCTCCATTTTAACCCAAACTTTTTTATATTAATTTGAAATGTACATATTGCAAGGGAAATATATTTTGTTTCCTTTTTTTCTGAAACGGTACGAAAAAACAAAAAAAAAACAAATATTTTCCGTTCAATACGGGCCGGGCATTGCAGCATGTCAGCATTCGTCATACGAACGGGAATTGTTGTTGTTGCATGCCTACCCAGAATGCAATTCACGTATACAAGGTATTGGATTGCAAATTTGGCTATTTATTCACATTTACGCTGAAAATGCTCTCGTTTTTTCACAAAGCAGCATAAAGGGGGAGATATTTGATATTATTATGTAATTTTAAAGACAATCCATATCCAAAACCAATAGGGTTACCCCCCTTTAACATTACAGTCACGCGGTAGTTGTGACCAGCAAGTTTTAAAAATAAACGGCTGATAAAGTTTTATTAAATTATTTACTGTCATAAATCAAGGATAACATAATTTCAAACATCTATTTTTCGTTTTATTCGTTTTATGGAGTACTTCGTAACCCGATGACTTTCCAAGCTTAGAGCTGCTTGGCTACATTCATAAAAAGAAAGAATATCCACCAAAAAAAAAACAAACAAAAAAACTTTGACAACGTAAAGAAAGCAGCAAGTTTAAAAAGCCCCCACCTCGGCTCACTTTTTGAAATTTGGTCACATTTTGAATATCAACAGCAAATTGGTGTTTTTAACGTTTAAACAATAGCATCATTGCCATTAACATGCCTACTTGTTATTCGTTTAATTCAATCATTGGTTATGAACTTAATAATTATTATAAAACAAAACATATATAGGATATTGGCCAAGAACAACATAATAACCTTTCTGATCGTTCCAGAATGCTAACAACGTAATATCGCATCGGCACATTAAAGATACATAACACTTCTGGAAATGTATTACGTGGATAATTATGACAAAGTTCAAATCAGTATCTTTTACGAATGGGACCAAGTTTCAAAAAGTGAGCCGAGGTGGGGGCTTTTTAAACTTGCTGCTTTCTTTACGTTGTCAACGGGTTTTTTTTTGGTGGATTGTCCCTGGCAAATACTAAAAGTATTATATAGCTGTGTTCACACATGCACTTATTACCGGTAATATTTTATTTAGGCTTATGTCCGATCGAATTAAATATTTCCCGCTATTCCCTTAGGCTGCGATCACATAGAAGTATACGGTATACGGTATACGGTATACGGTATACGGTATACGGTATACGGTATACGATATTCAATATACGCTATTCGGTATTCGGAATACGCTGAGGTACGGTGTCTGATCTCCGACAAATTCCCCCTTTTATTATTTATTCCCCGATTTTTAATTATCACACCCCCTTTTGCAAATACTACCCCCTTTTAGTAAATAGTTCCCACTTTTGTAATTAGTTGTGCCCTTTTTTACTTTCCCCCGTTTTACAAATAGTTCCCCCTTTTGTAAATAGTTCCCCTTTTTACAAATAATTCCCCTATTTAATTCCCCCTTTTTAAAAATAGTTCCCCCTTTTGCAAATAGCTCCCCCTTTTTACTTTCCCCCTTTTTGTTAATAGATCCACCTTTTTGTAGATAGTTGTTTCCCTTTTTAATTTCACCTTTTTTTACAAATAATTCCCCCTTTTTACTTTCCCCCTTTTTGATAATATAGTTCCACCTTCAAACAAATAGTTCCCCCTTTTTAATATCCCCCTTTTTTTTGCAAATAGTTCCTTTTTGCAAATCCCCTATTACTTTCCTCTCGCTTTTCACAAATAGATACCCATTTTAAATAATTACTCCCTTATTAAATAATACTCCTTTTTTTTTTTTGGGTACTCCCCGTTTTCCGTGCGTAGGCTTTACCAGTAAGCCTGAACCCATGCTCGTGAAATTGGGTAAAAAGTACTAAACGCAGGCTGAAAATGAATGCCTTTGATATGCTCACAGAACACTGAGTAGCTCCCCTTTCTGCTTTGCCCAGCACCCAGTCTGAACGAGTCTGAACGAGAACGTAGGCTACCACTGCCACAGAAGCTATGTAGTTTAAAAAAATGGCTATAGGCCTATATAATGTTAATATTCATTTAATTTTAAGATCAAGAATTTGTACCATACCATCACATGATTTTATCGTGCCGTGTAGGCTGGACTCACGTATTTCAATATCACGATATTTCAAGTATACGATCGAAACCTTCATCAAGGCTAACACTCCACATGGTGCTACAGTACAGGCGTAATTCTAATTAAATAGCCTAAAGCACAACATGTAATGAATCCACGCGCACCAAAAAAGCGGGGCGAAACTAAAAATCAGGGAATCTAATTTGAAAAGGGAGAAAGTAAAAATGGGAGAAACCATTCTTCAGAGTAAAAAGAGATTTAAAAGGGCAAACTATTTTAAAAAGGAGAACTATTTGTAAAAAAAGGTGAAAAGGGGAAAGTAAAAAAGGTGGAAGTAGGCATATTTGCAAAAAAGGAGAAACTATTTGAAAAGGGAAAGTAAAAAAGGGGGAACTATTTGCAAAAAAAGTGAAATTATTTGAAACGGGGAATGTCAAAAAGAGGGAACTATTTGCAAAAAGGTGAATCTATTTGAAAAAGGGGAAACTATTTGAAAAGGGGGAATATCAAACAGGGGGAACTATTTTCAAAAAGTGGATTTATTTGAAAAAGGGGAAGTAAAAAGGGGAACTATTTGCAAAAAGGGGAAAGTAAAAAAAAAGGAGAAACTCTTTGAAAAGGGGGAAGTCTAAAAGGGGAACTATTTGAAAAGGGGAAAGGAAAAAGGAACTATATTTGCAAAAGGAGATATTAATTGAAAAGGGAAATAAAAAAAGGGGTGGACTTAAGAATTGGGGAATGAATAATAAAAGGGGGATTTGGCGGAGATCAGACACCGTACTGAGGGCACGGCGGGTCACATAGAGTAGCACGCGTGCCCTACTCGGTCTTTTGGAGCCGATCAAATGGACCGAGGCTGAGTAGGCACATAGACAAAACAAAGAGAAAGAATGGAATGGGTACGACAGCACTTTATAGTACGACCACTGTCGGTCTTTGGGTAGCCGCAACTAAAAAAAAAAAGGGAGGGGGGGGGGTCATCGGGTATGACTTTAAAAAAAAGTGGTCCTCGAGTATTATAGTCAACTTTAAAACAGGGGGCCTATTGACGGGCACATACCGTCACGTCCAAAGTTGAGCGACCCTTCCCTGGGTTTTTTATTGATACAAAATGGTACATTCCAACGGTATACGCTGCACGAAAATCGAACACGTACGATTCCCACTATACTATGGGCCTATACTATACGCTGGTATGACGGCCTTTTCGTTGATTGATAGCCCCGGTTGATAGTATAACAGGTAGGCCTACATATGAAGGCATGTGATGAAATTGCAATAAAATCAGGGGCTTCGGAAGATGTTAAATATTGGGGGGGGGGGCAATGGTACTTGGCTCAAATTATTGGAGCTTATTGGGGGCCCAATTTCCATAGCCACCAAAATTATTGGGGGGCGGGCAGGGCCGGATTTACCATAGGGCCAGATGGGTGCCCCCAAATTTTGAGGGCCCCCAAAATTGCCATGTGCAGTGTGCATCTTCCATTTAAGCCGAAAAACACCAGTTTTGGGCCAAAATATTATACAAGAAGTGGAAATTTGGGCTAAAACAGTCTAAAATTGAAATTCTTCGCGCGCAAATGTCCTATTAAAATATAACAACTTTGCCACTTAAGTGCAGATGCCTTCCTCATTGTGCGTTTGGGGGGCCTCCAAATTTTGGCCTGGCCCAGGGCCCCCCAAAATGTAAATCTGGCCCTGGGGGCGGAAACCCTGCCCCCCCCCCGGTTCAGGAGCCACTGAAAAAGAATAGGCATACAATGGAGCTAGTGGTTCTAACTTACCATTTTCTACGTCAAATTGTTTATGTACACCCACAAATTGCAGGTGCCACATCCGAACAAGACGGTATACACTGCAAGAAAATCGAACACGTACGATTCCCATATATTACTATACGCTGGTACACAGCCTTTTCGAATAGTGCCCCTGATGTGACCCGGTAGTCAGTAGCGTAGCTAGCAAGGGGGCAATAGGGGCAGAGTGCCACCCCTGACAAAAAATGAAAGAAAAAAGTGCCCCTCTGGCACTGTCTAGACAAAAAAATGAAGAGAAAATCTGAAGGTCAAATGAAAAGAAAAGGGGCAAGGAGTCCATTTTCCACCAAATTTCAACCAGATCATGGACTAAAATAGTGTAAAATACAAAATGTTTCCGCAATGCGCGCTCACATTGTCATAATGAAGCCCCTTTCATCTCCATTATGGGCGAAAGTAGTGTCAAATACAAAAATTTTGCGCGCTACACGGGCACATCGTCCCAGTAAAGCCCTTTTGGAAGCAAAACAAAACCGGTTATGTACTGGATGCAACTGCAATTTGTTCGTCTATGCCCTCTAAATTTTATTTTGCCACCCCTGACCAAGAAAGCTGGCTACGCCCCTGCGGGTAGTATGAAATTGCGTTGTTCGAGTTCACCTATACGCGTGCACCTGCAAAACGTGCACCGTATAGTATACTTCTATGTGATCGCAGCCTAAGGCTACGATCACATTAGAAGTATACTAGTCGGGTATACGGTGCACGTTTTGCAGGTGTACGCGTATAGCTTAAATCGAGCAAGGTAATTTCATAGTACCGGCAGAGGGATGACACTTTTCCTGAAGCATGGCAGAATGGCCCCTCTATTGTGTTTGTTCATTTGTGCATGGAGAGCCATTATACTAGAAATACCTTTTAAAATCATTAAATTAGTATCACCCTGGCGGCCCCGTGCACTGGAAAACCAGAATCTGTTATTTAGAAAGAAACAAATATATATATATATATATATATATATTTAAAAAAAACAGATCCGCCTGTGTACATATAAATGGGTAGCAAAATTGGTCTCGAATATTAGTGAATTAAAAGAAACATACGCGATATAATGAACCATTGACCTGACGCCATGATGGCAGAATTTATTAGTCGTTTTATGCCATGTTTTTATAGAATGTCAACATCCCACTTCTTGTTTAAATTATAGTGACTTATTTTTTGCATGTTCAATTTGCAGTCCATATGCGCAAATGAATACTTATTTTTTCGATATTGAGCTTTTTGTACAACTCATATAACATGTCATTAAAGCAGGTCATATGTGTTGACCTACTTCTATTGTATTTGTTCATCTGTGTATGGAGAGAAGAACGCCATTGAAACTCCATCGGTATTAGGGCGTAGTTCATTGCACTCACCGAATTGTTATTCCAAGTACTTTGATAATACAGATAATATGTACTAATGGGTCGAGGCGATTGCATTATGTGCTGACCTTCTTCTATTGTATTTGTTCATCTCTGTATGGAGAGAAGACGCCATTGAAACTCCATCGATATTAAGGGGTAGTTCATTGAACTCACCGGATTGTTATTCCAAATACTTTGATAATGCAGATAATACGTACTAATGGGTCGAGGCGATTGCATTGGAAAACTAATAAATTATTCATAACAGTTACGTAATCAATCGAATGTGCGGACACTTTTCATTTGCAAACCACCAAAATTCGTGATATGTTAGCGTTGGAAAAGAAACCACGTGAATAGAGTGCCCTCTCAAGAATAACTACTCTGTGATACCGGGTCACATAAGAGGGCACTATTCGAAAAGGCCGTATACCTGCGCATCGCTGTTTATCAACAAAGACGAGGGACTCGTCCATCGATATGCTCGAACGAGCCGCTACACTGTTCAATGGCTTTCCTGTACTATATGAAATGTGGCGGGCGATTTAAAATGCACATGCCCTTAGCAGACTACGATGCGTACGCACACTGCAGGGCAAAGAACAATTGAAATTGCCATAATGCGCGCGCATACTGCCGGGCAATGACGTCAGATGCCAAGTGGTCTATAGTATAGAATAGTGGGAATCGTGCGTGTTCGATTTTAGTGCAGCGTATACCGTCCTAATTTTAAAAGTAAATTGCATGTGGGTAAATTCATTTGTTTTAATAGATGCACTACATTACTCTGGGAAAACCTATATTAAATTCGCCGATCTAATATTTGAAGATATAATATTAAATTTACAGATTTGATATTTAATTCGGAGATTTTACTATTAAATTCGCAGAGTTGCGGTTATTTAATTCGCATATTTAATATTTAATCTGAGAAAATTCGGAGATTTTACTATTAAATTCGCAGAGTTGCGGTTATTTAATTCGCATATTTAATATTTAATCTGAGAATTTGATATAAAATTTGCGAATTGAATATTAAAGTATTGAATTAAAAATGAAATTCGCGAGTTGAATATTTTAATCTGCGAATTTAATATCAGATATTCGAATTAAATATTGAATTTAAGAACTAGATATAAAATTCCCGAATGAAATATTAAATCTGCAAAATAAATATAACACATTATTATATAATTTTTAAATTTACTTTTTAACAAAAAGCCATTTTGGTTGACAATTGGCATCCCTTTTGAAAATCTTGTTTTATTTTCTTTTATTTCATTTTCAAAAGGGATGCCAATTGGCAAAAATAATTTTCAAAAATATATAATAATGTGTTATATTAAATTCACGATTTTTTACGATATTTCATGATTGCTTCTATTTGCGACTCTAACCCTTGAGCCTTATTTTTGTTCCGTTTGCCATTTCGTGTATAATTAACCTTTAGATTATGTCACTCTAACCTACATCCTTTTATTCATTCAGCCTTCAGATTGTTTGTAGACTATGATTGTGTTTGTTTTTATGTAGACTATGATTATGTTTGTTTTTATGTTTTCATTTGAAGGATGGAATTGAACCGCGAAGTAAACCTGTACCTGAACCTGATCCTGAGGTAAGACGTTTTAATGTACTAGCCTACATCGTCTTCTTGTGTTTATTGTTTATTGTATGCAAATAATCAAGTCAACCTGGGTTTGTTTGCTCCGTAGCCAATGCCCATCCTTTGTTAGGGCAGAGAAGATGGTTAGGGCATGTGCTACGAGTCGTACTGACACAAGCCCAAATCACCTCTTACCCAAATTCACACGAATGCACAACACAAATACACTGTTTAATTAAGCTAACAAACTCTAAAATATTTAATTGAAAGTAAAATATGATTGGTACAATATATATATATGACAACAAATGCACGTACAAAATAATCACACAATCACAATTTTAAGTACTTAACCAGCAGTCCTCGTCTAGGTGATCATAGAGTTCTTGCAATATTCTGGAGGGCTGATGTATCCTTATTCACGTGTCGTGCGAAAATCGGCAAAGTCCATTGTACAGTTACACTTATATATCCTTGCGTATAAAATCCTCACACAAAAATGGTGTTGATTTCTCCAAACTCTTAACTCCTTGCGCTGCTTTCTCCAAACATTTATCTCCTTGAGCTGCTTTCTCCAAACATTTATCTCCTTGCTTTGCTTTCTCCAAAAATGGTGCTTCTTCACCAATCACTCTTTCTCCAGGAAACAGACTTATTTCTGCCCCGCTGCACTTTATTGACAGATGTGTTGTTTTATGAATCAGACCCTAGCAAGTAGGCAGAAGAATTTTGATCCTTTGATGAGGAGGAGCACATTCGCGTACTAAAAATCTCCTTCGTTGTTGTATTAAAATAGCACATTATTGGCTATGTAAACTGGTTTAAATGTACTTCTTTTTGGAAGCATTAAGACCAACACATTGATAGAGAGTTTACAACCTCTCATCACATTTTACCAAGCACAAACTCCAGCTCTCAAGATTGGGGAACTCTTTTACAATGATGTCACAAAGTAGAGTTATGTTTCTTCTTTTTTTTCAAAAGTTGTAAAATGTGAAATATTGGTCCTCTCACCTGCAAATAAATGGAGCATCCCAATATATATATGTGTTGTTTTATATTTTTCAAGAAGACGAAGGATAAAAGATTTTGTGTACAAAAATTGACTTTCATAAATGCTCGTATTAAGTGCCAAAATATTGTTCAAAAATGGTTTAAAACGGCATTTTACAGGTCAGGGAAAAACGTGTTAGAGGCATATTTTAGGGGGTCACATATTTTCCAGGAGGGGCCATACCAAATATCTTTAACCTGATTACTGTGAACACTTATCCAAACTTATTAAATTGTCAAAATATGGTTGAAATTTGCTGACCCCCGTCTTCCGCCTTTTTCCCATTGTATCGGTGTTTCTCAGATAATCTCTTAAAATATTAAATATTAAATACTAAATGTCACTCTAACCTACATCATTTTATTCATTCAGCCTTCAAATTGTTTGTAGACTATGATTGTGTTTGTTTTTATGTTTTTATTTGAAGGTCATAATTGAACCAGAACGTGATGAGGTAAGACGTTTTAATGTACTAGCCTGGGTTTGTTTGCACCGTAGCCAATGCCCATCCTTTGTTAGGGCATGTGTTACGAGTCGAACTGACACAAGGCCAAATCACCTCCTACCCAAATTCACACGAATGCACAACACAAATACACTGTTTGATTAAGCTAACAAAATCTAAGTCTTTAATTGAAAGTAAAATATGATTGATACAATATATGACAACAAATGCACGTACAAAATAATCACACAGACACAATTTTAACTACTCAGTACTTAACCAGTAGGTGGAATTTTCTCATAATCGGAACTCTCACAGTTAAATGCCACTAATATCAGGTGAAACTATATTATTTCGATGCCAAATGATCAAAAACTCAACATAGGTTGAAGTGAGACTTTTCTTATTTTATGCAATGAACCGTAAACACCTTAAAATGGCAGTGCGCCCTCGAAGCTGAAAATGTTACAATATGTTAGGGCGAATATTGTTTTGCCGTCATTACTGATGCGTAAGGGTTTATCTTGCGCCCTCTAGAGGGTCGTGGGTAATGAGGGAAAATGATTTAAAAAAATTAAATACAAGGAAAGTGTCAAGATAGGTTCTCTTATCTGCAAAAACGAAGTATGGTGGTAATTTGCGGATGTCACCAACGGTTAGAGTACCCTCCCTTTACCCAAGATATGGATCTATCTCAAAATTTCCAAATTTCAAGTTAATGTTTTGGGCCAAAACAGGGTAACATTGTAAAATCATGCGCGCTTCGGGCGCACTGGCCAGCAAAATCACCTTCATTTTGGGCTAAAATAGTCTAAAAATGGAATTTTTTCGGAGCGCGCAAATGTCCTAGTAAAATCTATGATCATCTCTCTCTCAATTGTAATGCTCCCGCAGACACCGTCGATCTTATACCTAAATCAAAGCTTGGCCACTTGAGTGCACGTGCCTTCCTCGCGGTGAGTTTGGGGGGCTCCAAATGTTGGCCTGGCCCAGGGCCACCAGACAGGTAAATCCGGCCCTGGGCCCGATAGCAAAATTGTGTTTTTATACAATTTATCTTGTATGTGATTGACAGCCCCGAATTCAACTAAAAGTATTTCTATTCAGCATGGGAAAGCTCACGTCCATGTAATTGTATGGGGGAAAACATCCATGTGATTCAGACAACGACCCTAGTCATGTGCATGTTTGATGTGGGTTTTGGCAGGTTTTTGTTACGTTGGTGGGGTCGGGTGGGGCTTTGGTGGTATGCCTATACTGGGGAAGTATTATGTGACTTTAGATCCCCGTGATTCTTACAAAGTCCATCGGATAAAATGACCACACGTCAAGGAATTTTGGTCATTGTTGTAAATTGCAAATTTGCGCGCTCTTCTCGCACATAAATCCTTGTCCATCCAACGATGGCATGGCCCAGGCTTACTGGCGGCGATCTTGCCGAGCATTACATGTTAAATACCACTAATTATGTATTACACGGGTTTCAATGGGAAAATGGCTAATTTCGGGTGGAATTTTCTCATATTCAGAACTCTCACAGGTGAATGCCACTAATATCAGGTGAAACTATATGATTTAGATGCCAAAGGATCAAAAATTCAACATAGGTTGACCTGAGACTTTTCTTGTTTTAACGCACTGAACTGTAAACACCTTAAAATGACAGTGCGCCCTCGAAGCTGAAAGTTACAATATGGTGGGGCGAATATTTACTAAAAACCGAAGCTGTGCGTATGAATTTTGGTACTATTACAACAAAAATGTCATATAATGAGAGAAAATGTACCAATTTGAAGCATCAAACTCTAAAAAGTACTTTTTTGGCTATATAACTTGATCAATTTCAGCGATTTTAATGCAGTCTTTTCGAATGCCATGAAAACAAATAGTTACTCGTCGTATTTCAATGTATCGCCCAGGCCTATTAGTGGTATTTAACCTACAGACATTGCGCCAACGCTGTCTTGGTAGATCTAGGTAGATAATCTAGGTAGAGTGTCAAAGTCTACAGTTTTAGCTTAACACAAACAATTGAAAAAAATGGTCAAATGTTATCTTATCATATCGTATAAATGTAAAATATATATTATGCATGGCCTAAAACGAGAGTTAATGAGACTGATGACGGAAATTTGAAACAATTACTCATATAATTGGGAGATACGTGACGTATATGTCATGCACAACATGGACATTGAACATTTAAAATAAAAAACACAGCAAACGAACATTATGATATTTAATTAGTCAGAGGCACATTACTCTGACACTGTAAGTGCTTAGGAGGAAGGAGCATAAGTGCACACGCTTTTGATTCTTCCTTTTGAAATTTTGAAATTGCTCTTTTACAGGATTCAAATTTGAAACTATTTATACATACCAACGAGCAAGTGTTTCAGGTTTAAGACATTCTGTACTTCTGGGATATGAGTAATAAAATTCCTTTATTTATTGACTGATTTATTTATTATTTAACTTTATTTTTTCAAAGGAATCTGTGGTATTCCAGCTTCTTGTTCCAGAAGAAAATGTTTCGAATGTAGAGATACGACTGAAAAATAAAAAGGATGGCACAGTTCATAAATATTCATTAACATTCAATGAGGTTCAACTACTTGGTCGTCTTGATTTTAAAGATTCAAATCGAACGTGGATGTTTGCCCAAACAACGGAGCGGTTGCAGATTGATAAGGAGTATTCCTACCAGTACATCATTAATAATGACTTAATAGACAAAACCCATAGGATGGTTTCTCCACCTAACACTACCCACGATGTTTTCATGAACAAGTACGACGACCAAGGAATCATCATATATGCAGATATGGAACTCCAGAAGGTCACAAAAGCCACCTTGAAGGAAGAACTGATGAAAACGGAAGAAATTGGGTTTCCTGGGTCTGAACGCAAGAACCAACTCGCAGATATCTTGAAGTGGATCGAAGGTGCTATCATTAGCGGTAATTTGTCAGCCCCTCAAGTAAAGTACATGACTGCATTACTTGCCAGAATAATCGAAGTACGTGGTGACTTGGACAGAAAGACCTTAAATGGGAAATGCATTGAATATATCATTCACATAATGGAACAAGCAACACTGGAAGAGTTTCCAACATCCGTTGGAAAGAGGTTATCGCGGATATGCACGTGGCTTATGCATGCTGCTCAAAGATCGTGGATCTTCACATGGGTGCATTTTTACAAGCTGTTTGATGTGAAAACTCTTATGAGCATGGAAAAGAAACTATCGCCACAGTGGTTGAACAGGACTTGGGAAGAAGATCAGAAAATCTTGAAACATGCGTTGGACACCTTCAAGGACAATACCGTGTTAGGTGAGAAACTAGTTGTTTGCTGTTTGGATGAGGTGCAAGATACCCAGGTTCTGAAGAAAATACTCACTTTAAGTAGTGCATTCATCTCTGTAAAAGAGGGCGATGAGGTGATGGCATTTGCTAAGAACCAACTGCAAAGAATACTCAAGGATAAACCAACGACTCAATTTCATATTCTCTATGAAATTTGGCAAGACATGTCATCTGCAAACTTATCAGAGTTGGCGCATCTTGCAAAGATGTATGTGGTAATGTTCTTGACGGATCAAACATGGCCATCAAGGAACAAAGATGAAATAGAGAGGGCAATATTTACCAGAGATCTGTATTCTTCATCCGATGACCTCAAAGGCATCATTCAGAACATGGTGAACCAGACAGCTTTCCCAAATATGAATGAGACCTTTATCAAAATCATGAAAGATAGCGAAATCTTAGGCTGTGCTAGTCCAGAGGAAATACAGACATTTTTGGTAGCGTATATCAAATTGTTGGCCCGACAAATCAACACCAAAAGCACGGTGAAGGTTGTTCGGCTGATCTACCAAGTAGTAGCTTTAACTGAAACTTGCGACCACTTCAGCTCATACGAACATTTGAAGAAGAACATCGACAATATGGCATACGGAGTAGTTAAAGAGTTATCTCTTGACGTTCTCTTCAGGTATCTTGTACCTATGAAAGGAGGTGAATATACTTGGCAGCCGGCGGAGTTGCAAATCGTTGCTGCGCACATACAGAAGCGCCTTTGCGAAGACAAAATAAGTGCAGGGGTATGTACAGGTCACTTAAAGGTGTTTCAAGGAAGTGATGGAAGCTTGAACATTTCATCAATTTTCATACGTGATGTAATTCTATGCACCCTGCAGAATCAAGAACTACATATGTCTATAGGCAACCCTACAAAAGATGGAACATCGGGGAAATTTGAAGCAGCGATCATGAAGTTAGTAACTGATGGAGACTTCTGGTTAATGGTTCTTAAAGCATCGGGACAGTATGGTGATGAGATTCGCCAACATCCGAAGTGTACAGCTGTTATGGAATCGCTGTCTACCTTCTCCGATATGGTGTTTGCAAGGAATATCACACTCAATTTTGTAAGACAATATCTACAAAAGAACCAGGAAACATTCACCTTGCTTTTGGAGATCGCCGCATGCAAGCAACCAGTATATACCAAATCACTGAAGCAAGAATTGCATCACATTTCCAATACAGTTGTCCTTTTTCGTGAACGGCTTAATGATCTCGACCTCTTCTTGAAATGTGTGGACCACCTTGCTTCAACAATTACAGTGACTGATGCAAAAGACATGATGCAGTGTCTTCAGGAGCTAAAGAAAGCAGACGAAACAGGCTTAGTCACCTTGAAGGAAACTACAGATGAGATGTGGTGGAGTCATGTGTTTCCTTTGGTCGCATTTGCAGACGCCATGAAATGTTACGTCAATTCAACATTGTTTCTCAATATCTGCCGCTCTGTCCTAGACCGAACATGTTCAGATGTTCATTTGCCGTCATTACCTGAAGCTGACGAGGTCCTTAGTGATAATTCACATCCAATTACTCGCGCCATAAAAGGTGTATGGAATCAAAACGAAGCAATCGATACACTAACACTGGCAAACATATTGAGAGAAATATGCATCCCGACATTTTGTCAACATTGCAGCATTTTTCTCTCCGCAGATTTGCATGTTTCAACACAGGTCGTTCAGAAAATGATGAAGGGAGTGAGTGACCAAAAGAGGCTTGATGTTGAGATGAAAAAGATCCAAGAAATATTAGGCAAGCCAGTTCCACGCACAATGGCCAAAGGCCTCGCGAGTTTGGTTGAATTACCCGACATAACTCAAAGATCATGCCAATTGAAGGCAATGTTTGGCACTTTTAAAGTAGAAGAAAGTGACGACGATGGCATACAAAATGAAATAAAGCAATTGGCAAGTATTAAGGTCACTGAAAGCCTAACATTGCAGCAGTTACAGGATGATTGTGAAACAATGTCGAGGATTGAAAAGGATATTCATCCTGATGACTGGGAAATTATAGAACAGCTCTCAATCTCTCAAGAACTTGTAGATTTCCTGCGTCCACTTGTTGATGAAGACTTGCGTAATCTCATCGATGCTGTAGAAGAACGTTCAGAACAATACGTTTGTGAGTCAACAGTATCGGACTTGATTGATGTTAACTGTTACTTGGAAGAGCTTCTTAAAGTACAACCTCCTCAGCAAGGGAAGAAGCTGATCGAAGCTGTCAAACAAAATCGGCAACTGGCTACTGAAGTAAAAGGTCTACCAGCGAAGATCGACTCATGCGTGAATAACGTCCACAGCCTAATTGACCTCTACAACAATGTCGCTAACCGCGGGGAAATGACCAAAGAGATCATCCACAGCACTCTTCAGAAAGGGGTTTATCAATTTAGATTGGACGAAGGAAGTTGCAGTGTGGTGCTTTCATATCAGAGAGAGAAGCCCGGACAGATGTCTGAAGTCTCGTACGATCTGAACCAGTTGAATGACCTTCGCAGCAGAGCATTACTTATTGTCAATACGCGGAACCACACCAGTGAAGACACGGTTGACGAACAATCTTCAGATAAAACAAGACAACCCGTTCCAGATTTTGAAGAATTTATTAGCTGTGTGAACATGGCGAATGATATCAATGATCTCTTCCATTCGCTTAGCAATTCAGGTCATTTTTGTTATCATCATTTTGAAAAGGAAGTGCAGCCCAAAAAGGCCAAAAAGGAGCTGGAAGACCTGAAAGCTGATCTCAAAGCCACATTTGAAGAGTGGCAGGATATTCTGAAAGATGCTAGGGAACGATACTACTTCATCAACTTCTTTCATTCTAAGCAACTTCTGCAACTTGTTCAGTTTTTCCAAGGCCAGTGTGTGTTTTCTGATGATCTTGAACTTCTTTTTCGCTTTGTTGACACTAGTATTACACTAGATGACAAATTAAAAGATGCATACCAGACACCACAAGATACAACGGACTTAAAGGCACAACTATTTCATCTTGGAATGGCTTTGGAGAATATATTTAGTTCGAGACTTCCAACGTGTCGACAGATACCAGGATATCGTCAACTCACCACGCTGGACACCACCAAAGTACGAAAAGGTGCTGTTTTTGTTGCAGAACTCGAAGAAGATAGCACCAAAACGATACCAGTACTCCTCAGATTATACAGTAACACAACGGGTTATTTGCCCGAACCAAGTCAGGTGATATTTTGCCGTAATGGAACATCTTGGGAGGAGATATCTCTTCTTTTGCAACGCAGTACTGGGGCTAGCAGTCATTATAAAACTGATAAACTGTTCGTATTAGCTAATGTAGAACTGCTTCCAACCGAAACACAAATTCGGCTCGTAAAGGAAGTCAAGGGCATTCAAGAACGCAATGCAAACTTCTTACTTGCACTGATTTGTCGTGGAGGTAGCAACCATTACATCGTTGACCAGTTTTCTCCATACGAGCGTTACAGCTTGCACGGCTTCACTGACGTGGACATGAGGACATGTCTACGTACCGGGTGGCTTGACGTCGAGTTTGTTACGTCTTCTCAACCTGGTCTCGGTAAAACGGAATACATTAGAGACACGGCTTGTCAGATGGATCTAGGAGTACGTAGCATGCCAGTTAGTGGCCTAATCTCAGAGAAGAGACTTATCGAACAGTTACATGAACAAGCTGGAATGGAAACGGAAGTATTACACATAGATATTTCAGCAGTGTCTGACCCGACACTTCTTGATACATTCTTGTTTGAAGTTGTTGTGCTAGGAATTGCTGTATCGGGAACACACATGTGTTATAAACCAACTAAGAGAATAATGATGGAAGTTGCCAATACTCAGAAGGACACGCTCCGCAACGCACTGACTACCTGCAGTTCTTTCAAAAGGACTCACTTGGAGTGGGAAGGCTTCGACAACTTTATAACTAGTCAAGACGTCAATAGTTCACTTCAAGTTGTGTGTCATTATATAAAGGCGTTGAATAGTGGTACGCTTGACAATGTAGATATAATTCTGACAGGCCATAATCATGTCAGCTCTCTACCTCCTGCAGAATGTCGTACTCTTCTAGACCTAGAATGCTGCTTCGGAGCAAAGGCAGATCTGTCATATACTATTGTCAACAGTTTTCTAGAGATATTTGCCCAGGAGCTGCGTCGAATGTCAGCTTCATTGTTTATGGCCACTGATAGATTGAACAAAGTGTTGGGAGGTAACGATGTTAGAAGCCAGATTGTTCAGGCACTCCTTGATGTGTCGATGGATTTCATTGCTCGATCAGTAAAAAATCAGTCTTTAGATACTGCAACCATCAAAGATTATCGGCCCGACGTGTCAGCGTCACAAATGGTAGCTAGAATGGAAGGGATGGTGAAATGGGCTGACAGTAACCACTTACTGGTTGTTTTCCATCGTCAAGACTCGCAAACAATGTCGACGTTGTACCGTGTCTTGAGCCAAGTCCCATTTTATATCAGGAAGTTGTTCGAAACACAAATAAATGACACACTACCAGACTACAAAAGTATGTCCGAAGACAATCTACATGACATTCTAGAGAAAGTGTGTAGGAACACACGAGAGAAATTCCAGAAAGAAAAGCTACAAGCTCTTCAAAACAACTACGCCTTGACCCCGGACAATCTGCTCAAGATGATTCTAATCCATATGCGCATCAAGGCACGTATTCCTGTCATCATCATGGGTGAAACTGGGTGCGGAAAGACTACGCTAGTCACATATCTGGCAAGAGTTTGTGAAGTTGTATTTGAAACTCTAAATCTACATGCCGGAATCTCGGAACAGAACATCTGTGACTTTGTAAGCAGTCTGCAAGCTCTGGCAAATAATAATCTGAAGCAAGAAGTGTGGGGATTTTTAGATGAAATCAACACTTGTGATCACCTTGGACTCCTTAATGAGATTATCTGCCATCATTCTCTGAAAGGTGAGCCGTTGCCTAACAATCTGATCTTCATTGCAGCATGCAATCCTTACATTCTTAGAAAAGATACCGTTGTATCAGCTGGCCTCAGACTGGCTAGTAAACATCCGCGTGACGAGATGTCAAGACTTGTGTACCGTGTTCATCCACTGCCGGAGACAATGATGGATTTTGTCTGGGATTATGGATCTCTCGACAAGACAGATGAAGCAGAGTATATAGGTAGAATGCTAGGGGCTAAGAACAGAACTTTTGTCAGATTAGTTGTCATGTCGCAGGACTTTATGCGAGAAGTGGAAAAAAATACCTACTGTGTCAGCCTTAGAGACGTCCACCGTTGCCAGAGTCTTGCCAACTGGTTTACTAATATGTTGGAAGAAAAGAAAGTTGTAAAAGGTGCTCGAACAAAAAGCTGGATTCTTGCCTTAGCTCACTGCTATCATTCAAGACTGACGAAGGCTGCTGACAGAATAACGTATCGTCAAAATATCGCCACCATACTCTGTGAAGCTATACCAAAGTGGAAGGTGACAGGGTACGTTATTGAACGCATAATCAAAGCTGAGCAAGTAGATATCCTCGACAGAATGCAGCTTCCCGAAGAAATAGCTAAGAACGAAGCTCTCCGTGAGAACGTCTTTGTTATGCTGGTCTCAATCCTGAATAGAATACCCGTTTTCGTAGTCGGAAAACCTGGATGTAGCAAATCGTTGTCTATGCAGCTCATACGAAGTAACCTGAGAGGTGCAGACTCAAAGGACAGTTACTTCAAATCTCTACCACCCGTCTATGTGGTTTCGCACCAAGGTTCGGAATCTTCTACGTCAGAAGGTATCATCAAGGTCTTTGATAAAGCCAAGAACTACAAAAAGCACAATCCGGACGTTTTGCCTGTAGTCGTGTTGGACGAAATTGGTCTAGCCGAAGTTTCTAGCTTCAATCCACTGAAAGTTTTGCATAGCCAGTTAGAGTCAATTGTGGGAGAATACCCACCAGTCGCAGTAGTAGGGATTTCGAACTGGGCCTTAGATGCAGCAAAAATGAACCGAGCAATCCATCTGTGTAGACCAGATCCAACTAGTCAGGACTTGGCACTAACAGCACAGATAATACGTAACGATAGTGCCCAGAAGAAGAGTAAAACAGATGTACATCACAACGTCAGTGATGAGAAACTTCTCAAACTTGCTATGGCGTATACAAAATATCAAGAGGTTCAAGAGCACACACATTTCCATGGTCTAAGGGACTACTACTCCCTTGTAAAATACATTGCAATCCAATCATCGGAGCAGGATCACGGAGATGCAGGGCTAGTTATTGAGAAAGGTATACTTCGAAACTTCGGTGGTCTTAAGCGCGAGATGCCGCATATTATTGAATCATTCATGAAGAAGATGAAAATTACACAACAGCCTGAGAAACGACCAGGAACAATGGAACTGGTCGAAGACAATGTGAATGATGAGCAAGCGCGCCATTTAATGCTTATCACTAGTGGAAACTCCGCAATCAACATCTTGGAACAAACTCTGAAGAGAAAAGACTATGTGACAATATGTGGGAGCAGATTTGAGAATGAGATATCAGAAGAGTACAGCTACACGACGCTCAGGGATATAATGGATTGTATGGAACGCGGAGTAATCCTAGTGCTGAGAGATCTTGAAAATATCTATGGAAGTCTGTATGATATGCTAAACCAGAATTACACCATCTTGGGGAAAAAGAGATTCTGTCGAGTTGCGTTGGGACCATACAGCAATCCCATGTGTCAAGTTCATAGAAAATTTAGGTGCATAGTGTTGGTTGATGAGCAGAGGGTTGATTATCAGAATCCACCATTTCTCAATCGATTTGAAAAGCAAACACTGCGCTTCAACGATATCCTTACGGACGACCAGGTGGAAACAGTTGCATGTATTCGTCGCTGGATGGATGATATCTGCCATGTAGATGGTTTCAAGTTTTCGAACAAGAGCATGTTCCTAGGTCTACACGATGATACACTACCGTCTTTAGTGTTACATCGAAGCAGAGACAGTGATTTTACACCACTTGATTTGACTCGACGATGTCAAGAAGATTTAATGAAGGTGGCATGCCCTGACATGGTATTACGAGCTTCCAAATCCAGGTTGGCAAAGCAGAATCTTACAGAAGTGGAGAAATTCCAAGAATGGTATTTTGAGCTTCCACTACATAATGGCCTGAGGAAATTTGTTGAGAACCAAGTTTTAGGTCCGCATAGTATGTTACAACAGTCATCAGATCCTGGAAGTACGGGGGTTTCCATATCATCCAGATGTTCACGTACTGTGATATATACGCACAGTAGCATACATGCCGACGTATGCGGGTCTCTTAAAGGTCTTGCAAACGTAGAAAAGCTAAGCAAGTTCAAGTCTGAAAAGCAGTTTGCTGTACAAATGCGCCACTTCTGGTTTGAGTCAGATAAACAGCTACTCGTTTTGCAGTGCACCACGTCGCATGATGCTGCGCACATGCTGTTGGCGAAGAACAAGATTGACCAATACAGAAGTGAATACCTGAACGTCAGAAAAACAGACCATGTGTTGAAGCACGCTTGTATTATCGTACACATTAATCGATTGGAAAAGGAAGATGTTGAAATGCACCCATGGCAGTTCAATTTCCTTTGTGGATGGGAGCAGTTCACTATGGACACACTTGAGCCTACCAATCCCCCACTTGGAGAAATCTGGCAAGGAACAGTGTCTGAAAAGCTGGACAACCTCGTGGACTTGGATGCAATTATACAAGAGCAGTTGGTGTGGTCTTTTAGCTGTATTAAGTACGAAAACCAACCTCGTGCCGTTGGTAGTGCAATGCAATTAGCAGCTGATGTCGCCAAGTCTAATAAGATTGTAACTTGTCTGAGGATGAAAATCTTAGAGTACATTCGAGAATCAGAAAACGTGGATGAAAACAAGCCCTCTGCAGCTTGGCAAGTCGATGTTGCTTCAAACCCTGACCTTCTCTATAGGTGTTCTACCCTAGGTATAGCACTGTTAGAGCACATCAAAAAGTTTGTGAGGGAGTCTTTGGCAAGGAGTATAATTCTTTTAGAAAGATCAAGCGCTTGGACTGGTAGTCCTCTTTCTACAGATGTGCCCGAAGACACAGCGGCATTTTGGGAAACATGTTTTGATGACAAAGCTATATTTGACATATCTGCAAAAGATATACCAGACCCACGTGGCCCTGAATCTTGTCTCGTAGATTGCAAATTCCTAGAGCTCAAGTATCCGTTTTTTAGAGCCTTCCACGAGAAGATTGAAAATAACAAAGATTGGCTTCTACATCAGAATTATACTTCCTCAGACAGTCACCAAGATGAACGATTGGAGTCTCTTGTAGATCAGCTAGCTTACATTGTTGCTCAGATGCCGGAATTTCATCATGATGACTACCTCGCCAATCATCTTGAAGATTACTTAGATGACTTGTACAACATAGCGTCTTCTGAATTTGCTCCTAACATGGCATGCCACATGAGAGTTGAGCTGATGAAATGGCTCCTATCTCGAACCCTCCATACAGTAGAAGTGCACAATGTAAACTACCAAGTTGCCCGTGTATATGTTGCCATTTGGCGACACGAGCTACTGGCTGCTGAAATTCAGCTTGTATCCATTTACAAGGCCGTTACGGGAGGAGACCTTAAGGCTTTACTAGACAATGTGTCATCGAGCATCACTGCAGATGAACCAGAAACACTTTTGGTTACAAAGATTTGCAAAGACATCTTGCCTACCAGGCACGTCCTTGATGAAAGCGGTGGACTACGTGGCTGGCAGCGTAAAGCAAATCGTGTCATACTTCTAGCTGGTCAGGTTAGCACTACGTCGGACCTGCTGCACTTTCTCCGCCTTTGCCGTGACTTTGTTGTACAGCTATCTGATGACTTCATCATTACTGAAGATCATATGGTCAAGTTGAGCTCACTGTGGAAGAATGTAAAAGACCCACTTTCAAGTGAAGACATTTTCGAGTTTATCTTAGAAACTGTAACCACTTTACGGACAGAAAAGGAAGGGGAAACTCATTTCGCAACTTTGAACAACTTTCTAACTTCGTATTTTGGCCTGTGCTTGGACGCAAACTTACATACTGATCGTCTCCCAAGAATGATTGATACCTTGTGTGAAAACTCAGCAGAGTTAATCACAGGATCAAGACCTGTTCTGATGCAAATCATACGAAGTGACATGGCAAAGGTAGACAAAAACACTCAAATATCTGCTTGTGAACAGTTGATCGAATTTGGGGAGCTTGACGAAGACATGTTTCCAAACTTAGCACGGATTGCTGAAAGTTTAAGAAAGCAGGAAGTAGATAGTAGTCTGTCCGCAGTATGCTGTGACATTATACAAGACGTAGCCTTCGAACACATAACCTGTATATACATCGCTAGAGTGACGTCTAGTGATAACAGTATATGGAAGATTGTGTCCAGCGCAGTGAAGATCATAGAGGACCAAACTGAAGTACATAGCTCCCTTCAATTTGTAGCAGCTGCAGCGTTCTTACGTGCTCTCATAAAGGCGACAGCAGAATTGATTCAGGCACGTGCATCCAATATCAAGGTCTTTCAAAGGGGCGGTAAGCATTTTGTGTTTATGAACACTCTCAATGCTATTTTCAAGTTGAAGGAGAATGGACGAAGCGAGAATGGTCTATCACTACCACAAGTGCATCTTCTAAAGTGCTTGCGTGAAGTTCAACCGCTTCATGACCTCAAGAAATTATGCAATGCTCTTGCTGATCCTATTACGAACCTGACCAAAATTGAGTGGCAGAATAAGCTTTTCGCATCACGTCTCGGATACTCACCATTGACCTACGTAACGCACTATGAAGAGGCCCGCACTGCTATTTATGAAAGTCGCAGCCATCACAAGAAGACAAATGAAGACTCATTTTTGGCTCTCGCCCAAACATGTCCCTCTAGGCGTTTGGCGTTACTTGCAGCAGTCGCAAACCGTTTCTACTTCGTTCGGACCACACATGGGTTGAAAGATGTAGACAAATGCGCGGCGCAGTCATTGTTCAAGTCTACCAAAGAGTTTAGCAACGTTTACAGGCAGTTTCTTGAAAGACTACTGGGACTCGCAGATTTTACTGGCATACTTCATCTGTCAGAATCATCATCCCAAAAAGACCTAGAAATTGCTTCAGTGGTAGTTCATTTAGTGTCCATTGTTGTATCCCATAATGACAACAAAAGCTCAGCATTTATGTCATTCCTATGTCAAACTACTCCTATCAACAAAAGGACACTCCCGGCGTCAGGGAAGCCGTGCACCATCTTAAAAATACCACATGCTGAGAAAAAACTGGAGTGCTATGATTGTCAATGTGGATTGAAAGTTGTTGGTAGCACACCGTCAGATTTGCCGCCAAAATGTCTTGTTTGTCATAATCCACGGGAGCGTAAGATTGAGTCAGACAGGCATGCGTTGAAAAACCCGCAAAACGATACACCAACATTACAACTAGTTTATACGAAGTCTACGGAAAGTGTACGTGGATTATCTCCAGTTGCGTATCGAACACTTGATACTCTTCTACATTCGTGCTTTCTAGCAGGAATCTGCACTGGAATCACTACCGAGGAACAGATGGTATCATTGTATAAAACAGCTAGTCAAGCTATTACACCAACTGCGCAAGATGTGCTCGATTGTGTAACAAAACGCATGAAGGAGAATTGGGACCTGCTTGAAACAATCATTCAATTGAACTTTGAAAGCGTGTCTATCTTTCTTCATCGCATCATTCGTGCTTGCAAGGATGAGATTGTTTCGCATTCCACTCCACAGCGTTCAGAGGGCAGACAGAAACTGGAGAATGCTTTCTCCAAAATCATCGATGTTGAAGCTAAACAAATCCCAACATGTATAATGCAACAGAAGCGCAATTGTCTGAAGACTGAAGGTGTAGACGTTAACTGCCTGGAATCAAAATTGGAAGAGTTAGATGTAGTTTCTAATGCCATTCATGAAGCTACAGACCCAAACGATCATCATGAGATTCACAATGGAACACATACACAGGTACGGCGTCTTCTCCGAAGGAGACAACAAGCTTCTCTGGACAACTTCAGGTCCCAGTTTGCTAATTTGTGCCAAACCAGTAAGATCAAGTATCGATTCTTACAGCTGTGCCTTTCAAAACTGGAAATCATCCAGTTTGTAGGGTATCTTCCAGATTTGCTGAAATGGAATTCGGTAGTGATAGAAAGACTTAATCACGTGATCAAAAGAGATGAGGCAAAATGGATGAAAATCAGTGATTTCCTAGCCAATGATCGCTTCCATCCAAATGAAACAGCAAAGAACACAGCTTCTCATGCTTTCATCGCATTCCGAAAAGCATGGAAAAAAGTCCGAGATGGTTGGAGTAAACTCACTGGCACAAGTCCCAATTTTGACATTGTCACATCAGCCAGTAGCATTACAGAGTGCATAGTTGACAAGAAGAATGAAAACTGTCACATCAGACAAATGATAAGGACCCTGCTAGATATTCAGAATGCGTTTTTGATGGATGCATTGGCGATAGTAACACATGGTCATTGTCCAGCACTTATATTTCTCATCAAGGATGAAGGTGAAGCTGGAATTCAAACAATGACTCTACATGCCGCAGTGGATTCGATCATAAAGTTTGAATGGTCCGATGATCTTCTATCATTCCATGATATAGGGACAGAGTACGGTTATGGAGGTGTTATCAAATACAAGTATACGATAATTGAAAGAGAACTTGCGCGCATTCTGGTGTTGAACAAAGTATATCTCGTAGAAGGTAAAGCGTTGACGCAGTTTGCATACTCGGATGACCTATTCCATGCTTGCTCTGCTATCCTATCCGAAATCGGTACGACAATCTGCCAAGAGAAACTTTCTGATGATTTAATCGATTCTATCCAAAGAGAACATGGCATCAGGCAGACATTCTCGCAGGAGATGCTAGATCATCTAGAGGTTATTCTTGTTCTGCTGAAGAAAACAGGAGGTGATCCAGGGAGTCCCCTACATGAATACATCAAATATTGGGCGAACAAACTTCCTGCATCTTTCCCAGATAATCTCCTACCACAGCCTAGAGATGGCGTGAAGCTACAGCATATTGTTGACCTTTACGAAACTTTAGAATACTTTCTGGTAGATGCAGTTGCAGATCAATTGCATGATGATTACAGGGATGATATTCCTAAACACTCAGCAAAGCATCTGGGAGTCCAACTGAAACTATTAGAAGTGGAAGAGCTGGATGAATCTGCACGTACCTTACGCCGATTCGTTTTCCGATTCCTGCGCTCCGGCACAAAGACTAACACCACATCAAGCCTGAAGGAATTGGTAGTGCGATCTACTGAAGGGACGATGGACTGTACCGTATTTACAAACTTGTTGTCAGATGACCTGGAAGTCAAACATGTTGCAAGTATCCTGGAGTTTATTGACGAGGTTAAGGTAAATTTGATATAATACAAACCAGGTGCAAACCAGTTGTGACAGTGCACAACGTGTAAAGCAATCCGAAAGTGTAACAATTAAGAATAAAAGATTGGCATAATTATTTTGACCTTTTATATTCACCAATACAATCTGTGGATGAGTTAATGTTTTCAGTCATTCAGTAGTAGACACCAACGAAAGTGTAAATAAATCTAATCTTATGCTGGTACATACTTCTTACACTTGCTGCATCGCTCCAGTTGTCCGATGAAGGATTACCAATTTATTACATTATGTAATCTAAGAGTAAAACGTCAGCTTCATCCCTAATAGGAAGGCAAAGATCGAAAAAGTTTTGTTTAGAATTTGAAAATAAAAAGTGGGTTTTCTGTGCTGACTGTGCAACTTGAAAATGTCTCTTCAAATATGATATGGATAGCACGAAGTTAGAACCCAAAAATAAAGTGATTCATTTGTCCTGTTTTCGTTACTACATTAATTTTACTATACCGACAAATATTTTTAAGGATTTTATGCCACTTAACAATCAAAGCTTATCATATATCAATATGTCTGGTTACAATTTACAGAGAGAACGAAAGGAGGATAGAAGAGACTCACGACCTAAACTTCCAAACCATGAAAAGGATATACCAAGAAGGAAAGAAAGAGTCGCGTCATCTAGAGGAAACGCTTCATCTAGAGGAAACGCTTCATCTAGAGGAAACGGTTCATCTAGAAGAAACGCTTCATCTAGAGGAAACGCTTCATCTAGAGGAAGCGCTTCATCTAGAGGAAGCGCTTCATCTAGAGGAAGCGCTTCATCTAGAGGAAGCGCTTCATCTAGAGGAAACGCTTCATCTAGAGGAAGCGCTTCATCTAGAGGAAACGCTTCATCTAGAGGAAGCGCTTCATCTAGAGGAAGAAGCAGCGCTTCCTCTAGAGGAAGAGGGGCTTCCAAGGAGTGTAGGAAAATCAAGACGAAAACGACCAGGTAGCATGGGAGGCGTTTCTTAGTTATGTTTTCATGTTATTACAGGTAATACATATTCTTCCTATTTTTCTTACCCTGTCCATTATCAGCAGACACGTTGCCTCAAAATGCCACGCTGCTGCGCGTTCAATTAATAAGCACACAGTTTTGATTATTCATTTGAATATTTATCTAATTGTAATGAAATAAAAGTCTTTAATATCGCAGGACGTAAAAATTGGCATTTTCTGTTACAAATAAGTTAATATCGAAATCAAATCTGCTCAATTGTTGAAAATAGCCCCACAATATGCGGCATATGTTAATTGTTGTTTACAATAGGCGTCTTGGGGAGTAAATATCGGGAAAGTCGGTGAATTATATAACGAAATTTGATGTTGCTGTATACCCATTAAACACAAAACGTTTTCAAAACGTTTTAAACCGGGTATATTTGGGGTTTTTGGTTTTGTTAAAAACGTTTTAATAACAATAAATGACGGATTATATACGATAGTTCATGAAAACGTTTTAAAACGTTTTGTATGGAAACACAATACAATAACATTTTTTAATGTTTTCAAAATGTTACTGAAAAATATTTTCTGCAAACATTTTTTGCCAAATATTTTGTCAACACTTAAATAACGATACATTAGAATGTTTGCAGTAAGTTATCAAAAATGTTTTTGAATGTTATAAAAAAACGTTTTATACCCTTTATATAACCCGACATTTTTTTCTGGAAACCTTTTATAACCTTTTGCGAATGATATCGAAAATACGTTTTGTGTTTGCTGGGTCCGGGGAGGTACAATTTGCAAACAAAAAACAAAACAAAAAGAAAACAAATAGTAAACCAATACCCCTGACTTTGGAGCTTTATGGAAAATACAATTTTGTTGCTCGTTTAAGATCAACAAATATTACTTACATATTGTACAAACTTACTGAAACAATAAGTGCAATGCTCTCTGCACATTCATCCAAGCAAGCATGCAAAACTGTAGTTAATTAAATTATATTTTTCTTGCCGTTCTTTGCAGGTATACTTCCTCAGTAGTACTTTATGCGCCGAAGTACTTTACAGTGTGGTCCAAAAACAGACTTACCCAAATTATCAAGTTAAAAGTCCGTTTCAAATTATTGCTGTTGCATATTCTCAAATAACTGCTTTCTAAGAATATATTTAGTGACAATATTCCGGAAAAAGAACTGACATTAAAAACGTGGCGTCAGTTTTAAGTCAAAGATTCCAAATTAAGTTTGTTCCCAAGTAAGCATGTTGGCTGTTGCGTCGCATGATCACTAACATTAGAGAGGTTTTGCCCCACGGACGTGGTACGCAGGCAAGTTAGAACTTTGGCATAGAATTCGGGAAAGGAAAGGAGATGAATGAACATTTACGTGGCTTATTAGAGGTACTGTAAATAACTTTAACATATTAGGAAACAAAACATAAAATGAAACACATATTCTAAATTAAATTAAAGACCGCAGAAGAGAAAGTATCTAGAGGTTGGTAATTTCCATAATGACACATCCCATAAGCTTAAGTACGTGCGGGAAAACTTAATTATTTTTCAGTTATGTTCATTGTTCACCAAATATGTTCTTTCGCTAAAAATATGAAAGAGTCTTTTATCTTTAAGAAATATACCTTTAGAATAGAATATTTATATGAATGCAAAACCCACCCAAGTCCATACTTTAGCCAAATTGAGTTAAGCATGGGAAATTCTTGCTTATACATAGGCCTATCATAATGTATAAAAGTTGAACTCATATCCACCCTCTACGTGGGTCTATTGAGCATGTGAAATCCAACATGGCCTATACCCATCATGTACAGGGTGAGTCAAAAAAACTGCAATAGAGCAAAGAATCGATATTTACGTAAGAACCAAGTCAAACTTTCCCAATATTGAAAGATTTTATAAATGCCACACTCAATGGCCACCTTCGGTGAAAATATGAAGTGAATCGCGACAACCGTTTAATTTTTATGAGTCCTTTTGCTGCGATACTTAATTTCGTTATTTGTCCACGAGGTACCATCTACTTTGAATGGGAGCACACAGTGCACAAATATGAAACTGACTTTAACTTAAATAAGGTTGATTTTTGCGTTATTTTCATTCTTTTTTTCTGTTCAAACAAACTTTCTAACATTACTTTAAGTCCTTCATACCTCAGTCGACTCCAACTCCAATTTTTTTAATCCCAATATGTCCAACTTACTGGATATTTTGTAATTCACTCCACTTCAATTTGCGCGCATTTCATTTTGACATTTAAAAAACCCGCCTACAAATTTTGTTTGTTTTTGATAGAGAATAAACATCTTTAAAGTAAAGGTAAAATGAAAATAACAACAAATAATGTTCTTTTCCTTTAACAAGACCACGTGCAATAACACTTTGGTGCTCCATTTTATTTCAATGTCAATAAGGTTAAGAAAATGGCAGTTGTTCCAAGTCTACCTTACACAGTGTGGGCTGACATTTTAGATGTCTCTTGGACAAACATTAAAATTGGGTAGCGCTATAGAATGTGTCATAAAAACAAAACGGTAAATGCTAATTCCTTAATTTTCTGACACAAGGTCACTAATGAATATACCATATATACAATGTTTTAAAACCTAAAAGTTTCAACTCGGTTCTTAAATAAAAATGGATTCTTTTCTCTATTGCACTTTTTTTGACTCACCCTGTTTGATACACATTTGTTTTTTAGTTTTCTCAAAATCACTTTCGATGGTCTTGGGTTGGTTTTGTATTCATGTATTCAATTGGGTAACGTTGTGTTTGGACCACCCTGTTGGCTGTAGTGTGACAGACATGTGGAATGGTGATGATACCTGATATAATTTGGGAGTATAATTCTTGTAGAATAAATATTGTAGAATTTGTAAAATGAGACTTCTGTTGTCATATTTGTGACAATTTTATGACCTTCTGACAAATATTCAAAATCTTGACTCCTTGGATACAAGATATTGTCTAAATTTTAGTGTCATTACATATTAGCTAAAATCATTAATCTAACTGTTGCAGTTAGAATGTTATTGTGTATAGTGATATGATTTTGATGTATACACGACACGTAAGCTACGTTTATTGAATTAAGTACAAGTGAGCAACATTAAAGTGTAATATTTAATTGTACCTATGGGTCAAGAAGTAGTGAACGAAATGGCGACTAAGTAATCCATTTTTCCCATGTTATTTCGTTGGGTTCATTACAATGATGTATATAATTTAGTAATGAAAATTACTGTATTTCTTAGGAAAACAAAAACCAATTTGAAAAAATGTCGATTTGTAATGCGAGGGCTGGTCAATAAGTTCCCGCAACTATGGTGTATCTCCGCTCATGCATGACTTGAATGACTGTTACTTACGCTAAATTTAAGTTTGTACTTTTGTCGTTCAAAACAAATATGTATTAGCGATGCTGAATACTTGATTACGTAATGATATTAGCATAAATACAATAGCGTATGGACACTGCCTGATTTTTGGTGAAAAGTAGTCAAGAAAATCTCGCGCCAAATTGAGGTATTGTTACATAATTCCAAATATCACGAGAATAAAAGTATGGAATCTGGCGCGGTTTTTGCAACTTTGTAGACCGATAACATAGAAATGATACTGTACTCTTTTTAGACCTATACCATTTTTATTAAAGATAAGTGATTATGTTGAATATCTCCAATTTTGAGTAGGCTTTATCACCCATTGTTCTTTACATAATAAGAGATAGAACGATTAATCAATGACAAAATTTAACCAATGACACCTGGTTTGATTGGGTATCTACTGATTATTAAAAAGGGAGGTCCTAGTGGTGAAATCACAAACATTTCTTTCTTAATGAACCCTTACTTTGAATAGATCTTGTTTTTGTAATCAAAGTTGCATACCTTAGAGAGGCTCTGCATTGAATAAGAAATTTGAATTTCGAAAGGTATGTCTAATTTTAGCATAAGACTTGGTATAGCAATTCACTCACACAGCTACTGTTCTGCAAACCTTGTATTTGTCATATTTTTAGCGCTTTTTTGATGAAATTTTACTTTTTTCATTAATTTTTGGTACTTTCAATCATGAATACCATCAACGCATGCGCATATTTCTATTTTTTTCAACAAATTCTATTGTCCTGACTGTGATCTCTCATACCATACCAATAATCATAGTTGTTTTTGTTTTATTTTGGAGATAATTCGGAGTCTTTCTCCTACCGTGTGGGCTCTTTTTTCGCGATTTTCACACCATTTTTGTTTATCGTTAAGGCCTATTTTTGGTGAAGTTCAAAGACGGTCCCTTTCATCATCTGTCAACGGATACATTCCTTTTTTCACAATTATCGTTTATTATTTATTACACTTTATCACTGGTATACAAAAATTATAATATAACATCAAAATATATTACACATGAATATTCAAAAGTACATACAAAAAAAAGGAAGCATAGATAAAATTTTGCACCAGTGAAAGGCAAGGACTAACAGGTGCAAAGCACCTCTAGGACAGTCCCACCAAAGATCAAAACAATGAGGTCACCCCTCCCCCTCACCCCCAAAAAAAAGAAGACAAAAAAACAAAAACAAAACCTACACAAGCCTACAACCAGAACACTGGCAACATGTAACCCAAGAGCATGTGTTGTAAGGATCAAAACTCTCCTCTAGTTTGTTCTTGTACCACTCAGAGAGCTGGCTCTTAAAAGAGGACATGTTGACAGTGGATCTAATTGTGAGAGGAAGTTGATTCCACAGGGTAACAATACGGTTGAAAAACGATGCCCTGTGAGATTCGGTTTTGCATCGTTTGGGAATCAACAATAGGGGGTCAGCAGATGATCTGGTGGTGGGACGATCCTTGAGAGTGGAGTTAAAAACAACAAAATGGTTAAGATTGAGGTCATAAAGTTCCATTTTACATCTAAAAAAGAATGTGAGATCAAGGATTTCACGTCTAAAAGACAAAGGAAGGAGGTTTAATTTAGTTAACCTCTCCCGATAGTCTAAATCAGGGTAATGTAGAGTATAGTTTGTTGCGCTCCTCTGGATGCCTTCAATTAATCGAATATTACGTTTTGATGTACCACTCCAGAGAGAGCTGGCATACTCCACATCACTCCTGACCAGTGCTGTAAAAAGTGTCCTTGTGACCCTTTTGGGAGCGTTAAATCCTACTGCACGTTTTATCATACCCAACTTTTTATTGCACTTGTTGACAACACGTCTTACATGGTCATTCCATACAAGACTAGATGAAATATCAATACCAAGATCCTTGATAGAATCAGTTCTGGATAAAATATTGTTATTTATACGATAGTCAAATTTCACCATATTTCTTTTTCTGGTGACTGAAATTATTTGGCATTTGGATGGATGGTAATGCATGTCCCATGTTTTGCCCCATTTATAGAGAGAATTGATGTCATCCTGAAGGAGCAAGCAGTCATGTGTACTATGGATTGATCTAAAGCATTTGGAATCATCAGCAAATGATGTAGTTGTGCTGTTTCGGGTACAGTTAGGCATGTCATTGATGTAACACAAAAAAAGCATGGGTCCCAAGATGGACCCTTGAGGGACACCGGATAAGACTGGGAGCCAGTCTGAGTTGGAACTATCAACGACTTCTCTTTGCTCCCTATCAGTCAAGTATGCTTGAAACCAACTAAGAAGATGCGAATGGAACCCAAATGACTGTAACTTGTGAATGAGCAATTTGTGAGAGACTCTATCAAATGCCTTAGAAAAATCCAAGTACAACATGTCCACTTGCCCGGACTCATCCATTATGGAGCTTATTTCATGAAATACTGTTAGAAGCTGCGTGACAGTTGATCTGCCTTTAACAAAAGCATGCTGTAAGTGATGAATATGATCTTTAATTTGTGGAAAAACAATATTAAACACAGCTCTTTCCATGATCTTACCACAAATGCATAGCAAGGAAACAGGCCGATAATTTTCCACAAGTTGTTTGTCCCCCTTCTTGTAAACAGGCAAAACATTAGCTTTTAACCATATGCTTGATAGTTTCCCAGACGAAAGAGAACAATTAAATATGTGACACAGGGGATGAGCAATTTGAGAGGCACATTCTTTCAATAACCTTGGTGATATGCCATCAGGCCCAGTAGCTTTTGATGTGTCAAGACTGCATAGTATTTCCAAAACATCAGACTCCTCAATCTGAATACTACGAAGTAACTGGTGTTGAAACATAGGGATATCAGGTAATTCAATATCATCCCTGGGTTTTGAAAATACAGAATAAAAGTATGAATTGAACAATTGCGCTTTATCACTGGCTTCAGATGCAGTACATTGATCACCCTTGATCATCTGTGGCAAAGTGCGGGATTGTGTTTTGGATCTGAAATAAGACCAAAATCTCTTGGGATTATCAGAGATGGTAGCACCTAAACTGTCAATATAACCATTGTACTTATCCTGAATTAAATTCTTCAATCGATTACGCAACTTACGAAATGATTCCCAAGCCTGCGGAGAGTCCGATTTTTTTGCTCTCCGCCATGCACTCTCCTTTTTGTTCCGAAGATGACGAATCTCAGAGTCAATCCATGCAGTGGCTGTACAATCTTTTATCTTGACCTTAGAAATGTGCTTATTAATAATGTTCATAAAAATATCAGTGAAGTTATTCCATGACATGTCAACATTGGATGCATTGTATACACGACTAAAATCAGTCGAAGTAAGCTCAGATCTAATTGCACTGAAGTTTGCGTTTTTAAAATTATAAACAAACCGAGTGGCTGGCCTAAGTCTATTTATAAGGCCTAAATCTATTTATAACTTATCAATTGAATATTCTAAGATTACCTTATACAAAAAGTAAGGCTTGTAAACTGCTTTGGTCCTTACTTCTGCTTCTTTTTATTGCACGTTCTTCAACTACAATTCAAATTTCCCACAAATGTTGATAATTGTCAGTGTACATATAGACGAATCCAACAAGCCAAGTCATGGTCAGGATTTGGTCGGCCATGACAGGTCCCCGCATGCACCAAACTGGTGTAGTGACTGCCCAATTGGGTGGATTAAAGCCGCTTAAAAATTGATGTTAGATTTTTTTGTGTTGTAAACTGTCATCATTCTTTTGTCTACGTGTAACACGAGTGATAGAATGCAGTTTAAAATACCCTCCAAGGCCGCATTATTTCACATTTTATGTGAGATTAAGCAGACGGGGACCCAACTTTGGCAGCCATTAAGGTATAGGAATGCGTGAAGTTGGATTCGTCTATAGCAATGGCTTTATGCAAATGAGATTACGTAATTAAAGGTACTCTGATACTAATTGTTGTGTGTTTTAAAAGACAAAGGTACAAACATTATTGATCGTAAGTAACAGTTATCTAAGTCATGCATGAGCGGAGATAAATAATGGTTGCGGGATATTATTGACCAACCCTCGTAGGGTTGTGTTGTTGTGTTTTTGCACTAATTTCAAATTCACTGTAGGAGTACTGTTCCTAAGTGTACAGTGCACCTTCTTGTATTATTTTACTTGATATTTCAGCTTTTAAATTGGTAAAACAATTCCAAAGGTATATGTTAGTATGTGAAATGCAAAAATGTCGTAAACATAGGAAAAAGGGTATTACATAATGGCGTATATTACTATAATAGTGCCGTATAGTAAACTCAACCAATAATGTATCGAAACGATTATAGATGGTCAGATATATCAGAAACTGAAATATACAGCAAAAACTAATTTAATGTATATAAAGCGCACCTTTCTCCTGCGCATTTTGATACCTCTTTTGTTGCTCCACAATATCATTTGGTCGAGTTATGGGCCCTTGAGTGGCTTCAAGTCGAATTTTGAAAGTTGCACTTAGCTCCTATTCAAGCCAAATGCGTTCGTCGTGTATACACCCCCCCACACACACACACCCCACCCCCATCCCTCCCCACCCACCCAACCCCACACACACACAAAATCAAGACAAAGGACACCGATGTGCTCTGTTTACTTAACCATGGACTTTATTTTACTCCTTCGACTTCCAACTTCAGTACTTGCTACCCTTTACTTATCTCTGACTTATTTCATGAACTATTTCTGCTGACATCTCAATACTTGGTGTGCCCACCATCACTGTCTATCACTGCCTGGGTTCGTCGTCGCATGCTCTGAACAAGATGTCTTATCTTTCCTTGGTCAATGTCTTGCCATTTCCTGAGCAGGATGCGCCGAAGGCCTTCTAAGGTAATCTGGCTTCAACCTCATATTGATTTATGCCTACCATTGTTGACCACTGAGTACAATTGATGTTCATCGCAATCAATTTATCCAACAGGCGATACACATACTCATTTGAATTTGGCGGACAAAAGCAATGGTCATTTATTGGTCACACAGTCAGCCTCCAATTCTTTTGTTCTGCTTAGTCGCGCTAAAAGTCAATCGATACATGTTAAAATCAGCACAATTCAGAGATACACCTTTTTGCTATGAAATTAATTTTCTCGGTCAAATATAAAGCAATATTTTTTTTTCTTCAGTAATGTCAGTTAAAAACTTGGTGCTTGGATATACATTTTTTTTTAAATCCTGGTGTTAAAATTAAGCATCAAATTGTGTCTTTTAGTGTGATATTTTTGTTTTTTATAGGCCTTGAGTTCGCCCGTGAGCTTTTTACGGAATTCATTTTTTAGCGTTTCAAACTAATATAGTTTGCTAAAGAAAGATATTTCCCACCTCTGTAAGGCACATCGTGTGGGTCTATATATTATAGTTTTGTCAGAATTTCCGTTTTATTTTACCCTTTTTCCCTCATGCTCCGAAAATGTCAAACTCAGTACTTTTATCTCGACAGCAACCGCAGAAATAGTCGACATTTCTATTGTTGTCATCGAGGTCAATTTTCCATTGAAAAGCAAAGATTGCCCGACCAGCGATTTGGTAGCCCAAATCCCCAATTGGGTGTTCTGGTAAATGAGGTGAATTTTAACAATTTGCTCCCGTGATAGCCTGAAATTTCAATTTTGGATTCCATGATTATAAAAACCATTTTGTCTGTCTGTTTGTTTGTTTACTTAGGTTAGTCCGTATTAAGAGACGCACGCTTGAGGTCCATGGGAAAATCCACGGTCCAAACCTAGAAAAATTAGCGTGTTATTATAGGGGATTTTAATATTCTGTCCCTCCTATCTCCAGGTGAATTTTGTATGACCTACCCCCACCCGCCCCCCGTCGCGGGTTGCCATTTTCATTGCACCCTTCAGACTTGTGTTCGGGTTTGTTTTTAATTTGACATGTAGGCCTATAGGCCTAACCATATTTGTCATAATTAAGCGCTATACCTAAATGTATAGCTATGCTATATATTATTATGTACCAGTATGTAATATCATGTACATGTAGGCCTATGGGGTGGGTGGGTGCAGAGGTGTGTGAGGTGGGTAGTGGGGGTGTATGTAGGGAAACTTTGGGCTGGTACTCAACACACTTTAACCATGACTTTCAATACAAGGATTATTGTTGCCACAAATTTTTTTTTTTCCTTAAGGTTATTTAATAGGATAGTTAAAAAGGTCCATGTTTAACCTGGTATTGTTTTGGCTGCTTCATTAGGGCCCATGACTTTCGGTGGGTTTCCAAAAGCAGTTTCAAACAAACATAAACAAAAGGCACCATACCCAGTCACCTTCATGACAATTGAAATACTACGTCAAGTATTAACATCCAAGTTATTCTGCTTTTAGGCAAGCAATTTTAAATAATTGCTTGAACAGGTTTTTGTTTAAAAACAAAAACCTGTTTAAGTTAACAATGATAATGGATGGTTCTTATAAGGCACAATCTCTTCTGATGGGGAACTCAAAGCGCGTAAAGCACGAAATTTACAAACAAACATAAAAACAATCAATTGACAAAGATTGGTTTTAAACTGGCGTTTAAATAACGAAAGTCTGGGGGCGTTACGAAGGTTATTTGGAAGTGTGTTCCAAACAGTTTGCTCGATCATAAAACATACAGCGTAATATTTATGTTTTGTAAATGAAAGTTTTGTTTAAAATATTGCCAATTGCATGTAAGATTGTTGGGCAAAGTTGTTTTGAGGAGAAGCAAATTTCAACACATTGGTCCGATGATCACGGTGATGATGAAATCAAATAATTAATCACTCACGTGATGAAAGATCCTCGTCGTGCTATAAACATGATCAGTAGGAGCGCTATAGGCCTGGGAATTTCTTTGCTATATTGAAGTTCTTGCAACACTGTAGCCATGCCGGTACCAGGGATATCGATCCACAATGCTAGTATTAGCCTTAGATTTCACGCGTTGATTTTGAAAATTTTTCAGCCGGCAGTAAAAAATGGTGAAATCAAAACGGAAATTCTGACAAAACTATGATATATCGTTCACAGTGATGTGCGTTAGAAAGTTGGGGAAAATCCTTCATTAGCGAACTATATTACTTTGAAAAGCTAAAAGGTTGATCCAAAAGGCTCGCGGGCAGAGTTTAAGCCTATCAAAATCGAAAATCTTACACGAAATGACTGAATTTCACGCCTAAGTTTAACAATAGGATTTTAAAAAGAAATACAGTATCAAGCACTACAATTTTTCCTGACATTTACTGAAAAAATGAAAATGATTGCTTTTCATTTGGCCGAGAAAATTAATTTTACATTGAAAAGGCGTAACTCAAAATTTAGCCCATTTCAACACCAAATTCGATCGTTTGTATTGCCTCATTAAATGACTGAGTGAGCCTTGCATAACAAAAGAATCGGTTGTCCAGGTTGCTAACTGCACGGTACTACGCGTTTGGTTTGAATAGGAAGCCTAGTGCAACTTTTAAAATCCGACTTGAAGCCACTCAAGCGCCCGTAACTCGACCAAATGATATCGTAGAGCAACAAAAGAGGTATCAAAATGCGCAGGAGAAAGCTGCGCTTTATATACATTAAATAAGTTGTTGCTATATATTTTAGTTCCCGATATATCTGACCATCTATAATCGTTTCGATACTTTATTGGTTGAGTTAATTTACTATAATACATAAAATGAATCGCATGAATGTGGTACATTTTCCTTTTTACGGAAAAGTACCACTATGTGATACATTTTTTAAAGGTGAAATACCACATAATGGCGTATAGTATTGACCATATGTTGTGAATAACCATACATCATGTTCACGATATGGCCAGAATAAAAATTGATTGATTGTCCATGTATCTCTTGCTAGTGGAATTGTCGGTCGGTAGGATTTTTTAAATTTCGTAGCCAAAACCTGTTTGCCTATTAAATTAGTTTAACAAAGAGCCCAAATAGGTGTGAATTGGGTATATCATTCTCGTGTTTAAACAGTTTAGAAGTGTGCAGAAATTGTTTTTAAAAAAATAGGATATTAACAATTTTGAAAAAAAAAGCTTTTCCCGTTATTTTTAAAGTTAAAGTCGGTATTCGTTTGTACAGTAAAAGAAAAAAATACCCTTTTCCAGATTTTCCAGATTAGGGTCGATCGGATGAGGACACTCAAATCGTGTCCTTCTTTCCCTGATCTTATCTGATAACTTTGGAAGGTCACCATACAGCTCTTTGTTTGTCATATGCTGTTTGCAGTGAACATTACACATTGACCTCAACAGCCTGGTATATCAGCCATCCAGCTCCTTTGCCAAGTTCGAAGTGACAGTCCATGCCTCCCACCCATAGAGCAGTAATGATTCCACTGTTGCTGTAAATAAGCGTTGCTTGAATCTTGCTGAGAGCGATGATCTTAACCATTCCATTACAGGCTCTCCAGGCTGCTGCTAAAGTCTTTTTCTGAGCTCTGCATCCACGCCCCAAGGTACTTGAAGTTAATTAAAATTGCGATTAACACACAATTTCACATTAACCAATCTCATAATTTTGGTATATGGTATTTGGTAAGGTATTGTATATAAATACTACAATTGTACAATAATTAGTGCAGTGACCACATATAGCACATTTCACGTGTTATTGCTTTTAAACGGTATGGACTAGTTTAGAAACAAAAGTAAGTAGATAATAGTGGTGTAAAAAGTGATGTAACAATAGACCCGCATTAGTAAGGATGTAATATTTTGATTCTTGTACGATGCATGCCATAGTTAAAAGGTTCGATATCACAGAGATCCTTAACCCGTTGCATACCGAGATATGTACTGTTTTTCTGAAGTTTATGGCGCCAGGTTTTGTTTTTGCTTTTAGAAAGTAAAAGTAGGAAGAGTATACAAATATATTTAAGAACGTATCGCAAACTGTTATTGTAGTTTGTAGCTTTTGTTATTTTCACATTGACCAAAATTGTTGTATATAGGTAGCCGTAGTTAGCAGAAATATGTTGTAGTACTACTCAAGATTATATATACAATATATTAATATTCACGTTGATGGCTGTACTAGTATTATGAAATTAAGTGAAAACAGTGTAACGATAGGTGTTGCAGTAGCTATACTGAGTTATGTGAAATAAATTATGTAGAGTATAGATAAGTCCGTAGATATGCTATATATTATTAAAACATAATGATTATGAATTCTGAACTCCTTGAGGATCTACAGAAGAAGACTATTGGTTTTTAAATTTTGAACATGTACGATATAGGTAAGATTAAGTACATGCAACCCGAAGAAAATGCTTACCATGGCCGATGGCGGCGGATAAAAAAATCTGGGAAATTAGGCCGAAGATGTTGTGACGCGAATCTGAACAAAAACAGCGGGAAAAAATGAGCGGCGATGACGTGCTTAAAATGAAATTGTTGATATATTGATATTATTACATGATAAGTATACACAGCAAATATTATTCGAAAAAATAAAATGGCCTATAAAATCCTAACAGCAAGATATTTCTAGACAGATGATTTTTATATTGTATTTCTTAGGAAACAGCAAGATATTTTTAGACAAATGATTATAATAGTGTACTTCTTATGAAACAGCTAAATATTTCTAGACAAATGATTTTAATAGTATATTTCTTAGGAATCAGCAAGATATTTCCAGACAAATGATTGTTATATTGTATTTCTTAGAATTGCATATGAAGACCTGAGCGCAAGAAGACTGTAAGTCCACTTTTGACGAATTGAGTTACAGGTGGATTTGAAGTTATTGGATGAAGACAAAAATTGTGACAATTTTTTGACATTTGGCCCTCTCCCCTTAGAGGTCACATGAGAGGTCAAGAGGGGTCAAAATGAAAATGTGTCCAATGTCGTCAAGAAACATGTCAAATTACTCGTCTCATCACAACGATTACGAACATATATAATTCATCATACATTTTGAGCTCGGTAATGCGTTAGAGGGTCACTTCCAGTTAAAGATCAACTGCGGTCAAATTTTAAAACAACCTTCAAATTCAACAAACAAGGTGTCAAATTGCTCGTCTTTGAACATAGGTTACTAATATGATTAAATATTTCCAACATCTGAATTCAGTTTTGAGTTATAAGCTTTTGTTTCAATCCGAGCGCAAGAATACCGCAAGTCCAAAAATGATAAATCGATCAATATCAATCAATATTACAGATATTTACTTGGTTGATATACAAAATGATTCTTCTTGCCTATACCCATACCTGAGAAGTATCAATATGGCTTTTTTGGTTTCCAAATTATATTATTTGAAAAAGTTTAAACGATCATATCTCAAAATGCTAAATATGGACTTACGGTCTTCTTGCGCTCAGGTCTTCATAATTATGTAATTCTTAGGATTAGTATATTATTTGATGTTTTTTGTTTTGTTTTGTTTTGTTTTGTTTTGGGTTTTTGTGTTTTTTTGTGTGTGTGTGGGGGGGGGTGGGGGGGTGTATGTGTTGTTTTCAGGTAAACCTTCTTGTGAAGAAAATTAATATATTAGACCTATAATAGGGATCGATTGTTATTAGTGGCCCGTATAATTCACTTCATCTTCACATTATTGTAGTATAGGTAACCAGAATCAATTGTAAAACAAAGGATTTTTTTTTAATATTATTTCTTGTACATGCACGACACATACATATAATATTAAAAACGGTCTGCAACACAGTAATCGTAGGAAGAATATACATATGCATTAAGGACTTACCACAAACTGTTATTGCTGTCTTAGTAAACGACGGTCCCTCAAATACAAAATGGTTATAGAGTTAATGTTTGTGCCTAATATGAGTAATATAGCACATTTAACTCTCGTCAGGGCGTATTGACATGAAAGATAATGCAGAAACAAATTATTTGTTCCTGTTCTACGTTCTCAAAATCAATTTTGTAATATATTTTGTATCTAACTTTGATAAAAAAAACGTGGTCAAGTTAGATATCAAAGCAATTGTTAAGTGTCCTCTTTGTACACGAAACACGTTGTTATTAATGAAGCCACACCATAAATGTATAAAATTGAGTATGAGTGTGTTCTGATAAAGGTATATAGACCAGCGAGATGTTGTAACGAGTGGTATATTGATGTATACTAAAATTTAGATGATTAGTACGGTAGGCCTATATACGACTTAATCATGTATTACAACATTAAATATTACCGGTTATATTTTGTTCAACTAAACACCAGTTATTCGTTATTTGTTTATTTGTTTATTCATCAAATGACCAATGATTTTCATGCTTGAGGTTGTTCAGCAGCTGGTGGCAATCTTGAGAATAAATGAGAATGATGTTGAAAAAAAATTCTTTTCAAGACCTATACAAGGTGTCCCAGAATGATTTATACCGTGTTTGAAAATCCAATTTTAATAAGTGCAATACAATGACAGACATGTCTACTACTTATTCTGTGACTTTCATATAAATAGCTTGATTCGTGTTGGCTCAAACTCACACACCGCAATAATTCTCTTCAAACCGCTGCCGAATAATGAATAATAGGCCTATAAGGTCACTCAAGCGTAACAGATCCTTTATTCCATACAAGGATTGCTTCATAACATCATAAATAATCGAAAGACTTTTAGTAGAAGTAAAAACAGTACGCAACAAATATACCTGCATAACATTTTCCAAATAACTTTGTGCCGAAATTTTACAGATTTTGTTTTGTCAAAACTTGGAATTCACCATTATTTACGCATGTCGTGTAACTTCTATTAGAAACGTCCAATTTCTAAGAAAGTCAAATATATGTAGATCTTATTAGAAATTAGAACAATACCACCAATAGTAATGCTCTTCATACCTAGAAAAATTCAACTTTCCCGGTATAAATCATTCTTGGACACCCTGTATAAGCCGTTGTAAAACATAATGTGTGTCATATCAATTTAGCGTCAAAGCACGTGTCTTTGAAATAAGCGCTATGAGGAATTTTTGTGAGGTTTAAATGTTATTTGAACTGATGTAACACTTAAGTGTGCAAGGTCTCCCGCACTCTTGTTGGTGTATGTGTTAGAATATAGGAACCCAACCTCAGATGCCCCCTTTTCCAGCCTGATTTTGAGATAAAAATTTATATAGCAATTATTCGTTTTCAAATAGACACAAAACAGTTTGTAGCTAGCTTTTGTTTAGAGGAATAGATTGTAAAATTACAATAATTGTACGATAATTATTCTTTTAGTTTATATACCAATGCTAGTAACCCTGTATAGCCTACTTCACGCGTTAGTACTTGTGAAATATTAGAGATAAGCTGCATCAACTTAGTAAAAAGTAATAATAAATGTATATAGCATTAGAATAATTATATAGATATATATCTCAATTGGTCATATTAACCCGTTCAGTAGAGCGAGGCACTGTTCTTGCTTGCTTAAACGATCTTCAAGAATGTAATATTCAGTAGAAAGACTATGCATTTATACTTTTGTTTGCCAATACGAAGTAAATTAAAATTGATATTTTGTTGTTGTTTATGTTTCAAATTAACCAAGGTTATGGTGTTGGTATATGGTATTTCGTGTTGTATGGTAAATAAGTACTACAAGTGTACAATATATAATTAGTGTTGCGAGCATGTAAAGCACATTTCACATGTTATTACTTTTAAACGTTATTATATAGTTAGGAAACAAAAGTAGTTATGTAACATACTGTAAATTATGGTTAGTGATGTAAATAGTGATGTACATGTAATATAGACCGTATACACACATGTTAGGATATGATATCACAGAGTTCCACAACTCGTTGCATACCGAAAAATGTATTTTATTTCTGAAATACTACTGTATAGGCCTATTATAGTTTTGGAGCCAGGTTTGGTTCTTGCTTTTTAGAACTATCTTCAAGAAAGTGTCAGTAAAAAGATAATAGGCCTACATCTATTATCATAAACTGTTATTGAAGTGTGCATCTTTTGTTAGTTTCATATTGACAAAAAGTTGCTTCATCAGTGTTAGGCCTATTGTAGTTTAGGTAACCAAAAGTAATTGTAAAACAACAGTATATTATATTATTATATTGTTTTCTTTTATTTCTTGTACAATAACAATACATGCATGTAATATTGAAAACGGTCTACAAGAAAGTAACCGTATAATTATGATTCTATTACCCCCACGACCCATTATTCAAAATCGCGCACTGTGATTTGTTGAAACGCGTCACGTGACAGACCATTAATTGGCGATAAAGTGTCAAGGGCAACGAACTTTATGTTCTTCTTTCATCACAGCGCACAGCAGAGCGCACAGCACACCTGCTTATGTAGGGGAGAATGGAATGTCAGGGGTGTGTTATTGTATGTGCATACCTGCTTATAGGGGAGAATGGAATGTTAGGCTGTGTTATTGGAATGTGCATACGCTTTGGCTACGCGTATGCGCTCCACCTTGAGGTAAACAACTTGAAATATTTGGGGAAAAAATGATATTTTCTCTTTAAATCACACTATTTTGTGGTAATAGAATAGAAATAAAGGGTACAGCATTAACCTTTACACGCAAATAATGTGTCCTCGGCAGTAAAAACGTTTAAATAATGGGTTCGGCTGCGCCTCACCCATTATTTACATTTTTACTGCCTCGGACACATTATTTTCGTGTAAAGGATCATGCATTACCCTTTATTTCTTAAATATACATATGCATTACGAACTTATCACAAACTGTTATTGCTGTCTTAGTTAAAGAACGCCCAAAATGGTTTAAAGAGTTCACGTGTGTGCCTAATATGAGTAATTTAGCACATTTTTAACTCATGTCAGGGCGTATTCATGTGAACGAAAAAACAGAAACCAATTGGTTCCTGTTCTACATTCTCAAAATCAATTTTTTATCTCTCTTATTGTCTCACCGTATAATTCTTTCTTTAATGTTAGGGTATTTGAACCCTATTAACATTTAGTGAATATCAACATTCATACGGAAAAGGTTTTTAACCCTCCCCCTCCCACCTCTCCATCATAACGTGAGTACAGGGTTAGGGTACCTTGTGCATTTAAGTGTTCCGCAGTTAGTGTAAACAAGTTTTGATACAAGGCTACATGTATTGATGTCATTTGGCCCTTATTTATTACCTAGCTGGGGGGTTTTCAACCCCCCGAGCTAGGTACTGTTTTGCTATCCGATTCTTCTTTCTTTCTTCTTCTTCTTCTTCTTCTTCTGGCAACAAATTTCAAAATGCTTCTCCTCCTACATGTTACACCCTACAATTACGTAACTTGCACATATGTATCGCCTATATCCATTGCCCATATGGTGCAAACAGAATTGGGATCAAAGGTCATTAAAGGGGCATTTTCGGTATATAACCAAATATCTTCAAAATGCTTCTTCTGCCACATATTACATAGCACAATGATGTCACTTACACATGTGCATCGGCTTTACCCAGTGCCCATACCTTACACACAGAATTGGGGTCAAAGGTCATTAAGGGGGTAAAATCTTACAATTATATTATCTGGACATCTGTAAGGGGTATGGGGCTCAAACTCAGTGACAACAAATATCATGACCAATGGAACATTTTGCAGGGGTCAGGTCAAAGGTCATGCAGAGGTCAAATTTTAGAAATGCATTTTCGGGACATCTGTAAGGGGTACGGGGTTCAAACTCACTGACAACAAACTTAATGACCAGGGAAACATTTTGGAACATTTTGCAGGGGTCAGGTCAAAGGTTATCTGGGGTCAAATCTTATAATTTCATTTTCTGGACATCTGTAAGGGGTATGGGGCTCAAACTCAGTGACAACAAATCTCATGAACAGGGGAACAGTTTGCAGGGGTCAGGTCAAAGGTATTGCAGAGGTCGAAATGCATTTTCTGGACATATGTAAGGGGTATGGTTCAAACTCTGTGACAACAAACTTACTGACCAGGGGAACACTTTGGAACGCTGTGCAGGGGTCAGGTCAAAGGTTATCTGGGTCAAATCTTATTAATTTAATTTTCTAGGCATCTGTAAGGAGTATGGGACTCAAACTCGGTGACAACAAACCTCATGACCAGGGGAACATTTTTGGAACATTTTGCAGGGGTCAGATACCTCCAAAACACCAACATGCCCCAGCTAGGTTTGTGGTCTATGACCACCATTTGCCACTAGTTAAGGATTGTTTTATTATTATGCTAGTAAGTTTATAAGAGTGCATATCACCGTATATTATTATGCAAGTAATTTCATAAGAGTGCATATCACAGTATATAATACTGTAAAGGGTGAAAATAACCTTGTATGAAAGCAAAACATTTTATAATAAGTGTCTACATTATAAATAACGGGCTTTAACATTTTGGTAACCGGCCACATTTTAAGATGCTTATATCGAAATCACTGAGTTGCATCCAACGTTGTATTCTTAAGGGAACAACCCAAAAGTTCGATGAAGCCCTATAAACGAAAGTCCTTTCGTTAGGGGGGGGGTCAGAAAGTCCGATTACGTTTGTAAAAAAGTAGTTAAAACATCGGTCAAAGTTGATATTTGTTTAAGGATTAGTATATCATTTTCAAAATTTGAGTAATTTCCGAAGCACGATACTAGCTGATATTGACATTTTACAGTGGTTTCTTCACAATGATTTAAAATCAACAACCTGCAACGTCATGTAAGTTAATTTTTAAAGCAGCTGTCCCAGCAAACACAAAACGTTTTTAAAACGTTTCAAACATGTTATATTTTGGGGTTTTAGTTTTGGTAAAAACGTTTTATTAACATTAAAATGTCGGGTTATATCAGGGAACTTCGATATCTGAGAATTACGACTGAAAAATGTCACGATTCATACAAGTGGTATATCATCTTTACGAACTGAATTGACATAGGTCAGTATATTTCCCGGCATTGGGTCACATTTTATCAATATGATAAAATATGTTTAATATATTTTATGATAAGAACTATTCTACAGACTTGACGTTTAATATGGAATATTTTTTTCGTGAAACTCCAATACTGGTCTGGAAGGGGTCTGCATAAACTGCACGAGCTAAATATTAATTGGGGGTGTGTCGGGATGGTATAAGTAATTATTTGATAGAAAATGTGCTTTCCATAAGTTTACATTATGGTGCTCATATTGTAGCGAATTTTCCTAAAATGGCGGATTTAGGAAAACTGAATATGAGCTTTGTGGGGGACACAATTTCGGACTTTATTGTTCTGTTGTTATCAAATTTATAGGGGTTTGAGGTGATTTATCTTAAACTTCGTCAGCAATTGGCATTCATCACAGCTGAAATACACTTGGAATGTACCAATTTCTTTGACAAAGGAGGGGCTTAAAAATAGGGCTTTTAAAAGTGGTACGTACTAAGAAAGTTTGAATTGCCCCCCTGGGGTCAAATGTTATAAAGTTACGGTACAAAAAAAAACTGCGCGGATTCCTGATTGTCCAATGAACTCAAGCTGTTTCTTTTTGTACAGTAAGTTTATAACATTTGACCCCCAAAGGGACCAATTATACTTTCCGAGTGCGTAACACATTTAAGAGCCATAAAGCCTCTCCCACATTCAAAACTGATAGATTACAATGTACATGTGCAATTTAGTTCAAAATTGGCATTTAGGTTCAGTAAATATCGCCTTAAACCTCAATAAACTTGATAATATCAGAATAATGTTGCACAAATTCAGAAATTTTATCCCTAAACAAAAATAAAATTCAGTCTCCTTGAATCCGTCATTTTAGACCAATTCACTACATTATGAGCGCCATAATGTAAACTAATGGAAAGCATATTTTTTGTCAAACAATAATTTTCACCATCTCCCGACACACCCCAATTAATATGTAGCCCGTGCAGACCACTTCCAGACCAGTCTTGGAATTTTGCGAAAAAATATTCCATATTAAATGTCAATTCTGTACATAAAATAAGTTATATAACTTATACCAAGTAACTGATGAGGCATAATGATAATCATCTTCCTATCACTAGGCGTGGCTTTTTACTTCCGCAAATGGCCATAGTGGTATATCATACCGGGTATCTTCTCAAATTGTGACCTAGTAGGTTCCGACATTTAACCTGAGTAGTCTCATCCCCCTGGTTATATATATAAAGGTCATGAAAACGTTATGTGTAAAGACACACTACATAACTATTTCTAAAATGTTTTCAAAATGTTATTGTAAAAATGTTTTTAAATGTCGAAAACGTTTTGTGTTTGATACCACATTCTTTTTCATTTGAAAATCCAGCAAGCCCTTCCGTGCCAAAAAAGATAATGAAGAAAAATATTTTAAAATAGAATGCAACATTCATTTCTTCCATATACGAGATCAATATCCTAGCATTGTCGCACCCCTCCATAACCCCATGCGCCATAGTAACGGCCCCTGTATCCTATATGAACACGGGTTGGAATTTTCGATATTTATCACTTACGTTAGAGGGGAGGGGGTTAGCCTTCTAACGAAAGGACTTTCGTTTGTTCCCTAAGTGCTGAAAAAGTCTGTAGGGCGGGCTAGGCTTTGTATTACATTTCCTGGGTACACTAATTTGATATTTTGCCGCACCAAATATTGATGCGATAGACTCTTTCCAGGCTCAATCACCTGTCTAGAAACGGTCTTGGACACGCAAAACAGGGAAATATTTTAGTATAACAAAGAGCATGCCCTGAAATCTCAGTGAAAAAGCTACGGAGCGTAAACTGGTTCATTTGCATAACAGCCGACACCCTTTATCATTTTAGATGATATCTGGTTTAAGTTTAAACGGTATGTGTATGCCGGTATAAAATGCTATATGAACTGATTTAGAATGTGTAAGTTGTAAATTGGTTTGGTTTTGTAAGAGGGAGCCTTCATATTATAATTTCATGTTAGGAAATCACATGATACATGAAAGTTGGTGTAAGCGTATAACACAATCCAGTGGTTACAACGTTGTGTTAATTTATAGAAATATAATCTATTTATAAATTGTAAAATGCAGTAAGTTTGTCCGATCCATTCAAGCCGAAGTTGGGGGAAATGAGGAAAATGGGGGAAATGTTGGTTATTACTGTCTTAAAGCGTTGACGTGCGGTACCAGTTTTAGATTTTCACAGTTCTTGAGTGGATCAGGCAAACCTGTAGGCCTATGTAAACCAGCAAACACAAATTATTAGGGATTCAATCATGTTTCACCGTTGTCCATCCCCGTTTAACAACGATGCGTCCGCGTCGTCTGTGTGGTTTACTTCGCGAGGGCTGACCGAGCGAAGTAAACCACGCAGACGCGCCGGACGCGAGTTGTTAATCGGTGATGAACAACATTGAAACATGATTGAATCCCTTTCAGCAACGAAAACAAGCTAAAGATCGTATAATTCATATGATTATTTCCCTGATTATTTCATGAGGAATGTCAGTTAATCATTAACAGCCAGCCTTACATAAAGATCGGTGATTTCTGTTGATATCAGCAATAAAACTGAATAAAACAGCAATCTTTATCCGATACTTCCAAAATACTGGATTTAACTTGTAAGCGTGAATACGCACACAGATTCCAGACATGACGAATTTTACGCGCTCACGCGTAACGCGGATGTGCGCTGGCGTACGCGTATACGCTTACTGCAAAAGTGTTGATTCATCGCGGATTAACAACGGTTGGCTCCTTTACAAAAGTATAGGAAGAGTTGTTGAAACGTCTTTCAAGAATTTTCAAACATTTGAAATATGTCAACACTTAAATAATAATATGTTATACAACACTGCTTGTGCAACCTTTAAATGATTTCTGGCAACCTTTAAAAGCTCTTTTGGAAATGTTATGTATTCGGTTTGTGCTTGTTTGTAAAAATGTGGAATAGGAAAATATACCTGCATTTATCATGTACCACAGAATGGTGTTTCTTTATTATCGAAATCGAATCAATTTTTAGATATTCAAAGTTTGCTGGAGATAGTTACCAAATTTTAATACTTGAATCTCACTAGAGACATCTCAAAATAGGCAATACCTTATTAAGTTCAGCTAAATAACCATGATAATATCAAACATTGCTTCAATGTGAAAGCCTTTGAAGGCTTACATGTTGGACCCTCATCCTGTATACACTTCAAAGTTTAGGCACTGCTTTTTTAATGTTTGCCATGTATACTTAAAATAATTTCATTTGAAACCAAGGAAAAGTCTTCAAATAATATATGAAAGTAATTGATTTGAGTTTGCTCATGATATGCTTTGGTTTTAAATCCAATGGTCGATTTCGATGCAATGGAAAGCTGCCCTACCAATTCATACACTGATGTACCAACAATGATATTAAAATATGATTTCAATCCCCAAACTTGTTTAACATGGTGCCGATTTTATAGTTATTAATTGTATAGTAATATCGCAAACACTGTATACATCGTTTAGTGTCCAACATTTTTAAAACACAGTCAATTAAAAAAGGAGGCCAAAGTGTTTAAGGGAACAAGTAAAAAAATACATGTGGCATGCTGTAGTTTAGCTTATTCTATGTATTGCTATTCTTAATGCGATGAAAATGTTTCTTTATTATTTTGAATCTAACCTTGACAAGAGAACTGGCCAAGATAGATATCAAAGTAAATTGTAAAGTGTCCTCTTGGCACAAATCCATTCATATTATTCTTAAATTTGATTCAGCTTAGAAGAGATGTACCTCTTTGAAGTCATAAAGGAACGTTTGAGTCGCCGTGTACATTTATACACACTTTTGTTAAATGAGGATGAAAAGCAAAAGACAGATACTAAAATTCCATTGGAAAGTTGTAATTTTATCAAGTGTAGGAATCGTATAGGTCTACCTTTTTCATGGTCACTGTTACATTGATTATATTTGTCATTCATGTACTTGCACGAGATTCAATACACAATTCTGTTAAAGACAACGGGAAACCTTCGTTGGTATCGTGAATAAAGAGTAGGCCATGAATTGGTGATAAAATAGTATGCGTCCAATTGGAGTGAAATTTGAAATATGCATATTTTAATAGCAAAAAAGAAGAAGAAAGAAGTACGTTTTTATTAATGAAGCCATACCATAAACGTGTAGAAATTAATATGATTATGTTATGATGAAGATAGACCAGCGAGATGCTGCATCGTGTGGTACATTGATGTGTACTAACAGTTAGATAATTAGTACCGTCTTACACGACTTAATCATGCATTAGAACATTACATTACTGTTAAGAAATGTTTCTTCTATTCCACGTTATATTTGTTCAACTAAACAATGTGTTTATTCATCAAATGACGTGACCAATGATGGTCAGGCTTCAAGTTGTTCATCAGTTGATGGCAATCATGAGAATAAAGCTAGAAGAAATGAAAGTGATGTTGAAGCATGTTATCTGGTTATTTAGTGTCAGGTCATCTAAACATTGATAATATGGTTATTTAGTGTAATGGGCTATTCCAGAAATTAAAGGTACACCCCCTAAAGAAGACATGGGATTCCCAAAAATGTTCACCATTTTTTGCTCTGGGAATTCCCAAAAAAAATGGCCATTATTCTCACAACCCTAAAGAAGACATGGAATTCCCAAGAAAAAGACGCCTTTTAGGCTTGGGAATTCCCAAAATTTTGGCAAAAATGTGCATGTCTTCTTTAGGGACACTGGGAATTCCCATTTTTGTAAGCATTTTTTTTTTCAAAATGGGAATTCCCATTGTTTCGGATATAATTTTGGTATGGGAATTCCCAAAACATTATGATACAAATTTACATGTCTTCTTTAGTCCCCTTTTGCCTTTTTTAGGAGTGCAAATTTTCCTCCGAAAAGGGTTGTCATTATTCTGGAAACCCTAAAGAAGACATGGGAATTCCCAAGAAAAATGTCCCTTTTTTAAGAGTGGGAATTACCCCCCCCCCCCGGTTATTATTCTTAAAACCCTCAAGAAGACATAAGAATTCACAAGAAAAAGACCCCTTGTTTCTTTTTAGGAGTGGACATTCCGAATAGGGGATTCTCTAGAATAAAGAAACTATTCTTGCAAATATCATAATAGGGTGGATAAGTTAAATTTTGGTTTCAAAAGGTACACAATTTTGTTCTTCTCTTATTTACCCCCATCAAAACTTCTTGTGTTAAAACCAATGTGCTAAGAACATTGTAGGCTTTCAAAAAAATCAAACTTCAATAATGAGTTATGTTGCCTTGCTGAGATACAGCACATATCCTGGAAATCAGGATCTGTGGATACAGTGTGTTCAAAAACCATACGTAATTTTAATATATTTTATGACTTTCTCAATCAAAACTATCTAACCAACCATCTTCATACAAATGTGCATGAAATGGTATATAAGATTTGGAATTCCAACCAAATTTAACATTGTGTGAGCACATGCTCAACTGGAATATCCACATTGACATCAAAATTGCTGATGGAGACATGGTTAGCCTATGTAAAATTATCTCATACTACGTATGTGCAGTATAGGTTTATAATGCAGCAAAAATTGAAATGTGTAGCGTATGTCATCTCAGGACAAATCTATCATGTATTATGTAAGCCTAATCTAAAAACGGCCTAATATCGCATGACTAGTTATATTAAATTGCTGGTGAAATCTTACAACTAAACCTTATTATGTAGTTGAGAATGAGGTTTTAATAGCTAGTCAGTAAGTTCTTTAATAGCCAGTATCTCAGTACCAATGAACGCCTTTCTAGTTGTGACTGTCCTTTTTTAATAATATCGCCAAAATACTAACCCTAACAACGGCCCTAATCCTAAACATAATCCTAACCCTAACACTGATGCCTAAACAATAGACCTAATCCTAAAACCATACTAAATATAAACTTTTAAAAAAAGTATAGCATGTAATTTTCAAGTGGGGGTAAAATAGTCCAAAAACAGGGTACTTGAAAGAAATCTTTAAACAACGTGGGACCATATTTCAAAACATTTTGCTAGTGTTTGTAGTAAAAATTACCCTTAGAAATGGAGTAAAAATAACCCCTATGATATGTGGTAAATATTACACCTATAGAAGCTTATAAAATGTTGTAGGATTTGAAGTTTCCCCACTCTGGCCTCTGCCCTCCTGCCATGCAATGAATAAGTTTGATCATGTTGATAGTTGCGGAAGAGCAACCTAATTGGTATCATTTAGAGGCCTGCCACCAATGTCCACCATGACCACAGACAAATGTAAGCATTTGCTACTTTCTTGTTCCAAGCAACGCAATTAAATAATATTTTAATATTATTTAAAAGAGGGAGCATGTTCATCTCTTATACATGTTATACTTCCACTTGATCCTGAGCCTGTGTCCCCTCGCCCCCGCCATCGTCCTCTTTTCAGTCATTCTTCTCCATTCCGGCGTGCCTAACGACTGGACCTTTTGACCACCTATAGACATTCCTGAATAGTGCAACACATGGCCTTTCTGTCTTGTTGGTGGACATCAAGACATCGAAGTCATTCTGGTATGGAATGGAATGGGAGTTGTTCTACTATGTGGGTTGGAATGGAATGGGAGTTGTTCTACTATGTGAGCTTATGTGGGGGCAATTTAACAATATACCCAAACCATATCAATTGCCCAAAATTAAATCACAACAACAAAATGGGATGTTTTATTTCAGGCTGATATTTTTTATAATATAAGTGAAAAAAAAATCTTCATCGTCTCATCTTGACACATGTGCTGGGAAGTCAGTAGAAAGAAAGTTCCAGTGAATTGGCATTCATATTTCCCTTGCTAATTCTATAATCGTCCATATGACAAACAACATATCAGATCAGTAGAGTCTCTGGAGCTTCGGAATCCACATTGTTCCTCTCTGAGGTTGTCGCCATTTATTATGGTTTACTGGTTCAGAACCATCTTGCAGAATACTCTCCATCTCTCTGGGATGGACAGGGTGATTGCTCATAGTTGGCTGAGTCTAGTTTCCCCTGGGCCTCAATGAAGAACAGATGATTAATTGTGTTTTCAACTGATTGAGTGTCCCAGGTTAAAGAAGAAATAAAGCAAACAAACAAAATCCCCTTCTTGAATCCTGGGTGACAAGACCCTTGCTCCTTTCAAATGCCAGGGCCTTTATTTCCCCCTTACTTTTTTGTAACCTAGTGACCTATATTTCATGCATATCGATCAATATTTGAAGCATTTTTGGAAAACTTATGCCTCCGCATCAGGCTGCATGACAATTTAGGTGAGTCATATTTTCACATATTAACATTCTGAAGTTGAAAGATCTATAATGGTACAGGGTGCCCCCCAAAAAAAAAAAAAAACAGAACCCTCACTGCGCCCTCTTTTTCTCCTATTTCTGAAAAGGTGATCAAATATATTTTGGTATGCAAAGAAACCTTTAATCGTTAGCTTAAATAAACCAAAATAATTATGAAGATAATGTCCCGTTTTTCACTCGGTACACGGATGAGGTTTGGCTTTGGAATGGTCTGCAAGATCACCAGACCTCACACCACTTGATTTCTTCCATTGGGGCAGCATCCAAAGCGACGTCTATGAGCGAGGATCAGCTAGCCTCCAACTCCAATATCTTCGCAACCGTATTACTGCTGCATTCACAAGTATTGGTATGCAACGCGATTGATGCAATGAGGACCAGGGCTGAAACAGGTATCTGTCAAGAAGGCAACCAGGTAGAGGGCAGAGCAGCACAGTAAATTTACTTCAGAAGAACCAAAGACAACCCAAACAGCCCTTTTCAGGGCTACCTTTTATCCCAAAAAGAGAAATTACTTATGTTGTAAATAAAAAGAAAGCAAGAAACAACAAAGTAAGAAAGTAAGAAACATAATAAACAAAGGCATAAATAACCAAAAAAATAAGTAATTACCCCACATCCATTTTGCCAACAATTATGACACGTAACAAATTCCATAGCCCATAAGCCCACCGGTAAAGTTGTTATTTTATAAAGTTATCATTGAGTAATGTTTGATATTCATGCATTATATTTGTGTTCAATTTTAATCTTTGAAGCAGCCAAACCTCCTCCATGGACAGAGGGGGAAAGGTGTACATTTCTTAAAAACAGCATATCGTCAAAAGTTGTGAGCTGATTGAGGGGAAATATTTTTTTTCAATTTATTAAAGCTAACGATTAAAGGTTTCTTTTCTTGCTTCAAATCTACATTTCCTTAAAATGACTGAGATGTAGGTAGTCAAAGAATATGAGAAAAAGTGTGCCTATACATGTATATGGACATGGTTAACATTTTGTCATTAAATTGCCATTTGTTCAAAATCCGTAGAATTTATGTTAATATTATATTTAATATTGACCAATTTGGTATTTCTACAAAGCCTTATAATTGTTTTCAAAGTGACTTAAAGAAGGCATTTTCACTCTAATAGTGTCCAATTCATTACTCATGAATTGCCCTTATTTATAATATGATGAGAACAAAATATTTGAGAATTTTCAGGCAGGTATATTTTTTCAATTATTTTCTTTAATTTGATGAACTGAGAAAGGCCACTGCTGTCATCAAACAGGACTTGTGTCATCAACCATATTTCTCTATTTTAGGTGTGGTATGGCTCTGAAGGACCAAGACAAATATTGGAAACTTGAAAAACTAATTTCCCATGATCTGTGGGGCACTCTTGACATTTTGTGGAAAATTGTTTAAGCTTAAGCATCCATTGCACTAGAGTTGGGCTGGGACAGGCATCTGCTATCTACTGAAGATAGCAACATTCACAAAATTAATTCTGATTGGTTTGTGTGCTTATGTGCACAGTGCACACAGTGATTTTCTTCACTTGTTCCATTGTACTTTTGTATTGTTTACCTGACACTGCTATGGGTTCTAGAATTGGTCATATTTGGCCATCAAACTTTACCTATTTTTATTTTGTTGTTCAGTTTAGCATGGCTGCATGCTTAGTACACATTATGTTAGTATACCTTACACTTTTTCTTTCCAATTCTGAAAACCTGAATGGCTACACATGGAATGCCCAATCTATTAACATGATTAAAAGCTGCCAATGTTTGTGATTTTATTATGAGTCAAAAGTCATGTACTGGAGGCATAGCTATTAAAGCAGACATTAAAGGGGTGATCCACAGCCTCATCCCCCCACTTTTCTCAAAAAAAGTTGAGATTTTTATACCACTGGAAACCTATGGCTACATAATGTTCAGAAAATTTCTTGCAGATTAATTCTTTTCAATAGCAAAAACATTGTCAAATTTGTATTTTGTTCTGGTTTGAAACAGAATAAAATTACAACACAGTGGCCTACTGAGCAGTGTTATACACATAATCATGCATAACTCGCAAACACAAAATCGGAATCAACTGACATTTTGGGGTAAAGGTTTTTTTAATGGATATCTACAGAAAAATGTCATAAAAGTATCACAAAATACTTCTTTAACATGACCATATCCTTGCTGACATTATCAACGCTATGTTGGGCGGGACGGGAAGAGAACTATTTTACCGTAGTTAACATTTGAATGGGAGCCTGTTTAAACATCTGTATACGTGGTGTCCCGCCTATTAGGGTTAGGGTTAGAGTTCAGTTCATTATTGATCGGAAACTATATAGATATTCACTGGTAATAAATTAGTCATAGTATATCGTGTGTATGCATTTTATTCCGTAATCATAAAAAGACGCGTAGCACAGTGGTCATGGTGGTATAGCATCTGACCCATAGGTTGTCGATTCCGAAACCGGGTGGATCCTTGGTAGAATTTTATATATTTCGTTTCTCTTTGTTAGGCAAGAGGAAATAATAATGGCATGTGGAATTTAACCTCATAATACTTATGTACATTATGTATATGATGCAAATGTTAACTACGAAAAAAAATATTGTGGATGGGGAGCATGACCTAGTGGTGTTTCCATTCAAATACTCAGCTCAGACAAATAAAGATTACACTCAAGCAAGAGAAATGAAGACCTATAGGTTCTATAAAATATATCCCAAGACTTGTTATAAGGAAACTCCGTAAACTTTACAAGAATAAAGAAAAATTGATAAATTAAATTAAAATACTAGTAGTCGCCCGAGTTAGTATTTACAAAAGGAGTGGGGAAAGTTCTTGATTATGATTTGGGTAGGGGTATATATGCAGCTGGGATTTAAAAATAAAAAAAATTGATGAGGAGACCAACATTCTTTTTATTATTTCTGTTTAAAATTATGGTAAATTTGCCCAACTATTTATAGTAGTATGGACAAAAGTGTACAAAATTTGCTAAAACAATAAAGAATTTTTAGATTTTAGTAAAAAATTGGAAACACCACATGCACCTCAAGACACAAATTAAATTATGGCCCAGAGTAATGCCAATAAACCTGAATTCACCCTAAATCGAGGAGGGGGGGCACTCGCTAAAATTGGGTGACGGGGATGTTTAAGTGTGGCCACATTGACCCTAGTTCCAGTAACTGTAACTCAGTATCTTCATTTATCATTAGGACGTTATTAGATACTGATACAGGTCCGTAGATGTCAGTATGTTTATGATAAAGACTGAAGTCTTGCTTGCAGGACTCCTTCTCACCCAAATGACCCCCTTATTTGTTTAACCGAACTCCTTCTCATCCAATGACCCCCTTTTTGTTTGCCTGTCACCAAAAGATTCCTTTTTTTTTTCACTTTTGGACACATTTCTGATAATCTCTCACCGAATGCTGGACTCCGACATCTTTTATACTTATTTTTAAACTTTGGCCCAAAATGTTTCCTAGTCTCATGGAAAGACCCCCCTTTTTTGGTAAGATTTTCCCCAGTCTCATGGAATGACCCCCTTCTTTGGACCTTCAGTCTCTCCAAATTAAGACCCCTAATGGAAAGGTGGGTACCGAGATGTGCAGCAGATTTGCATAATTTCAGCTGTTAACTTTGGGTATGTTTTCAGTAGATATCCACAAAATGCCTATTCCCCAAATTTTAGTTGTTTCCAATTTTTCGTTAGTGAGTTATGCATGATTTATATGTATTATAGGCTCAGTAGGCTACTTGTTATTTTGTAAACATATACAAATTTGACATGTCACATGGGGGAAAATGGGAATTAAAACGACAAACTATTTTAAACTATTTTAAAATGTTGACACATTTTGACAACATTTTGACATTTTTGTAAAGTATTTTTGGGAAAAAGTTGTACAAATTATGAAATTCAGTGAAATCACTCAAAATCTCATAAAATATTTTAACAGTCCTCGATGTAAATGGTATAAATTTAATGATATGTACTTAAAGTGTGTGTAGCTGGGATGAAAAGCCGTCCATCATATGAAAATTTTGTCCTTTCGTATTGAAAAAATAGGGTTTTTTTCCCAAAAGCACCTAAAAAATGTAGAAAAAAAAAAAAAAAATCACATACAAATAATAAATCACAAGAAAAAAATATGTAATCGCAGGAAATAATGTGAAATAACACGAAAAATCATTATATTATGATTTTTTTTGTAAATTATTGTAAAAATTAGCCAAAGTTGTTAGTTTCTAAATCACTGTAAAATATATAAAAATGAAAAATAATGTAAAATCGCATGAAATAATGCTAAATATTTTTTAAACGCCTTTAAGGGATCTGGAATGAGCATTTTGAGCGTTTCGACAGTATTTTTTGTGGGACATGAGAGCCCATCAGACATATCGAATTGCATTCTGAATACGAAGAATGTCTTTCTGATATCAAATAATTTTCATTTTTTGAAATTCACGATGTACAAATTTCATGACAAATTATTAAAATTTGATATCTTTCACATTTTTGATATATAACAGTCCTCGAAGTAAATTTTATAAATCTAATGATATATTCTTAAAGTGTATGTACAGGGGCATAGCCAGCTTTCTTGGTCAGGGGGGGGGGGGCAAAATAAAATTACAGGGGCACATCTGAAAAAAATTGCAGTTGCAACATGCAATTTTTGTTTTTAGAGAGACTGTACATGTCTTCGAGCTTCCACAAAAAGGCTTTAATTGTGACGATGTGCAAATTTTTGAATTTGACACTATTTTTGCCCATGATCGAGATAAAATGGCTTCATTGTGACAATGTGCGCGTGTAGCGCGAAAATATTTGGTATTTTACACTATTTCGGCCCATGATCGGGGTGAATTTTGATGGAAAAAAGGCTCCTTGCCCTTTTTCTTTTCCTTTGCCCTTTGGTCAGAGGGCACTTTTTCTTTCATTTTTTTGTCGGGGGGCAGTCTGCCCCCCCTGCTGGTTACGTTACTGTGTATGTAGCTGGTGAATGCCGACGATCAATCGAAAATTTTGACATTTCATATTGAAGATATGGATTTTTTTCCCCAAAAGACCTAATTTTTTTTTTGGGTTTTTGGGAAATAAAATTCATATCTTCAATACGAAAGGTCAAAATTTTCAATTGATCGTCGGCTTTTCATCCCACCTACATACACTTTAAGTATAAATCATCAGATTTATAAAGTTTACTTCGAGTACTGTTTTAAAATATCAAAAATATCTATTTTTAATCATTTGTCATAAAAATGTGTATTACATTGCGAATTTCAAAATTTTTCAAAAATTATTTGATATCAGAAGGACATTCTTCGTATTCAGAATGCAATTCGATATGTCTGATGTATGTCCCACAATAAATACTGTCCAAACGTTCATACCCCACCCCTTAATAATGTCGCTCTCCTTGGGACAACGACATGCGATTAAAAAAAAAAAGTCCCAAAATATAATTAATAGTCTTATTTGGTCAATTTTAGTTACCATTTTTAATATGTACATGTAATCACCTGATTGTAATCACCCTATAAAAATAAATTTTCTTGAATTAAATTTGACTGGAAAAAAATGATTACATTTCATAGTCATTTTGAGAAAAAGTCCACACATTATTTCACCATAATTATAGTGTGGAATTTGTAAGTGTTTTTTCATATTGAGATTGAGGCTTTTGCTTAGGTAGAACTCAATTCAAAAGTATATTTTAAATTAAAATTTTTAATATTCAGCCCTGATCTTCAATTTGTCCATCAAGACGTGTTCTTGACATTTCACCTATGGCCAAACCATCTCCATAAAATACAGTTAAATTGGTTTACAAAGATCTACAGGTTTATAATGATTTGAACAAAGTTAACTAGTCAGACTAATACTTCAATTAATTCACATATCAATATAAAAAAGAGAAGTGTACGATACAGCCTAATTAAAACCCCAGTAAACCACTATAAAAAAATTCAAATATGTAGCATGCTCAAGAAGGTATATCCCTCAGCAAAGCTGCACTGAATGTTTTATCTTAGATAATCTGTGGTTTTATCAAACTTTGAACATGTACACTGTATAGCATATGTATACTAGTAGGCATGATAGTAATGCTGCAGGCATCAGGCATGATATAGACCACAGATATTGGAACACATGGGTCAAGGTCATATTATGTAATAGTTTCTACCAAGGGTTTCTGGTTTCTACTGTCTAGCATGATCTGGTTAAAATCAGGGATCTACTCTCACATCCCTGGTTAAATTTATGTAGCATGCATTTATATTTTTGCAAAAGTCTGGTTTTGAAACTTCCACAATGCAGACAAATGTAATTTCCTTGCCCCTTGAAGTCTTTTTAAATGTTGGGCAGTGGACACAAAGTTATAGTCATACTTGATTTATATAAGTTGATATTTTTAATACCACAAAATATTAACAGGCAAAATAAAGAGTTGAAGTTTCTGAGATTTTTTTTTGTCTTGTTTTATGAATCTTCCATGGGGTAAATTTGCAAGTGATTGAGTTATAAAAGTGCAGGAAATGATTGAAAATCGCATGATGTATTTATAAAAATGGTAAAATACCAAGTATAAATATTTCAAAGCTTCCCAAATAATTATACACTTGTAAGAAATTTACAAAAAATGCCAAAAAAGTTGTTAAATCGCATGAAATATTTAAAAAAAAATTGCAAACAATTGTAAAATCACAGGAAATAATCTAAAAACATCCTAACATTTGTAGAATTCCGGGATATATTTTTAAAATGTCCCAAAAATTGTAAAAACACATTAAATATTTCAAAATGGGCAAAAAATTAGTAAAATGGCAGGAAATCTTAAAAATTGTTTCAATAATTTTTCTAAAAAGAGGGAAATCGCAGGAAATATTCAAAAATCGCCTTAACAATAATTTTCAAAAAGTAAACTCACTGGAAAAAATCTAAAATCGCAACACATTTAGAAAAATACAAGTGGAAATATGTCAAATATGTTAACAAAATGATTTCCCATCCTCCCCCATGACACACTCCCCGGTCGTTACACCTCTGAATAAGGGGCAGGGCCCGGGGGCAGGGCAGAACAAATTTTGTGCCAAAGGGGGGGGCAATAATTATGAGCCGGGGGGGTACAATTTCCAAACGGCTTGCCAAAAAAATCGCTTGCCCCCCCCTTCTCGGCCCGCCAAAATCACTTGCCTCCCCTCGGCCCGCAAAAATCTTTGCCCCCCCACCCCTTTGGGATGCCAAGTTTCAAACCTTAAATGGTCTATATACATGTTGAGAGTGCTGCGAGCAGGAAGATTTGCATATTTAAGCGTTTCCGTGCCAAAAATGTGTGCCAAAAATCACTTCCCCCCCTCTCGGCTTGCCAAAATTGCTTGCCTCCCCTTTGGCTCGCCAAATTTTTTGCCCCCCCTCCATTTTACCCTCCACCCAGGGCTCATAATTATTGCACAGCCCCTAAATTTTTAGGCTTGGGAATTCCCAAAAATATTGGTAAAAATTTGCCTGTCTTCTTTAGGTACACTGGGAATTCCCAATATTTTTAAGCATTTTTTTCTGGCAGTGGGAATTCCCAAATAAAAAGGGCAGCATTTTGAGGCAACCCTAAAGAAGACATGGGAATTCCCAAGAAAAGTACCCATTTTTAGGCTTGGGAATTCCCAAAATTTTGACAAAAATTTGCCTGTCTTCTTTAGGGTCACTGGGAATTCCCAAGTTTTTTAAGCATTTTTTTATCAAAATGGGAATTCCCAATTTTTTTGGATAAAATTTTGGTATGGGAAATCCCAAAAATTTTGGCAAAAATGTGCATGTCTTCTTTAGGGTCACTGGGAATTCCCAATAGTTTTAAGCATTTTTTTATCGAAATGGGAATTCCCAATTTTTTTGGACAAACTTTTAGTCTGGGAATTCCCAAAAATTTATGGTACAAATTCACATGTCTTCTTTAGGGGGGGTGCCATTAATTTCTGGAATAGCCCAATGTCATCTAAACATTGATACGAGCCAATCCATGTCAACTCCAGGGATGCGCACCGCAGCACCTCTTCATTGTTTTTCTTTTTCTGTGTGGTGGTAGATATTGATGAGAAAGTAAAATCCTGAAAATATGAGCTTCATACTCCATTTCTTTTTCCCGTGGCATCAATTTGAAATTTAGGGGGGTCAGCGTAAAAAATGTGTTGCAACGCGAAAGACGACGTTTGGAGGTCCATACATACAACTTTGAAAAGTATGTATCATGGGGTACGTTTTTGTGTAGAATTCAACTCTGGCATCAGAAAACTTGTAACTCCTTTACTTTAAAAGATATATGGCCCTCAAAATGCAACTTCGTCCATCCAGGACCAGCTTCGGGGGGTCAGAACTCCAGAAGTAAAAATATTTTTAGTGTCCATTTTTTTGCCAGTCAGAGCCCTTTGGTAGGAAATTACTCTTATCCAATATTGAGCCTATTAGAATACTTTTAGCTGAGATATTACCCATGCGAAACCCCAATTGTACATTTTTTGTACATTTTGACCCCCCTGAAAACCAATGTCAGACATTTTTTCCCACCATCAACTTCAGGTATGTTGAAGATATGTTCTTGGACAACATTTCTGAGAGATATTGGCTTGGGGTCTTGATGGCTTCAACACATATGTTAGGTTTGCCTACTCAATAGAGTTGTACACATTTTTGATCTCGCATGTATAATGACTTAATGTACAACTCTATGGAGAAGGCAAACCTAACTGATGTGTTGAAGCCACCAATGATTGCACAATATTAAAAGTATATAACATTTTCAATTGACCAGCAATTAACATTATTATTATTAAAAGGCAAGACTCCAGTCCATGATGAGGAATCCAAGACTCCATCGGTGTGCAAAAACAGGAGAACAAGACACAGAGCCTCTGGCAGGGATAGCCAAGAGTAACAAAAGTCCCTTTCAAAGTGGCTAAACCTAAAAACTCTGCAAAAACAACACAGCAAAACAGAGATCACACCGAAGGAGACAGGATTTCTCTCCATGAACTACAGGGTGTCTCAATAAAAATAGGCCCTGTGGATAGGGGGACATAATTTAAAATATCAGCAGTAAAATTAAAACTTTCTTGCAAATTCAAAATCCATGAAGTGTTTTCTATAGATTGGTGCATAAATCATCAAAATCCGTTCACTCGTCACTGAGATAATTGGGAAACTACATATAGACTGATTGTTGGACCTTTCCAATGGGACGATACACATTAACAATTTTATGCTGCATTGTAGTTTAGAATGGAAGAAATTAATGAAGTTAAGGGTTGACTAAGTATTGTTTGTCGAAGCTGCCAAAAAGATCGATTTTCCTTACCTAAATCAATATATTATTGAAAAATAACACCTTGATGTTTTCATACTTCATACTTTGAAAACTTGCTTGATTTATTGTTGTTAATGAGTTATGTACGTTTTACAAAAGTGATGTTGTTTCATCAATCTTTACAACATAACTCGAGAACCTCACTACAATTTCCAATTATGATGTGTGTTACGAGTCGTACTTGACTCAAGGCCAAAATCACCTTTTACCCAAATTCACACGAATGCACAACACAAATACACTGTTTGATTAAGCTAACAAAACCTAAGTCTTTAATTGAAAGCACGTTATGATTGGTATAATATATGACAACAAATGCACATACACAATAATCAAATATAAACACTCTTTATCTATTTAGTACTTAGCCAGCATTCTTCTTCATGGTGGTCATAAAGTTCTTGCAATGTTCTGGACGACTGATGTAATATATCCTTATTCACTTGTCCTGCGAAAATCAGCGAAGTCCATTGTACACTTGCATTTATAAATCCTTGCGTATAAAATCCTCATACGAAAATGGTGCTACTTTCTCCCAAGTACTAAACTCCTTGCGTCGTTCTCCAAACGCGTTTATAACTCCTTGCGCAGGTCTCCAAATACTAAACTCCTTGCGCCGTTTTCCAATTCTAAACTCCTTGCGCAGTTCTCCAAATCTCTTTACTCCTTGCGCTGCTTTCTCCAAAATTGGTGCTATTTCCACCTTTCACACAATATCTTCAGGAAGCAGGACTGCGATGCAGTTGCCCCCACTTATTTTGTTAGTTGTGTTGCTCCTTTAACCAAACTTCAGCAAATCGGCAGAAGAATATATATTCCTTTCTTGGAAGTACGTTCTTTGACGTATTCTAGATCTTCTCCGACAACACCGGCAGGTAGTAGTGCATTGACTACTTAAATTAATTCTGGTTAGCAATTTCCTTTCTTTGAAGGAATTGGACTGTAAGCATATTAGCTAGCTAGCCCAGATCAACACTCTCAACTGTGATTAATTGTGTTTACATTTTCTTATATATCAAGCCCTGGAAATCCCAAGTATTAATACACATGATGTGATCTTGGAAATTCCCAAGCCTTAATTATAATATTAACCTTTCTCATTACATCACTTCCTGAGGGGAAATTCCATTACATCACTTCCTGAGGGGAATTTCATGACATCATTTTCAATTTACAAGCTCAGGGGACTTTCCAATTGTGCAACACACTGACAAGGGGAAGTCCCAGCTATCCATTCAATTTGCTGAGAGGGGAATCCCTCAAATGTCTCATGACATAGATTTTAATTGTAAACAAAGATAATCATCAAATTAAATTACTCAGGGCACATCACACCCTCCCCCTTAAAAGAAGAAAGTTTGAATGTAATGAAAACTTTCTTAAATGTTTTCTTCTTTTACATCAACTTCAACATAATATTAACTTTGAGTGCTTAACTCAACATACACAGTGACTACTTGTCACACAAGTTCCCTTTAAAGGAATTTTTGTTTGTCAGTTTTATGCAATTCTGGACAAGGCATCAGCCATTACATTGTCTTTTCCCTTAATATGTTTGATGTCCAGATTGTACTCTTGCAAGGTCAAACTCCACCTCACCAGTCTTTGGTTTTTGTTCTTCATCCTGTTGATGAAGGTGAGGGGATTGTGATCTGTGAAAACAAGCACAGGGTATACTGTGGTACCCAAATACACATCAAAATGTAGCAATGCTAATAGCAATGCTAGGCATTCCTTCTCAATTGTGGAATAATTTCTTTGGTGCTTGTTGAACTTCCTTGAAAAGTAACAAATGGGGTGATCTATTTGATCTTCACCTTCTTGCATCACAACACCTCCAAAGCCTATGGCACTGGCATCAACAGTCAACTTGAACTGCTTCTGAAAATCAGGTGCAGTAAGTACTGGTGAACTCATGAGTATAGATTTGACTTTGTGAAAAGCATTTTCACACTGTTCTGACCAAATGAATTTTGCATCTTTCTTCAACAAATCAGTCAAAGGACTTGCTATCTCTGAAAAGTTTGGACAGAACTTTCTATAATAGCCAACCATTCCTAGAAATCTCATGAGTGCCTTCTTGTTTACAGGTGTGGGGTATTGCTCTATTGCTTCAACTTTGGCTTTGATAGGTTTCACCTGACCTTGGCCTACAACATATCCCAAGTATGTGACTGTGGCATGGCAAAACTCACTCTTTACTAGATTCACTGTCAATTGGACTTCAGACAGCTTCTTAAACAATTGATGGAGTTGTTCCATATGTTGTTCCCAAGTTTGACTGTAAACAATCAAATCATCTACATACGCTTCACATCCCTCTATGTCTGCCACAATTTGATTTACCATTCTCTGAAATGTTGCTGGTGCATTTTTCAAACCGAATGGCATGACTTTGTATTGGTAAAGACCAAATGGTGTACAAAAAGCAGAAATCTCTTTGGCACGGTCTGTGAGTGGAACCTGCCAGTACCCTTTAAAAAGATTTGCTAACAAATTTTGCATTCCCAATTTTTTCTATGCAATCATCAATTCTTGGAATTGGGTACGAGTCTGTCTTTGAATGAACATTTGCAGCTCTCATGTCTGCGACCAATCGGTATGAACCATCAGGCTTGGGAACAAGTATACACGGTGAACTCCATTCACTACTACTTGGTTCTATGATATCATTGTCTTATCTAGCATATAATTAATCTCATTTTTGAGATGTTCCATTTTCAATGGATTGACTCTGTAAGGATGATGCTTGATTGGTTTTGTATCACCAACATCTACATCATGAAATACAGCATTTGTTCTACTTGGCGTATCAGGAAATATATTGTCAAATTTGTAAATCAAATTTGCAATTTGACTTTGTTGATCTTGAGAAAGATGACCTAACTTTGAGTCCAAATTAGTGAGCACATCAGAATTGTTCAATTTTACATTATACTCTTTGTGCTCTAGCTGTTTATCCTGGTCAAATGTGACATCAGAATTGTCATCTTTACTCTTGTCTACATTGGCGATTTTGTCTACATCGGCATGTTTGTCTACATTATCAGCATGTTCTACTGTACACACAGGTTTTGAAATGCCACTGTCACTTCTTTCAACATACTCTTTGGGCATATTTATGTGGCATAACTGCCTGCTCTTGCGTCTACTAGGAGTCTTGATAATATAATCTACTTCACCCACTTTTGACTCTACCTCACATGGGCCATGATATCTGGCTTTTAATGGGTGTCCTGGAATTGGAAACAGTACTAGAACTTTGTCACCTGGTTTGAACACTCTTTCTTTGGCATGTTTATCATACCACTGTTTCATTTTGGCCTGACACAGTTTCAAGTTTTCTTTGGCGATATCAGTTACTCTGTTAAGCCTATGCTTAAAATTGGAGACATAATCCAATAAATTGACATCTGATTTCTCATTGAGCCACTTTTCTTTCAACAACTTTAAGGGCCCGCGCACTGTGTGTCCAAACACTAACTCAAAAGGACTAAATCCCAAAGTTTCCTGAACAGCTTCCCTAGCAGCAAACAACAACAAGTGTACTCCTTCATCCCAGTCCCTCTGAAATTCCAAACAGTATGTCCTGATCATGTTTTTCAACGTTTGATGGAACCTTTCTAGTGCACCTTGTGATTCTGGATGGTAAGCACTTGAGGTATACTGTTCTATACCTAATTGATACATGACCTGCTGAAATACTCCAGAAGTAAAGTTTGATCCTTGATCTGACTGTATGGACTTGGGGAGCCCCACAAATGTGAAGAACTTGGTTAAAGCTTTCACTATGGTCACTGCTTTAATATTTCTCAAGGGTATGGCTTCAGGAAAGCGTGTTGACGCGCACATAATTGTCAGAAGGTATTGATTACCTGACTTAGTCTTTGGTAGTGGGCCTACACAATCAATAATAACCCTACTAAATGGTTCATCAAAGGCTGGAATTGGCTTCAATGGAGCAGGAGGTATTTTCTGATTTGGCTTCCCTACTACTTGGCATGTGTGACATGTTTTGCAATATTCAGAAACATCCTTTCTGAGAGTGGGCCACCAGAAATGTCTCAGAATTCTTTCATGAGTTTTCTTAACACCCAAATGCCCTGCCATTGGACTGTCATGTGCTATGTTAATCACTTCAGTGTGGTAGACTTTTGGTACCACAATTTGGTGCACTACCTTCCACTCTTCATCGGCAGGTACATCAGGCGGTCGCCATTTTCTCATTAGCACATCATCTTGTTTGTAAAAACAGACAGAATTTTGTTCTGCTTCTTCTAGGGTCAATGACCTTTGATTGATCTCTTTGAGTTCTGGGTCATTCTGTTGCTCCAGAATCAGCTTGTCATGACTTAATGGGTCTTTCATGGTTTCCCCAATTTGTTCATGCTCAGAGGCTGTGCCATTTTGAGGGTCTTTTATCCCCTGGAGAAGGAAGTTTATCTTCTTTCTCATTCAACTTTGACACAAATGTGTCTTCCAAATTGTAGCCTAAGTCATCAATTTGGTTGTCCTCAATTGTTTCTAATGAGGCCTTCTCACTCATTGTCCGTGTCACTGCACATGCAGGAAATATCTCCTTTTCCTCACCATTATCTTCCTGCAAGCAGGGCTTATCTGTAACTATTGGGTCAGGAAAAATCTTCCCCCCTGCCAAGTCATTTCCAAGCAACATGGACACTCCTTTGACTGGCAATTCATGTCTAACTCCTATGGTTACAGGACCAGAAACCAAGTCAGATGTCAAGCTAATTTTGTGGAGAGGTACATTAAGTATTTCCATCCCAATACCCTGGATCAAAGCATTACCAGCTGAACTATCCTCATTAAAGGGCAAAGTTCCTTCCAGAATCATAGACCGTGCACAACACGTATCTCGCACAATCTTAATGGGCTTTGGACTACCATTATCACCAAGTGATATCACTCCCTCTAACACAAATGGTTCAAATTCTTCACACACCTTGTCTGTCTCACCTCCCTTTTGTGGGACTTCTTGTTTCTTGATTTGACTGACTTGTTTCTTTGACTCAAGTGACACTGCACATCCCACAGTATTACTAGCAGTTTGCTGCTGTTTTTGTGCATCTTGTTTGGCTTTTAAGGTCCGACACGTGGTCAATGCATGTCCTGGTTTCTTACAGAAATTGCAAAATAATTGGGATTTAAATTCAGTCCCACCTGTTGGTTTGGTACTTGAACTCCATGGGGTCCCTCTACCACCAGCACTATGCTGTGAATTAGACCAGGGTCTGTGATTAGACTGAGATCTCCCTTCTTGTGTACCACCCTGATTTGCTCTAGGTTGGTTATGGCTGAACCTGTTTGAGTAACTTTAGTTATGACTAAATTTACTTTTACTTGTGCGTTAAGCCATAATCGTCAGCCATCGTCGCCGCCTCACTAAGCGTGTTAATTTTGCTAGCGCTTTCATCCAAATGGGTTTTAATGTCAGCATGGACACATTTCTTGAACTCTTCTATAAGAACCAATTGCTTAAGTTGGCCGAAATCATCTTTGACTTCTTTTGAACCAAGCCACCTGTCAAACATTTGTTCTTTTACTCTAGCAAACTCTACATGGGTTTGATCTGCTTGCTTTCTTGAATCTCTGAACTTTTGTCTGTATGCTTCAGGCACCAGTTCATAGGCCTTGATAACTGCCTGTTTAACTTCTTCATAATTATTACACTTCTCTATTGGTAGAGCTGAGTAAGTCTCCCTGGCCTTCCCCACAAAACTATACGGTGTGCAAAAAGTTCGTTCCGCCCTTATGTCCGGTTTGCTCTAAGCATATTATCACTATAGTTAGAGCACCATCAGCTTTTGCCCTCAGGATTACTTGCTATGAATTTTCTGAATGCATACACACTGTAAAAATTATCCAGCCATTTTAATTTTCTTCTAGTGCGGACAGACGTGTGTCTTGGGGAATTTAAAGAACCCCAAACCTCAGAGAATTTAAAGATGGCGTCCAAAAAAACCCGACAATGGCTTGTTCAAGGAGAGAGAAATTGCAAGAGAATGGAAGAAGAAGGTCTTAACCCAATAGAGAAATCTTGTGGTCTAGTCTAAAAGAAAGGTTTTTTTAAACTCCTTATTGCAAAATCATAACACCACTTACAGATAGAGTCCAGAGTGTATGACAAAGCCTAGATAAGAATAAGGAACTTCTTGTGCCATTAGTTGACATTATTTCTGTGGCAAGCGTGGTTTGGAGGTATCATGGTGATTGACCACCAAGGATCCTATGACTTCAAATAAATTTGTTTAACATCTCTACTCATGTAACAACATAACAAATAACAAGTAGCCTTAAAATGCATTGTGTGAGTTTCATTTTAAACATGTTATAAATGCTTTTGGGTAGGGGCGGAACGAACTTATTGCACACGGTAGGGTCCAATGCTCTGGAGGCCATTTCAAATTTGTAGCTACCTTTTCAAAATGTTGAAAGTACTCGTCAACTTCTTTTTCTTTGAATTTAGGCACAAGCTTTACATACTTTGTAACATCAAACCCTGACTTTGAGGAGACACTTGATGAGTATTTTGTCACCTAGCTTTGCCAACTTCTCTTGTTCAAACTTATACTTTTCCTCAATTTCTTTTTCTTTCAAATGTGTTTCCATTTGCAATTTTGTTTGCTTTTCCTTTTCTTCCATTTCCAATTTTTGGTGTTCAAGTGCCATCCTTTCTTGGCGTGCTTTTTCTTCCATTTCTAGTTTTTGTTTCTCCATATCTAATCTTTCTTGATTTTCTTGATTTTGCATATCTAGCTTTTGCATGTCAAACTGCAATTGCATTTTCATTTTTTCCATTTCCACCTGAACTTCTAGTTCTTTCAAATTTACTGCATCCCCGATTTCAGTTTTGACCTCTTTTCTCTTGTCCAAAATGGATTCCTCAAAATACTCTTCATCAACCAAAACATCAATTAAGGCATTTTTGATTATTTGTTTTCTGTTGGCTTGCTTTAAATCCAATTCATAGTATTTTGCAAATGCTAATAAATCAGGTTTCTTCAACTTATCAAACTTCTCCCAATCTATAGTTTCAAGAAACTCTTCTGCTTTGAACTCTGCCATACTGTACTTTCACTTTTAAGACTCAGTAAATTAATGTCAACTTTTTTTTTTACAGTGTATTTCCCGGACGAGCCCCCAATTTTGTTACGAGTCGTACTTGACTCAAGGCCAAAATCACCTTTTACCCAAATTCACACGAATGCACAACACAAATACACTGTTTGATTAAGCTAACAAAACCTAAGTCTTTAATTGAAAGCACGTTATGATTGGTATAATATATGACAACAAATGCACATACACAATAATCAAATATAAACACTCTTTATCTATTTAGTACTTAGCCAGCATTCTTCTTCATGGTGGTCATAAAGTTCTTGCAATGTTCTGGACGACTGATGTAATATATCCTTATTCACTTCTCCTGCGAAAATCAGCGAAGTCCATTGTACACTTGCATTTATAAATCCTTGCGTATAAAATCCTCATACGAAAATGGTGCTACTTTCTCCCAAGTACTAAACTCCTTGCGTCGTTCTCCAAACGCGTTTATAACTCCTTGCGCAGTTCTCCAAATACTAAACTCCTCGCGCCGTTCTCCAATTCTAAACTCCTTGCGCAGTTCTCCAAATCTCTTTACTCATTGCGCTGCTTTCTCCAAAATTGGTGCTATTTCCACCTTTCACACAATATCTTCAGGAAGCAGGACTGCGATGCAGTTGTCCCCACTTATTTTGACAGTTGTGTTGCTCCTTTAACCAGACTTCAGCAAATCGGCAGAAGAAATATATTCCTTTCTTGGAAGTACGTTCTTTGACGTATTCTAGATCTTCTCCGACAACACCGGCAGGTAGTAGTGCATTGACTACTTAAATTAATTCTGGTTAGCAATTTCCTTTCTTTGAAGGAATTGGACTGTAAGCATTATTAGCTAGCTAGCCCAGATCAACACTCTCAACTGTGAATAATTGTGTTTACATTTTCTTATATATCAAGCCCTGGAAAATCCCAAGTATTAATACACATGATGTGATCTTGGAAATTCCCAAGCCTTAATTATAATATTAACCTTTCTCATTACATCACTTCAATTTACAAGCTCAGGGGACTTTTCAATTGTGCAACACACTGACAAGGGGAAGTCCCAGCTATCCATTCAATTAGCTGAGAGGGGAATCCCTCAAATGTCTCATGACATAGATTTTAATTGTAAACAAAGATTCATCAAATTAAATTACTCAGGGCACATCACATGTGAACTACCAAATCGCAATAGTTTGAAATAGTGTCAAACCTTAACTCCCAGTGTTGCTAGGTAGTAGATCATTTGCATGACTATGCCTGGTTCCTGTTATTGATGTTGTTTATCAATTTTTGTTTTCACCATCAATACTATCACCTGGACATTTCAATTTGAGGGAACCAATAATTTCTCTTGAATGACATATTTCAGCCACTTCAATATAAAGTTCAGCCCTACTGTTGGTTGACAAATGTATAAACAGCGACATTTTCACTAAATTTTTGTGGGACCTGAGAGTACATCAGACATATCGAATTGCATTTCGAAAACGAGGAAGTCCTTCTGATATCAAATATTTTTTAATTCGCAATATAATGCCATTTTATGGCAAATGATTAAAAGTTGATATTTTTGAAATTTACCAGTCCTCGAAGTAAATTGTATAAATTTAATGATATGTACGACGAAAAGCCGTCTATCATATGAAAATGTTTCCCTTTCATATTGAAGATAAAGATCTTTTTTCCCTAAAACACAAAACAGAAAAAAATTTGGTCTTTGGGGGAAAAAATCGATATCTTCAATATGAAAGGTTAACATTTTCAATTGATGGTCGGCTTTTTATCCCAGCTACGTGCAATAAGCACATATCATTAGATTTATGAAGTTAACTTCGAAGATGGCAAATATCAAAAATACAAAAAATATCAAAATTTAATAATTTGCCATTCTTCTTCTTCTTTCGTGTCCTTACATCAAACTGTACTTATCCACTGAGAAACACACTTTTGTGCCCGTTGAGAAAATTGCGCCAGATCGTCTGTCGTCACAGGATCTTCCAAAAGCGGGCATTCCAGCAGATGCTGCATCGTCTGTGGCTCTTGTCCACAATCACACATGGTCGGGCCACTGATGTATCCCCATTTGTGAAGGGTATCCTTGCAACGTCCAACACCGGTTCGGAGGCGGTTAAGGCATCTCCAGTTTGCCCAGACTTCGTTTGCTCCTGGAGGTAGTGATTCTGTGGGTTGAATCCCCATCTCAGTGGTGACTACTTCAGATGAAAGCCTTTCTTTCCACATCTGGGTGCGAGCCTCTGATGATGTTGTTTGCAGAGGGAGGGTGCTTGTGATGAAGCTTTTCCTTGACTTCAGCCGTCTGGTTGGTGGTGTGTGGTTGAAGAGGGGTGTCTTACGTTCGTGGTCTGTTTACGGCGTTCCTCTTTGCTTGCCACGGCTCTCCGGATGTCAGGTGGTGCGATACCTGCCAAGAGGTAGACCTTGTCCATGTTGGTAGGCCTTAGACATCCTGTGATGGAGCGGCAGCTTGCGTTGAGTGCAGAGTCCAGCTTCCTAGCATGTGATGATCTCTCCCAAGCAGGGCATGCGTATTCCGCGGTGGAGAAACTCAAAGCCAGTGCTGTTGATCTGATGGTATCTGGGCTAGCACCCCATCTGGTGTTGGCAAGTTTGCGCAAGATGCTGTTGCGTGTGCTGACCTTGGCCTTGGTCTTCTCCACGTGGGCCTTGTAGGATAGGCATCGATCTAGTGTGACCCCAGGTACACTGGGTTAGGGCAGAAAGGGAGCTTGGTACCAGACCAGGTGATGTTCAACTGTCGCTTGGCTTCCTTGTTGATAAGGTGGAAGGCACAGACCTGGGTCTTCCCTGGGTTTGCGCGCAGTTGATTCTCGTCGTAGTACTCTCCTAGTCCAGTCAGTGTATCTGTCAGGTTGTCTTCGATCAAAGCTGGTACTCTGGCTGGTTACGCACAAGTCATCTGCATATATAAACCACTTGGTTTGGCTGTCAACTGGCTGGTCGTTAGTATAGATGTTATATAGCAGAGGAGCTAGGACACTTCCTTGGGGGAGTCCGTTTCGTTGTCTGCGCCATCGGCTTCGCTTCCCTCCTAGTTCAACAAAGAACCTTCTGTTCTGGAGCAGGGTTTGTAGAAGCCTGGTGAGGTGAACATCCTTAGTCATCTCAAACACTTTGGCGAGTAGCCGGCGATGGTTGACGGTGTCATAAGCTGCAGAAAGGTCGACGAAGACAGCACCTGTGATCTGCCCTCTCTCAAATCCATCCTCAATATGTTGGGTGAGGTTTAGCAGCTGGCTGGTTGTTGATTTCCCTGGGCGGAAGCCAGCTTGTTCAGGGATCAGTATACCATCTACATGTGACGCAAGGCGGTTCAGGATGAGCCGCTCAAACAGCTTCTAGCTATGGCATAGCAGAAATATTGGTCTGAAGCTCTTTGCCTCTGATGGGTCCTTTCCTGGTTTCAGGAGTGCTATCACTCGTGTCCTTCGCCAAATCTTCGGGATTTTGTGGCTGCGCATGCATTCATTGAAGAACTGGAGGAGCCATTCCTTTGTACGCGGTCCAAAGTGTTTCATCTGTTCAACAGAGACATCATCCAGTCCGCATGCTTTTCCATTCTTCAGGCTGGTGATTCTCTCTTCCAGCTCATCCATTGAGAAGGGGTTGGTGAAACCTTGGTCTTCATTATATTTGTTCCAATCCACTTGAACCTTCGGATGTTTTGTGGTTGTTTTCCCATTCAGGAGGATTTGGTGGGCTACCTGGTTAGCGGTGGTGTTGTAGTGTTGTTCAGCTTCTCTTGGATCGTTGCTCAGTTTCCGGATGAGAGTCCATGCCTTCTTGCTGTTATTGGTCATGTCTGTTGATTCAATCAGGTTTTGCCATGACTGACGTTGTTGTTTTTCAATAGCTGACATCAACATTTCCCCTGTGGCAGTAGTGGCTTCATCAAAAGGGTCCGATTCGAACATGGCTTTATACTCTTCATATAGGTCGGCTGTTTCCGAAGTGAGTCCAGAGATGAAGCTGGTACGGCAGCCTCTAGGGATGTTCTTCCTGGTGTTTTCTTTGATGGTTTTCACAAAGAGATCGTAGTTCTCAGGTGATGCTTCTATGTTGGAGACTGCTGCATCTAAGTCACTAGAGAAACCTTCCCAGTTTGCCTTTTGGTAGTTGAATCTTCTACGGGATGGTACTGAGGCTGGGCTTACAGCTGCTCTGATCTGTAGACCGATTGGTCGGTGCTGAGTGCGGGGATGGGATCCATCACCATCTTGTGACACAGTTGAGTTAACTCTGTTACTGGCAAAGGCCAGGTCGGGGTTGTATCCACGTTTCCATCGGCTACTGTTGAATGACTTAGGCTGTTTAGGGTCGTGGATAAGGCTTAGCTGTTGTTGATCTATCCATTCCTCTACCATTTCGCCATCCTCATCGGTTTTATCATAGCCCCATACCGTGCTATGGCTGTTGAAGTCTCAGTCTCCAATGATTACCCTTGTTTTAGTCTGGGTATTCCCCATTGGGTCCTTGAAGTCGAACGGAGAGCCAGGTGGTTTATAAACGGAGGATATGATGATTCCACTGAGTTCTATGGTCAGGATTTCTATGTTGTTCTCATCTGACTTGGAAGTAGACTCAATGATTGTGCTTTCCTTGACGAACACTGCACTACCGTATTTCTCGTGTGGTCTTTCTACGGCAAGCTTCATTCCACTGATCTTGGGCCGGGTGTTGCCTTTCCCGCGGTGAGTCTCTTGGAGACATAGGACGTCACAATCAGTTTCCTTGCATATGTTGTTGATGAGCTCTTCTTTCACCCTAGAGAGCCCCTCGACGTTGGCAGACAATACTGTCAATGCCGGCCTTGAGTTGATGACACTGACGTCTGTTGCAGTCTCGAGGCATTGCAGCTAATTAGCACTTAGCAGTACACACTACAGTGGTGGTGTAAGGTGGTGGCAGAATTAGCAGAGTTGCTTAGCAAAACTGGCTGAGTTGCTTGGTAAAACTGGTAGGAGTCGCGAACGTAAACGCTTCTGCCATGACTCCCAATAAAATGCCATAAAATGTGTGTTATATCGCGAATTAAAAAAATAAATAAAAACATTGATATCAGAAGGACATTCCTCGTATTCAGGCAATGCAATTCGATATGTCTGATGTGCTCTGAGGTCCCACAAAAAATACCGTGCAAACGTTGCTATCCGAGCCCTTAACCCAAAGAGAAACGTGTGAAAAACTTTATTTGGGAGATTGATTGATTGATTTTGAACTCCTTTTCAGCAACACTTGGCGTTTCCTTTTATTTCTGTTATAATAAACTACACAACTACACAGTATTGTTAATGTGTATTACCCAATTGGAATGGTCCAAAAATATGTCAGGATTATAAAAGGAATAGGGTTAGGGTTAGGGTTAGGGTTAAGGTTGGTGTTTAGGGTTTAGGGGTTAGGGTTAGGGTTAGGGTTAGGGTTAGGGTTAGGGTTAGGGTTAGAGTTACGGGTTTATTTTGGCTCTAAACTTACTACTTAAGGGCTGAAATTATAGTATATAATAGAGTTTAGGGGGTAGATGAAACCTGCAAAAGAAAAATTCTTAAGTCGTTATACTTTCAAAACGGCGGCCGTCCAAAGTTTGTACATAAGCCAATGGAAACAAAATTAAAACGCCATTTTGAAAGTGAAGATGGCCTAATAGATTTTTTTTGCCTGTGAGGTAATTTGTAGAGCTAATTTATTTATTATTTATTTATTTATTCGTTATTTATTCAGGAAAATTCCATCAATACAAAAGTACTGGTCTCCCTGGAAGCCCTGATAACATGCATACAAATAACATTATAAGAATATGAATAATTAATATACAAACATGTAAATATAGAACAAGTTCAAATTAACAAATTAATGAGGAGGGCTATAATAAGTTCCTTATTAACTTAAATACATACAAAATTATAAGGCATTCTTGAACTCGTTCAAGCTTAGAGAATCCAAATTGGCACAGAGATTATAAGGAAGTCTATTCCATGAAGTGGCAGCTCTATAATGAAATGTTCTCTGCCCAGATGATAATTTCCACCTTGGAACAACCAATTTGTTATGTGATTGACTTCGAGTGTTCTTAGAACGAGTAGAGGAGGTGAAGGTAAATTGAAATGACAAATAATGTGGAGCAATGTTTTTTAGACATTTAAAAACTAAAATAAGTAACTGATTCTCCCACCTACTATCAAGTTTAACCCAGTCCAGGTCTTTCATCATTTTGTCCACTGGTGTTCTTATGTCTCCAGAAAGTAAAATACGGGCAAGTCTATTCTGCAGAATCTGAAGCTCATTTTTGTGGCAAGCACTAAAATTTGACCAAACAGAGCTGCAGTAGTCAAAATGAGGAAAGACAAGGGCTTGGGCAAGTGTTTTAACTGATCTAACAGGAAGATACTTTTTCACTCTACAAATAACACCAATACGTTTTGATACATTAGAAGAAAGATAATTCCTTTTATTTCTTTTATAATAAACTACACAACTACACAGTATTGTTAATGTGTATTACCCCATTGGAATGGTCCAAAAATATGTCTATTTGTACAAACTTAATTATCTCAGTGACGCGTGAACGGATTTGGATCATTTTTGCACCACTGTTAAGCAGATACTTCATGGGTTTTACATCTTTAAGAAAAATTTTATTGTACTGCCTATATTTTAAGTTATGCACCACTTTCCATAGAGCCTATTTTTATTGAGACACCCTGTAGAGTGGGGTAAATAAATAAACTAAACATATTACATAAGAAACACTCTATAAAAATCAATTCCAGCTGAGATTTTTGAAGTGCTCTTTGGAATTTGTTAAAAACCCATTTAAACTGAAAAGAAGTTGATTACGAAGATCTTGAGGAAGTTGATCAAAAAAAGCAGGAAATCTGTTAAAAACAGTGAATTTAAAACCATCTGTATGTGCGAGCATAAGTGTTACCAACTTTTAAATTATCGTTGTGGCGGGGATTCACTGAGATAAACTTAAAGGGATTGCTATCATACCTCCCATACAAACTTTTTGAAACAAAAGACAAAGCAAGGTACATATATATGTTACGCATAGAAGATAAACCAAGCATTTCTAATCTGAAATTGGAACTAAGCTTCCCCCGGGGAGCAGGGACACAAACACGAGCCAGAAGTTTTTGAGTTTTTTCAAGTGATTTTAAATGACCAATTTGGTAAGGGAGCCACCCTGGTATTCCGTATTCCAAGATAGGTCTACATAAGGTGCAACAATAATCTGACGAGAATATCTGGATCGTTACAACGGACCAGCCGCCTAATAAAACCAAAGAGTCTTGAAGCTCTTGAAGTAACATACTTGACATGATCACCCCATAATAGAGGAAATTAAAACACCACGGTATTTATAAATTTGGACTACATCAATGGGATTAGTAAGGGTTAGGGTTAGGTTTGGGTTAGGGTTAGGGTTAGGGTTAGGGGGTTAGGGGGTTGGGGGTTAGGGTTAGGGTTAGGGTTAGGGTTAGGGTTAGGGTTAGAGTTAGGGTTAGGGTTAGGGTTAGGGTTAGGGTTAGGGTTAGGGTTAGGGTTAGGGTCAGGGTCAGGATGAGGGTTAGGGTTAGGGTTAGAT